>NC_137263.1:37223860-37823860 GCF_053477335.1 Acartia tonsa
ATATTGATATTAGTCTTATGTTAATTCAATAACAGCACAGAATTAGATATTTTGTACAAATAAGTAAAAATGTATGTGTGACCATTTTAATTTAATATCTTAAGGCGGTAAATACACATGGTATTCATACGTCATGTTGTCCATAGCTACTCTATAATTTGCTTTGTCCGTCTGTACGTCAATATGGCATAGACGTAACTGTTGCATATATAGCTGAAGCTACATATAACTGTAATAAAGAAGTTACTTATAAATCATTATTAACGGTTGCGCCCATATAATTTAGGGTATCTGAATATCTAAATATAAAAAACAAAAAAACAAAATAGCCTTAAACCAACCAAGAACCTATCTTTCCTAAAAGAATAACTTAATCCGTCGTATAGTTAACTCATTATTTAATGTATGACGTTTTTTTGTATACGTTTTTACTGCGGTACTTTAGAACAATATCGTTCATGGTCGGTTTTAAAAGTAGCGTGTTTTTGTGTGTATGTGTGTGTGTGTGTGTGTGTGTGTGTGTGTGTGTGTCTGTGTGTGTGTGTGTGTGTGTGTGTGTGTGTGTGTGTGTGTCTGTGTGTGTGTGTGTGTGTGTGTGTGTGTGTGTGTGTCTGTGTGTGTGTGTGCGTGGGTGTGTGTGAGTGTGTGTGTGTGTGTGCGAGAATATTTCAAATTGCGAAATACTATAAAATCCTTAGAATTATAGTAACAGTTATATTATTTTGAAAACAATAAAATATATAAGAAATAAATTACTGCTTTTTTTTTTACAATTCAAACCGGCTCTAAACTGTCCACAGCAACGAAAATAATGAAAAATATAGGCCTGCTAGGACCAAATAAGAGAAATGCTAGTTATTTACGTATCCGCGGCAAACTTTCTTGGTTATTATAGAGGAAAGAAAGGACTGTAGATTAATTTATACAACATTGTCCTATCTCTCCTACGTTGGTTCCGGAATGTGGTTCGAAAAATTGGGGTTTATAACCCAAAAATGATATATTATTACAGTAAAATTACAGTTAAACTATCTTTTAAAAGCCAATGTGATACTTTTTAGTATTTCTGACTTTAAAATTCGCCCAAAACTTTCATTGTCTCCATCCGGATCAAGTCAAGGAGGGGGACGACAATTGATGATAAATAAACCTCCCCCCAAAATAATATCCTTTTAGTTTGCCTGATAGCATAATATAGCAAAGTCGAAAATGAGTTTGTTTCAATTGGCTGGAAGAATAGTTTTTCAACTCTATATTTAAATTTTATCTAGAAAACTTGCTAATTAGATTGCAAAATATAGATATCTAGAAAAGCATATTCTATCCTATTTTACAAAGTAGTAGCTTTTAAGATTTCGATAACTACTAAACAATTTGAGTTCTCCATTTTAGGAAAGCTTCATATAGGTCCTTGGATGGTTTTAGACTATTTTTCTGTCTACTCTCTATATTTTCAATAGTAGCTCAGCTAGATATCTATCTTGCTATCTAGGAACCAAGATATCAAGATTGGAAGATAGATAATGTATATTGTCTGTTTCCTGTTTTTATGTAAAACAAATATCATATCATATCATGGTGTATAGGATTTTGTCTGTCTCTGAAAAATATCCTGCTAACCTTTGTTACATTGTTAACATAAAATTTATGTCGACTTTTAAAAACTATACAGAAGTGTCCATAGCTAACATAGTATTGACACGTTGTCTAAATAAATTATCAGTTATAATGTCATTAAAACATATTAATTATGTTGATTTAATAACATCATAAAGTTTAACATGGTATATCAGAATATCTCCCTCTTTCTCATTCTGTCTCTCACTTTCTCTTTCTCTTCCGGTTTCTCGCTGTTTCCCCCTTAATCTAGTTAGCCTTGAAATATTAAAATTATTTCTTGAATATCAAATTATATCAAAAGAAAAATTAAAATTGGAAACCTTTGAAATAAAATTGGAAAACAGGGGGGATATTTATTTAAAATTTATTATAATTATGTTTATTGAAAAATAATAATTATATAATTGTAATTATACATTACCACGTAAAAAAAACAATGCATTTGATGTCAATTTTTTTCTTTTTTTTCAACTTTTCTATGCATCTTTTTCATAATAAAATAATTTTTTATTTTGTCTCTGATTATTTCTTTGTTTTTCAGAATGTGAACGACACCCTGCCCGGGACTGTCCTGGACCCTAATTCCATCAGCTTCGCCCAGAGCTTCCGCTGCAATTCCGGAGAGGTCGTTGTCGACGACCAGTGCGTCCCCTGCCCCCCGGGTACCTTCTTCAACGGCGTGGAGCGCGTGTGCACCAAGTGCCCCATCGGTCAGTTCAACCTGGATCCTGCCCAGAGGGAGTGTGTCAGGTGCCCGACCATCCTCGGCATTGAGGGTGTCACCGAGAGCGTCGGCGCCACCAGCAGCGCGGAGTGCAAGGAGAAGTGTAACCCCGGCCATTACTATGACAAGGTGACTGACCTGTGCCGTCCCTGCGGTCACGGCAGGTTCCAGCCGGAGGAGGGCAAGTTTACCTGTGAGTTATGCCCAGTTGGACTGACCACACGCACCAAGAAGGCGATCAGCGAGGATGAATGTAGACCAGATTGTAACGATGGCGAACAGCTAGGCCTTGACGAGACCTGCAACCTTTGCCCAGTTGGCACCTACAGAACCCAGGGTATCCATCGCGGCTGCCAGGACTGCCCTCCCGGCAGGACCACCAACAAAGCTGGTTCTATTGCCATCTCCGACTGTAGCCTGCCCATCTGTCTACCTGGCGAGTTTCTGTCCGCAAAGGACAACAGCTGCGTGCCCTGCCCACTTGGCCAGTACCAGCCTGAGTCTCAGCAGACCAGCTGCATCACCTGCCCGCCCGACACCAGCACTATCGAGACTGGCGCCACTTCACAGGACCAGTGCTCCAACCGCTGCAAGGTTGAGAAGGGAGAGCCAGAGCTGTGTGACCGCAATGCCCGCTGTCAATTCAAGCCGCCAAATGACTTTACCTGCACATGCAAATTAGGCTACAACGGCACCGGTATCGGCGACAACAGCTGTGTCGACATGTGCGAGGGATTCTGCAAGAATGACGGTATCTGTCTGAGGACAAGCCTCGGCCAACCCTACTGCCAGTGCGCTGGATCTTTTGCCGGCAAACAGTGCGAGGAGAAGTCTGAGTTTGCCTACATTGCCGGAGGAATCGCCGGTGCCGTTCTCTTTGTTATCCTTGTCGTCCTGCTCATCTGGATGATCTTTGTCAGATCCAACAAGTCCAAACGGTTCAACGAGAAGTTCTTGCAGCAGGCTGCCGGCGAGATGGCGGGATCACAGGTCAACTTCTACTACGGCGCTCCTGCACCCTACGCCGAGAGTATCGCTCCTTCCCAGCACGGCTCCACGTATGCGCACTACTACGAAGACGAGGAGGACGGATGGGGAATGCCCAACTTCTACGACACCTACGGGAAGAACAGCAAGATGGCCAGGTCAAACGGCAGCCTGTACAACGCTGGCATGTATGGTCCTCAGTATGCTCCGCAAGGCGAGGTAGGCAAGATTACGAATTTTATAATTTTACTATAGCTACTCGATCTAAAAGCTGTTTTATCCATTATATTCAAAGGAAGATTTTTATATTGTCCATTTTTCTATCTCTGATTCCTTGATTTTTATGGCTACCCTTGTCAACATATTTTACAACCAAATTTGATTTAACAATTGTGTGCTAGACGCGTGCACAGAGATATTTTACACCAACAAATTTGTATATTTTATGGGTAAATCCCTCTTTAGTTACTAGTGAATTACAAATACCCCCCCCCCCCTAATATTGTTTTCTTTAAATCTTGTTTCAGCCCCTGCAGGGGCCTCTAAACCTGTAAGTTTTTTTTAAAAAAACATAACTTCACCTATCCAAGCCCAAATTAGCATTACAATTTTTAAAAAAGGTATTGGGAATGGGGGGGGGGGGGTTAGAATGAAAAATCCACACGTAATTGATGAGATATTGCTTTTCATGCCTTTTTATTTTGACTTCCTAGTCTGTAACTTGAATTTTAAAAATAGACTTTGGTCTTTTTAAGTTTTGAGACATCACATAGTTATTAAATTTTTATTATTATCCTTGCCATAATGCTGCCATTTAAACTAAAATAAGACAGTAAATGCTGTGTTTAATCAATTCCATTCGACTCAAATACTAAATCGAATAGAAAGATATAATTTGTTTGTAGTACAAAAATTTCTTTGAATTTGTTTAAAAAAAGAAAATTTAGCATTGAATTTTTCATTGCTGAAACATTTTAAAGGTTTAGGTCAGGTTTTTTTTATATTTACTCATCCTTATCAGTGAAGCATCCCTTGTTCCTGTTAAGGATAATATTACTCTCACTTTAGATTAATGCCTAACATAGTTTAACTATTTCCCTAATGAGGCTAAAAACCTGGTTTCTAAGACTTAGAAATGTTTAAGTACCACAGTAAATTTTTAACTATTATATGCTCTTTTTACTGGTATACTTATGAGCTTTAGCAGTCTCTCTTATGATAAGTCTAAAAGGGCACTCTTTTAATCGTAATATATAAAATAGTAAAGTTTCGCTAATCATTGTTCCAATTAAGTTCTTTAGTTTAGGGCTTCACATAGGTGCTGGGAAGGCTTTATGCTATTTTTGTTGCTAATAAAAATTGGGCTTGGTTTTTGGCTTTTTTCGGCCCCTTCAATAAGCTTTCGATGGGAAATAAGGAATCATTCCTTTTTATAACAAATATGAAGCTCTTTCATTAATACTTAGTTAAATCTAATATTTAGTATTATCCATTTTTCTTATAGCTTATTAATTTTGAAATTTAAAATTAAATTTATTCCAAGTCACGTAGTTTCCCTTCAGGGGTAATAAAATTAGCGCACGAAGCTTTTTAATCAATGTTCAATACAAAAAAATTCTTCACGCACTTTTAATATTAATATAATAATTTATTATAAAAGGTTTTTTAGGTCTAAAATGTTAGGGGTTTGTGAAAATACATTTGATTTTTAATCGTTTGCTTTAAAATTTTGTTTAGTTATTAGGTCAACATGTCACCAAAGCTTTTTACAACAACGAATGAGAGAATGGGTCGAATACGGTAAAATTTCTAAGGCTTAGCCAGTATAATTTACATTCCAATGGTAAAAAATATCTTCAATTAAGGTCCACTCCCTTATGTCCATAAAAATAATAAGTTAGAAAATACAGAGATTATAATCTTTTCCGGTCAATGCGTAAAAATGAGTAAGAGAAAGCGAAAAAACGGAAAAAGAGAGAAGTAATAAAGAGAGAGATAGAGAGTAATAGATTTAGGAAAAGATAAGATAGACATTTAGATAACAAAACCGCAGAATATTGGATACATAGATAAATTGATAGACAGATGGATAGGTTGTAAGATATTAACTAGGCAAATAAGATAGATGAATAAATAAATTGATGAATGGATAGTCGAAAAGTGAAAGTAGATGAGATAGACAGATAGATAGATATATAGATTACCTAACAGCAGCCTTTTAAACAATTAGATGAATAAATAGATAGATAGATAGATGGATAGATGAAAAGTGAAAGTAGTTGAGATAGACAGATAGATAAATAAACTGATGAATGGATAGATAGTTTATCTAACTGCAGCAATTAGGAAATTTATATGAATAAATAAAGAGAAAGACAGATGGATAGATGGAAAGTGAAAGTAGATGAGATAGACAGATATATAAATACACTGATGGATAGATAGATAGATTATCTAACCGCAACCATTTAAACAATTATATAGAAAGACAGATGGATAGATGAAAAGTGAAAGTAGATGAAATAGACAGATAGATAAACTCACTGATGGATAGATAGATAGATAGATTACCTAACCGCAGCCCCGGGGACAATTCAATTAAGGTAATCTTACTCACTGACCAAATCTTATATTCCTTCAACACAGCAAAATATTTAAATAGCATAAAACCAGCTGTAAGGAGGAAATAAATATTATACTGTAAGTTTTTAAGTATTGATTGTTTAGTTCAAACTATAGCAGTGTCCAAACTTTTAAACCAATAACTTTTATAATAAAAATAAAGGGGTAATTGTATATCATCATTGGGAATGTACATCAATTTATCCTGCATTGTCTCACCCATCAGACCTCTGTGTGTAATTTGAGCTTTTTTTGCTGGCTTTAAGGTTAACTTTGAAATCTAACTTTTACTTTTGTACATTAGTACAAGGGGATGTGTTTGTGTATATTTGTGTGTGAGTCTGTGTGTATGAGTGTGTATTCACAAATTTAAATCATATGATGTTTGTGTTTATTTCTTCTAATATTAATCTGATTACATTTTTTTTCTCAGAAAGGGATAAGATAATGGGCAATAAATTAAAGAACACTGACACTGCTATACTAGTTTGAACCAATCAATCAGAATTCGATAAAAAAACACCCATTTTTTAGCCAATGAATAAAAAAAGAATGTTATTAAAACTTTGGGTACCAGTATAATTTAAAGTCCAATATCTTCTCTATCCATAGTAATAATGTATTATTTAAGAAGACACACAAACAATTCATAATTCAAATTATTTAAAATTTGTCCCTGTTAGTCTAAATATTAATATTGACCTAAAGGTATTAAGTTATTATGATAGTATGCAAATTGTTATATTCATATTAATTAATATTATGAGGGTAACAGATAAGGTAATAGTAAATGGACAATAGATTCTTATATGTAAAAAAAATTTCGTGAGGGGGGATGAAGGGAAGGGTGTCCCAGCTTTAAAATGAAAATAAATCAAGGGCTAAACCCCCCAAAATAACTTTTGGGTTAGACAATAGGCCCTAAATCTGATTATTAATTTATTTTTCTTAATACAACACCCACCCCATTTTCAACTAGGTATATCTGATTATTATTATGAAAATTCTTAATAAATTACTTTTCAATGAATGAATATTTAAATACATTAAGTAATTTAGAATTTAGAGATATGTTAATGGAAGAAAAATTAATCTTCCTTTTCCCTCCCGGCTGAATTTTTTTATACATTAGGCTGTAAATTATACTGGTCCCCATTTGTTGGCTTTAGAAACTAGAATTTACATAAAAGGATGATTAGATTGTACAAACAAGCATTGTCTAAACTAATCTAAAAGGGGGGTAATTTTGTTTATCATTATTAGTATTGTACATCCATTTATCGTCATGTGAAACCATTTGGGGTTGAAAAAAGAGAAAGGCAGGACTTACAAATTTTTTTATTTAGGAGGGGGGGGGGGGGGGGGTTGTACACAACCCTGCAGCCCTTATCGCAACTTCTGTTCTAAAAGCCTTATTACAGTTATAAACATCAAAACAAACCAAAAATAAGAAAATATTGCTAAATACTTTTATTAATTTCTGTTTAAAATCATTGAATCAAACATAAGAAGAAATGTTTTAACAGCTATAAGATTACTTATTCTAAAAAATAAACAATAAATGCACTGTCTGACTATATCTTATTTGGGATAAGACAATATGGACGTTAAATTTATGTACATCACAAATGATGATAAACAAAGTTCCCCTTTTGTTGATTAAAATTATTGGAGGAAAGATTTGAACACGGCTAGCTTAATCTTTCCAATCAAGAAAAAGTCCCCAAAGTTTTAAACCAATTAATGATCGAACAATAAAACTTTGGGTACGAGTATAATTTACAGTACAATGTCCACCTCCCTTACTTTTTTACAACATGTCTGTTTATTATTATGTCAGAACAAATCATCATATTATATAGAGTTTATGAAAACATGTCCCCCATCCCTGGAAAGCTGAAACAAAAGAAGAAGTTTACTTAAGCGGAAAAAATGGCTTTTTGATGATTTTTAAATTTTCAAGTTGAAGAAGTAAGAATAAATTAATGAAAAAGGGAGTGGGATTTTATATACAGTGATATATTAATTGAAGATAAATTACTCGTCCCCAATTCAATTCTTTAGTTCTACCATATTGATTTTTTATAAAGAGGTCATGGGTGACATATCAACGATATTCCTTTTAAAGAGCTATTTTGCACAACATTTACATCGACATTTTGGCCTAAACAATTAGTAAAGCAAGAGACCTATATATACAAATGTATAAATAAAAACATATGTAAAGATAGAAAAAATTCTAGACTTAAATAATAAGATTTATTAAAAGTACTTGATTTGTAAAAAAACAAGTTCTCAACTCTCCCTCCCCTTCTCTTGATAAGGGGTGCCAAGCCCTACAAATAAGATTTAAGGGATCGTCAACTGACACCCTTACATTTTTGATCTGTAACGTGCGGTAATATTTACCCCTGTCGAATTGCTGTTCATGGCACTGCTTATAATATTGATATAAGATATTAGTCACAAAGTAATGTCGATAGTATGTCAGCTATGATTACTTTTCAATGCCAGAAAGTCTGCATAAACCATTCACATTAAGAGCCTCCCCTACCCCCCAAAATAATCGAATATTTCTATTACAATAGGCAAATTAAATAAATACTAAAATTTTATATCCAATTTATAAATACGATTTACATATGAATTATATGAATAGTATTCTTAGTAATAGTGAGGCACTTAAATAGAATTTTAGTTATATATGTATGCATAAAAATAAAAAAAATAAGTTTAAAAAAAACAGTAAAGCACTTGAACAAAAAGTATATTTTAATTAAAGTATACTTTTAGTATTATTGTTATCTAAATCATTGGGGATGTACAACAATTTTTTGTTCATCATCTTATCCCTTAAGATCCATATAAAGCAAATACTTTAAAAAAAAAAACATAATTAACTATATTCAAACTCCTTACTATTTATTTTCAATTATAATCATAAGATTCATAAAAAAAACAGTTACGAAAAAGATTTAAGGTATGGGTTGGGTGGTTTAAGAAGAAGAAAAAATATCCAAGTGCTTTAAAATACTAGGCTAGGTTTTTTTTTATCTTATTTGTAACTAATACCCAGGGATCTTAAGGAATAAGACAATGGGCGATAAATTGGCGTATATTCTGTAGGGAAAGATTATTTATTGGTGGAAAAATTGACATTGCTAGTTTATACCAACCAATCAAGATTTAATGGATTTAATAAAAGTTTTTATGTCAACCCATGGGAGAGCTTAGGGTACCAGTATAATTTACAGCCCAATATCCCTTCCCTCTCTGTTAATGTACTATTTTTGTAAAAAGTAAGGCCACAAAAAACATGAAAAATGAAACAATACATAAATTAATTTTACGATCGTAATACGTCAAAATATAATTTATGGTCAGAAATTTTACTTCAAATTTTATTACTATTAGAAAACATATTAATGTTTTAAATGATTTAAAATCATTTTAAATTTGAAAATCTTGGAAAATTGCTTCAAATTCTTTAAATTCAATTAATTTAGCAAGAAAAGTTTTTAATTAAATTTATACCTTGTTGAACTACGAAGCATTATATTGACAGAAGATTGTTAGCTTGACTTTTTCATTTTTCATTTACGTATTCACTGACAACAATACATAGGTAAATAGATACAAATACATATAAATTACTTATTTTTTACTTTAGAAATTTTTTTTTGTCTTTTCCAACAATAATTTTTTATTCTTTCTATTCATTTGAATGTCCCCATTTGGAATTATTAATAAATAATTTCGGGCCCTTCTATAAAATAATTGAAAGTCTACCTGTTAAAGTATTATGTTTGTCTGTCTGTAGGAATATTTTTTTTTTATAAATCTACCTTCTTAGGGTTTATTGAACTTTTGAAAAGAAATCAGACTCTTGCATTTTTATAGACCGAGGTTTAAAGCTTCTCTTTAAAACACTTATAATGTATTACAGTCACAAAAACTAAAACTTAATTCTTCAAAGCGTTATGTTTTAGAAGTAGGAAAAATAATTTTATTTGCCCAAATTTTAAAATTTCCAACTATTATACCATATCGTTCTGTATCTAATTAGTGGCGTGCACAGCGATTCACTAGGGGGATGTGAAACCATTTGGCGGCTAAAAAAAGGAGAAGAATGTCTCAATTGCAATTTTAATCGGAGCTGCACAACTTTGCTTTCATGTCTCCTTGTTGTTGTGCTATTTCTGCTCTAAATATTTTCATTTCTATGTTTCACAATAGGATGAGTGCATGCTTACAGGGATATCTTAATGGAAGAATATTGTTCCCTCCAAAATTTCACTGTAAATTATGCTGGTCCCAAAAGTTTTATAAACACTCTTAATCGTTGGCTTAAACTTGGAGGACTTGTATTAACTAGCAGTATCCAAACATTCTGCTAATAATTTTAATCCACAGTAGGAATAATTTTGTTTACCATAATTGGGGATGCACATCATATTAAGTAAATTTTTACTGAATCATAAAAGTTTTTAATTTGAGTAAAATATCATTAAGAAAAAAATCTTCATCTTTATCTCCTCTATTCTACAACTTTTCGACTGTCCATTAATATCCCTGAGATGGCCTTGCAATCATATCTTCCTTTCTTTCACTTGATTTAATCCTTTTTTGCATACAGGTTGACCTAAAAATTTTTACAGAATGCAATCTTCAAATAAAAAAAAACAAAACATTTCATTTATAGTAGATTTTAAAAAGAAGGATCTCATTGAAGAACATAAAATAAGTTAAAAAATATTTATAGAAGATGAAAAATGCCTCTAAAATAACCTGTGTAATATCAAATATTTTTGAATGAACTTTAATTGATCACCCTGTAACGGGTAAATGAATATATGCGGGCTCCTTTGTTCAATACTAAATGGATAATAAAAATAAAAATAACTTTAATTTAACATTTTTCTTTTTGCAATCCCACAAAGCTTATGAACAGTACTGGAAAGTAATTAAAAGTACATTTAAACTTTTATAACTAAAATATGCATACAAGTAATTAGGATAATACGACAAAATGAAATGATTAAAATTATTTGTACAAAATATTAGGCCTGATCATCAAATTACAAAAGGTTAAATGTTATGGAATGATAATAAAATTATTTTCTTTATGTTATTTTACTTTTTAGTTTAAGTTTTCAATAATTTTCCTTCAAATTAATATTTTCTTATCTATTTCAGCTGTATGACCGTCTTGGCCGTCACGCGTACCAGCCCAGACCCGAGGACAAGTCCGGCAATGACACCACCAGCGAGTCTGAGGATGACAGGTCCAGAAGGCCCAATGAGCTCATCTAAATACAAAGAGTTCAATCCATCCTTTAGCATACAATGACCTCAACCCTTTCTTAATCAAGCTTAAAGAATCATCAACTAAAGCCACAAGCTCACATAACATCATCAATAACAAGAAGGGCTCTCAAAACAACAACAAACCAGCTGATAATTAAAAGTATGCGAAGAGTACAACCTAAAAATGTTAAAACATGCAAAGAGCTCACTTTATAGTGCTAATTAAAACTCCAAAAAGCTCAATTTTGTGCTGTAACCAACAAAAAGCTCAAACTGCAAGCCAGAAAAATCTTGAAAAAAATACTCAAAACCACCAAATTGACTTTTATAACCTTTTGCATTAGTTCAATTATAAAATATTCTACAAAATTTGAAATATTTTATATAAAATTTTGTGCACTTTATCATGATCTGCTGCATTTTCATTGATATGAGCTGCATAAATTATAAAATTCTTCCCCCCATGATGTCCAACACTTTGAGTGATGAACAAGAATATTTGATAGAACAGAAAAATTACGGGGGGAGGGTTAATAACACCCATCAACCCTTTATACACACACCCCAAGCTTTAGCACCCCACCACCCAGCAGGTGTAAAGTGATGGTGGTAATAAAATCTCCCACTGGGAGATGTTAGAATATGTGTGTGTGTATGTGTGTATGGGTATGCTGAATTCAAGTAAGATGACCTTGGAAACTTAGTGGACTATTTAATTCAGTATATTATACAATTATACATATACACACATACACACTAACATTCAACAAAATTAGGCATACCCTAAAGATATACAATACTAAGTGATACAATACAAATAAAAAAAGTGAGATATGTCTCATCTTTGTGAGATAGACTTAGAAACTTATCTCAGAATTTAATAAATATCGCCAGTCAAATTTTTAATACATAAAAAAGTCAGTGAAAAGTTGCTCAAAAAATGAGAAAAACAACAATGTTATGAAAAAAATACAGTTTATAATATGTATTTGCTTTTTTATATGTAAAATTTTAACTATGTAGACCAATTTTTAAAAAAAAATAAGTGTTACCATCCATTTTTTTTTGTATAAACAAATGGATTATTAAACAACACTGCCAAGTTAGGATTATTTTAATAAATTTAATTTTAGTTTTTTTCTTTTTAACACCAATCCAAAATAGTTTTTAAAAATTTAATATAGTATTTTTTTATATTAATTATGCTCTATTTTAAAACAAACCATCGAACTTATCTTTTAAAAGAATGTTCTCATTTAAAAATATGATAGAATAATGTAAATAAAGTAGTTTTTTTTTCCTTTTATAAAATAATTTTCTTTTTTTTTTTGCTTCAATCTGTTTTAGCTTGTTAATAAATATGTTAAAAGAACAGTTATTGTTTATTTTGAACAGTAGAAAGAACATAACAGACAAGGATGTAAGCAAATGGCAAGGAAAAAAATGCTGAAAAAGGGGCAAATATTATTTTTTGTTTATATGGCCACAAAGAATGACAAGCTCCATAAGTAGTTTAACTATAGAATGTAAAAAATAAGTCTAGCAAAGTCCCAAAGCAAAAAAGCTCCCAAAATTTCAGCCTTCTATCTATAATATCAGCTGAGTAAATCAAATTTTTCTTTTAATATAAAAATGAACCGCATAGTAATGTCGACAGACTTACGGACTATGTAAATTGTATACTGAGTGCTCAATATTGAAAATAATTTTAGCAGTCTATCTTGAATATCAGTCGGGAAAATCATGTTTCGTCCTAAACTTAGATGTATAACCGACTGACGGGCATGGTGAATTATAGAGTAGCTTCGCTACTAATAAGAGTGATTCTAAGCTTTGTAGATTGGAAAAGCAAAAAAGAGAAGCTTTCAAATAATTGCTAGTAAAATATATGTGTGACTGATGTTAACAACATGTGTCTAATCGATAGAAGTTTACCATTTACACATCAAGAAAATATGACAACAACGATTTTAGAGTTGCTACGCTTTTTAAATTACACCTAATAGCAGGAATTATTGTGATAGGCTTGAATTAGAAATACTAATTCTAACATTCCTAAATTTATGGTCTATCAGAGCTAGACGTTACGAGCAGACAGACAGACATGCCCTAATTAGAGAAATGTTTCGCACCTACTAATTGATGTAACATATAACACACGGAAGCAAATATAATAATGAACATGATCAATAATATTATAAATTAAAAAGTATAAAATAAT
Source organism: Acartia tonsa (assembly GCF_053477335.1). Taxonomy (NCBI): domain Eukaryota; kingdom Metazoa; phylum Arthropoda; class Copepoda; order Calanoida; family Acartiidae; genus Acartia; species Acartia tonsa. The sequence goes on from NC_137263.1 coordinate 37,237,342, forward strand.
ATAAATTACAACGCCATGTTTTTAATATAGAAAAACAAGGATGACAACATCCAAAAACGGCGAAGCTTAAATCAGCGTTGTATAAGACAAACTAACCTATTAGGAAGGTTATTTCATTCGATGGCTTAAAAGCTATAGGCACTTTATTTTCACATTGATGTGTTAGTTCAACCTAGTAGTGCCCAACTTTTCAACCAATAATAATAATTTACGGAAAGGGTACTTTTGATTATCATAATTGGGGATGTACATCAGTTTCTCGTTCATTATCCTATCCTTTATGATCCCTGTTACTACCCTGTTGCCAGTCAGACGTACGGACAGACTTTTAAATGTAGAAGAAAAGCTACGCTGTTTATTGATTACAGCTGTGTTGCCGTGCACGCTATCTTTTTAGGGTTGTTGAAAATCATACCAGAACCGAATGGATTTATTATTACATGGATCTTACAACAGATTATCATGTATTCTAATTGAAACTTGTAGCTGGCTAAAGTATCAACTCCCACAACCATCCATCCCCTTTATCCCATCTTCTACTGGATGAACGAGCAAACCAATAAGTGATGTCCATGCTAGCATCCTAATTTAAAGACTATTTTCCCCCCTGTCATAATATCCACGTATATTCTTCATCCATCAGAACCACAATATTCTACAATAAGGGTGTTTCCGTCCGCGTGTTTATTTGTAACGGGTAGCTCTAATCTAAATTTAATCATGTTTGATTATTTGTATTGAAATTTATTGAAATTTTGTATTATAAATGTATCTTTAAAGGGGAAGCTTTTCTATAATGGTTACCTCTTTTCGTTAATTTAGACATGTTTGAATTTTCCTTTTAATTTCTAACTTACAGTTTGGTACGATTATAAAGCGTAGCAACTTTATAATCTTTACTCTAATACACGTCCATTTAAAACAAACTGATTTTTTAATATTTTGACAATATTTCTTTGTATGATATGATTATCCTATTCATCTGATATATGGAATAATGATTCTTAGGACAACAAGGTACAGTGTTATAAGCGAGTAATCTCTATGATCAAATCCTAAAAAAGAAATTATATCCTTTTACCCTATCCTATGTTACGCAATTTTGCAACAAATTTATGTACAATTTCATTTAGACTTATAATTAATATTCTGCTTATTAAGTTCTGACACTCTACAATAGTTATTGTTCGTTTGTCCTTCCTTCTTATTTTGGAGCTTTGCTCAAAAAGGTTCTCTTGTAAAAACCATTCCATAATCATGGTGTCAATTATATTCTGATTGGACTTAGTTTGTTTATCATGACTTGAAGGGTTGCCAACCGCGAAAAAATATGGATGCGCTGTCGAAATATTATGTAGCTCTATAATGCCATTAGAATATCGTTATGTCGTTATCATGTTAAACATCAATTAAAAAATGGGCGTCCTGAACATTTGAATCTTTAAGACAAAGGTTATTCCTTAAATGTTAAATTATGTCGACTATTTAGCTTTCATAAGAATCGGTCACAACTGACAAAATTATCGACATAACGATATTTTAATGACAATTTGACTACATAATAACTACCAGATTACACCAAAAAAATCACGAAGTTTCACTTAGGTCCTCTTTTATGGTTTTAAGCTATTTTACTGCCCTCTCTCTTCTATATGCTCGGGGCGCATAAAGTGTGTTACCTTTTTTTATGTTTTATTATTATTTGGCCACAACTTGATAAAAAATGCTCGCAAATCAGACCTTTTTCGACTAAAGATACTCAATTGGTTCCTTTACAAGCCCAATCAATCAGTTTTAAGATATCTTTATATTTCAAGAAAAATTTATGAAAATACTAAAAAACAGCAAATTTGGGTGTTACCTTTTATATGCACAGATACCATAAAATCAACAGAAAAAATACTTATTTTTACTTTTCTGTCATTTTTAAAGTTTGATTCTGTTAAATTGGCTATTCTTGAAGGGATTTATGCATTGAAATATACGGAAACATAATATTGGGCAGAAATTAATGTATTTCAAAGAAAGAAAATTTTGAAAATAATAAATTCGACCTCTATCACTTCAGAGGACAGCTGCCAACCTCCAGTTGACAGGATATAATTAAATACTTGTTAGCAATAAGAATTAGCTCAAAAAGTAAAACAAAAAGTTTTTTAATATGGCAAAATATGATAATCTAAATCTTAATTTTGGGGATGATGATCTAAAGGGCGCTCTTACTGGTGGTGATGATGACCCAGATGGTATCCAAGTACATGAGCGTTATGACAACTCATCTATTGAACTATGGTCCAATTTTTGTATTTGTAGCATCCTCCAATTAAAAGTTGTAACAAGAAATATAACCATCTTTTAAAAACTACTATATTTACCTTATGAATTGGAGAATTTAAAAACCATGATTGTATGTTTTGTGATTTCTCTTGATTGGAGAATGCTACAAATACAAAAATCGGACCATAGTTTAATAGATAAGTTGTCATAATGCTCATGTATTTGGATACCATCTGGGTCATCATCACCAACAGCAAGAGCGTCTTTAAGATCATCATCCCCAAAATTAAGATTTAGATTATCATTTTTTTGCCATATTAAAAAACTTTTTGTTTTACTTTTTGGGCTAATTATTATTGCTAACAAGTATTTAACTATATCCTGTCAACTGGAGGTTGGCAGCTGTCCTCTGAAGTGATAGAGGTCGAATTTCTTATTTTCAAATTTTTCTTTCTTTGAAATACATTAATTTCTGACCAATATTATGTTTTAGTATAATTAATGCATAAATCCCTTCAAGAATAGCCAATTTAACAGAATCATACTTTAAAAATGACAGAAAAGTAAAAATAAGTATTTTTCTGTTTATTTTATTGTATCTGTGCATATAAAAGGTAACACCCAAATTTGCCGTTTTTTAGTTTTTTCATCAATTTTCCTTGAAATATAAAGATATCTTAAAACTGATTGATTGGGCTTGTAAAGGAACCATTTGAGTATATTCGGTCGAAAAAGGTCTGATTTGTGAGCATTTGTGACCAAGTTGTGGCCAAATAATAATAAAACATAAAAAAAGGTAACACACTTTATATAAAGAAATGCGATTCTTTTGCTAAAATTATCCTATTATCTTAAGTAGTAAGATTTTTTTTTGTCTGTAGTGAAGGAACTCGATAACCGCTGAACATATATGATTCTTCTTTTAATATGAAGCTGCTTATAAATAGGTCTAGGAAAGGTTTTTACTATTTTGAGGGAGGATATCTCCCCCCGATAAAAATGCCCCCCCACAAAAAAAATATTTTTTTACATCTTGTTTTAAAACAAAAATTAGGGGGGGGGGGTAATTTTTCCACTCCCACCGTAAGTTCCCTTAGAGGCTTCTAGGGCGAATCCACTATAACTAAAAATTTTCTTATATTGATATAACATTATAAGCATTATTAGCACCAAAGTTTAACAGGATAATTAAATTATATGAAAAAGGATATTGAATAAAACCCGTAATACATTATCAAAGTGTTCAAAATAAAGTTAGAAAGTTCATTGGCTTCAAAACTTTAGGTACTTTGACATTTGGTTCAAACAAACAGTGACCAAACTTTTCCACCAATAATTATAATCTCATAAGGGGTAATTTATTATTATCATTGAAGGTTTTTATTATACATCAATTTATCGTTCATTGTCTTGTCATTTAAAATTCATGCTTTTTTTCGACTCCATTTAAATCTTAAAGATAGCTCACAAATATTATACATGGTTTACAGCCTAAACTCTGGTTAAAAACTGTTTATGAAGCCGTGATATAAAAAGTTTTACTCCGCTTAAGTTAGGTGGGTAAGGATTGTGTCCCTTAGGGTAAGAGCTTTCTACATGGTAAATTACTGATTGAACTAGAAAATATTGGGGAGGGGAGGAGATTATTTTATCTTCCTGCCGTTCCAATAAGAAAAATAAATTTTTTGATTTATTCTTAATAACTTTGACAAAGCCACAATAAGTAAATCATAAAACACTCACAAATAAATACACACACACAAAGACAAAGACACACACAAACAAACACCCACACAAACAAACACTCACACATACACACACACACTCACACACAAATTCTCAAAAAGCCAAGGAGCGGTGGGGGGGGGGGGGGTGAGGATACTGAAATTTAAAATTTACACCGATACCCAAAGTTTCATAATCAATCATGTATTCGCTGGCTCAAACAATTTGGGTACTTTTAATGAATTTTGGTTTTTGGTTTTAAACTTGTAAACAAATGATTATAAATCACAGAAAAGATAATTTTCGGTGACGTATTTAAATTTATCGTTTATTGTCTTATCTCTAAAGATCCCTGTAAAAAAGCATACCTCTCAAAACTCCGTTACATATCCTTATATTTAAAATTACTATAGTTCAATTCTTAAAAATTGTATATTCTAAATATTATGATGAGTTCAATTCTTAAAATTAATTGAAAATTATCTTACACAGCCAAACATTTCACAGAAAGACAGATTTTTTGTTGTACGCAAAAGATCTTAAAAACAGTTTTTTCTAATCGGCTTTTGCTTTTCAAGAAAGCTTCGAAATTCATGTGTATATTGAAGAAATAATAGAGGATCAAAATTAGGAAAATGTGTAGGATACCATCTAATAGACATTATAGAAATAGAAAGGGAGATGTTTCGGAACGCAATGCCTAGCCGTTCTTGAAATCTTATCTCGAAGCCTCCCGAATGACCAACATAGTGAAGTTTACGAATGTGTATTTATTACCATGAAAACAGTAAGTCTAAAACAAAAATATAAGAATTAATTACATAAAATTAATTGTTATTATTTTTTAGCATCAAGGTTGCGTGATTTTAATTTAATAAAAAATATGAATTTTCTAAAAAACTTAAAATTGGCACGAATCATATTAAATCGCATCAGAAATTGATAATTTTAGAATAAAATAATCAACATTATAAAAGTAAATATTCGTATATTAAAACTTAGCAGTTAAATGGTCTATTTGCTGAAAAATTAATGATTTAAATTTCTTCATAAAATTGTACCATTCTACGCTTATTTTCAAGAATTGAAAGATAAATTCTTACCACATATGATGTCAAACTAAGCAGGAAGGCTTATTTGAGATCTTCCACATATCAGAGCGCATGTATATTCAAGCAATACATTATTTTCATTCACGTAGCTCCTCACATGGGAAATATCAAAGGAAAAGTGCGCGTCTCTTTTGTTTGTTTACAAGCCACGCGCGGAGATAGTTAGGAATGCCACGTAACACACTCATTCTCTGGGGAATTCTGGTGTAAGGAAAAAGGGATTAATGGGTTCGAACTTGCCGGGGAATACAAGAAATACATACCGACACACACCCGTCTATTCACTGGGAATCGAACACAATACCTCATCTTTGCAACATGCGTGCAGACAGTGTCCACGAAATCACAATCTCATAACGCATAAATTACAAGAGTTTAAAATGTCATGGCCATAAGGCCTAAAATTGGTTATGGAAACTTACGTATACCACAACGACTCAAACTGCCTCAGTTACCACATAAGGACAGGAATAAGGAAATGGGAAAAGCATTCAACATTCATGAATTGCACATTTACCACTCACACATCTCATTATATCATGGCCTCATAATCTCAAATAAAATTAGAATTACAGACCATGTAATTGCGAATACATGAATTAATAATCATTAGTACCTAAACTTCAATTAGGTACCTACATAATAAAATAGGTAAATGATTTTTATACTAAAAATCGCATCGATAATTAAATAATCAACTCAAACTTTTTTCATTAAAAGAAAGAAAGATTAAATAATAACATCTCTTCTACTAAATCTTTTTGCTAGAAAAGAAAAGTAAAATTGCATAAAAACTTCTCAATAATTAGAAATTTTCTCCGACAGAAAAATAATTGTGCTTACATCTAAACATTCTTCAGATAAGATAAGTAAGATCCTTAAATCTAAACATGTTTAATAAAATAGATACTTAAATCTAAATAAAATATGACTGTAAAAAATCATCAAACTTCAGAAAATTAAAATTTCAAAATTTTAAATCTTCGCGAATCAAAATTGCGTAAAATTAAAATTGCAATTGAAATATGCAAATTAAATTTACTAAAATAAAACAAAAGCTCAATGTAAGAAAAGAACTTCTCTAAAATGCTGAATCTTCAATTTCTCTCTGTTTTAAGAAGAAAGCAACATATACATATTCATACAGTCATAATTAAAGGCAATCTGGGCCTCAGTTAGAATGAATCCCTCAAGATACAAACTAACAATGTCCATCAAATAATAATAAATCCCTTGTGCCAGCTATCCTGTTGGACGTTATGACTTTCCATCACATCTTTTGATACTGCATAATTTCTAACAGGATTTCTGGCGCAGGGCTGCATCAACTGAAACAAACATAATTAGTGATGTTTAATTCAAAACAAAATAAAAGAATCATGAAATAATTCAGAGAAACTTTTAAATTCATCAATCAAAGCAAATCAATCAAAATAAAATATTTTATGCTTTAGTTTTGCCGTTTTGCGTCGGGCCTGGCCGAGGAAACAGAGCTTAGGTACGTCGTAAAGCGGTCTTATTAAGCTAAATTCTACGAAAATCAAAGAATCTACTTAATTCATTGCGAAAAAAATCTGCATTTTTTCTTTAGGCACATCAGTTCAAAGGTAAATAGTAATAATTTTAATATGCATGTAATATTAAATTATTTATGTGATTGTAATAAAATTCATAAAGAAATATTTAAATGATGTATTAACTCTCATTTTGTTAATTTCTTATCATATCAAATTTCAATCCAACAAGGATAAAAATGTTTATATCTGCATAGGTACCTAGGAAATTTTCCTCAAAAAAAATCCCAGGTCTCGGAAAGACTTAAATCATTGAAAAAACTTGCGAAAACGTATAAAAACTTAAGTTTGCATTTCAAATGAAAAAAATCTTGCATCGATTTGAAAGTTTAAACGAAAATGTATCAAAATTTGCGTTTTTTGCCTCCAAAAAAAATCTGATAAATCTACCGAAAAAATAAAAAATCAAAGTTAAACAAGAACGATACTTATACTAAACTTTGGGTAGATTGATCTTCAGTAGTCGTCTTGCGGAAATCTCGTTATCTGTGGCGGCGGCGTCGTCTGATAACTTGTATCTGGCAACCACGGTCCTTCCACCTGGGCGCACTTCTTGAACTCGTCCCAATTTAAACTTCTTCATCAAACTTGTGCTATCATCAACAAGCACCACATCTCCTGGCTCAAGCAGCACCTCGTTGCGGCGCCACTTGATGGACCTCAACTGCTCGGGCATGAGCTGCTCCTTGTACACCTGATGGAACTGCCTGGTCAACTCCTCCAAGTTCTCCAACCTCTTGGTAATCCTCTCCTTGCAACCGGTTTCAAACGTACAGATTGCATCATTTGTCCTGCCTCCAAGCAAATCAGCAGGTGAAATAATTCTCCAGGTGTTGACATCTTCGCCAGCAGTGGCATAAGTCAACGGTTTAGAATTCAGCACTCTAGCTGTCTCAGCACACAACAACAGTAAATCATTGAAGGTTACGGTAGCTCCGGCCAACTTCTTGTTCAATACTCGCTTGACCAGCCCAACCTGTCTCTCCACAGTGCCAACAAATGAATGTGCAGCTGTGGGCACAAGATGCCACTCAAAATGCATTCTTGTATCCTTCAAAAGTTCATCCAGAATGCGTTTGGTACCTGCAAAATTGCAGCCACGATCAGTTGTAACTCTTCTTGGCATATTGTAAAACGCCTGAAGTTTTCTCAAGCCGACCAGCACGGCTTCAGTTGAATAATCTGTCAAAACATCAATAAACACAGCCTGTGTAAATCTACAAGCTACTATCAACAACCAGACTTTGTACTTTGTCTTGGTTTTCCTGGTGCCAACGCTAGGTTTCACAACTTCTATGGGTCCAGCAAGGTCCATATGGACATGTTGGAAGGGCACTGACGGCTCCACACGATCGGGCAGGATCTCAGCCATTGCGGGACTCGAACGCTTGGCATACTCAATGGAACATGCAGCACAATTCTTGACCACTTTCATAGCCTCCATGCGGCCATGTGTGATCCAAGCATACCTTCGGCTTTGAGCCAAAGTCTTCCGGTGGCCTCCATGGCCCAGCTCATCATGAGCTTGTTGTAGGATCAGCTTGGCCAGCCTGTTGTGGCGGCTAAGCAAGACAACACCTGGGCTGTCCTTCATAACTTTCCTTGGGCCTCCAGCTGCGGCCTCAAGAGCTTCGTCACCTCTGGTGGCCATTTTAAGTATTGTAAATGTCCGAAGAGGAAAACATCCATCATGACCCACTATGGGCCAACAAACCTGGACTTTGTGATGATACGGCTGAAGAGAATCGAACTTCCCCTCGGCGTCCATGGTCATTTCCTTCTCTTGGTTGAAGGATGTCAAAAACAGGTCACAAACAGAATCCAAATAAGTGTTTGTGAAAGTATAGTTCTCATAATACCTAGAACTATCATTGTTGCTACCACCATCCTCATTTGTTGCAACACCACGTTTCTTGACAAGTAACAATTTGAATAGGTTAGCAGCCTTAAGAACTGCAGCTACAGTCCTTCTTGCCTGCTTGTAGGTCCTCCTTGCCAGCGACCTCCAGAAATCATTGTCCACCATTTGTGTGAACATGCACTTGAGCTTCGCCATTTTTGGATTAAGCTCACTCTCAGGAATAGATGCGTTAACCTCACCCGCCGTTTTAATGGGCCACTGGTCCTGTTCCAGGCGCAACCAGCTTGGACCTTCCTGGTAAGTAGATCCAGGTTGTACATCCTTAATTGTACACAAACCTCGCGTAGCTAAATCCGCAATGTTGTGTTGGGTAGGTACCCATCTCCAATCTTCAGGGCTCATCAACTGTTGTATTTCAGAAACACGATGACTGTTGAAGACATTTAGCATAACACTGTCACTAGATAATTGTGCTAGGGCGCAGCTGCTATCACTAAAAAACACTTTGCCAGAGATGTCAAATGGTAGGGCTCTGACAACTGTATCCACAAGCCTTGCCAAGATTAGGCAAGATAACATTTCTAACCTTGGTATAGACTCCATCTTAACTGGTGCGACACGTGACTTGGCGCAACACAAAACTACATCAAATCCTCCAGCAGTTGGCCACCTCAGGTAGATAATGGCTGCATAGGCTGAGTTTGATGCATCACAGAAACCAATCACCATTGGAAGCCCCAATGGCTTATCAGGAACCATCGAACGTCTGAACGACACATTTCCAAGTGCCGCCCTGTCCTGGAGGCTGCTCACAAACTCAGACCTCAACTCTCCAGGTATGGAATCATCCCAGTCACATCCATGTATGCAAACTGAGCGTAGACATAGCTTGGATTTAAGCAACAATGGTGAAGCTAAACCCAACGGGTCGTACAATTGTTGTACGATTCTCCAAACTTCTCGTTTAGTTATCGTTTCAGGTAGACTTCTCCAGAGATCCTCCAAATCCAGGTCCTCCAGCAACTTTCTACCTTTAATCTTCGCGCCGTGGTTGGCTCTAACAGGCAAAAACAATATATCCTGTTTTGGGTCCCAAACAATGCCCAAAACTTTTGCTCTGTCAACATCATCTCCAGAATAAATAACAGATTTAAATCTGAAATTTCCAGGTTCAATCATCTGCTCCAGCTCTCGGACCAGCTGGACAGCTTCAGGTTTACTGTTATGACCGCTTAAGTGGTCATCTACGTAGGTACAAGTCTCCAATTTTACAGAAGGAGGATCTTGATACAACACAAATTCAGATCTGAGCGGCTGCTGAATATCTCTCCACACATCTTGATTGGCTACAACATCAGAACCTTTAATCTTCTCAGATCCATAAACATCATGAACATCCTGCAGGGATCTTCCACCAAAAATACGACCAGTGAGTCTGAGGGCGGTCACGGCCATATCGCCTGCGAGGGCCTCGCCAAAATTAACAGTTTTGGTGAGGTAAACCTCCGGCTCTCCATCAACTGTATCAGCAAAAAATACGCGTTTCAGCTGAGAATCTTCATAGGTAGCTAACAAACTATTATAAAACTTCTGGATATCAGCCACAAGCGCACACTTGTAGCTTCTGAACCGAATAAGATTATGCATCAGGGAATATAATGGAACTGGCCCATCCATCATAATACTGTTGAGACTCATCCCCTTGCAACAGAGGCTGCTGTTGGCGCATATCCTCAACGGCGTGGAAATACTTTCTTTATATGCACACACCAGGCTCGAATAATAAACAGGCCCAGTATAAGACAGATCTTCTGGCGACGCTTTAACATACACGCCACGAGAAACAGCTTCATTAAACACTTGGCAGAAAGTATCATATTCGCCTTTTTTAACCATTCTTTGCCGGTCACGCAGGCAAATCTTGTACGCCTGCTCTGAATTATCAAACAACACACTTGGCGGCGTCTTATAAGGATATGAAGCCGTCCAGATACGGCTCTCAAGATCCAGCGTCAAACCTTCTTCAATCAGCTGCCGCTTGCGCACGTCCAAGGCGGACTGCCCGGCGGCAATGGCAGCGCAATGGCGGCAGTTCCTACAGCCGCTGCACATTGATGGCGGCTGTATTCCCAGACTCTCCGTGGAAAGGAACTCCATCTTGCTGACCTCTAGCTTAGTAGCTTTACAAGCGACAGGATTAGCAACAGTCCTGCCATCTGCAGACACAACTAGATAACCTGTACCAAATAAGCTTCTGTACAGTCTAGAATCACCAACCATTTTATCTGCACACGGGAACATAGCTGGTGTCAGGTGCCCAATAAGAACATCTATCTTACCATCAACCATAGAGAAATTATCAGGCTTCATATCGAAAATCTCGGCGGCGGCTGCAGGATCAATAGAACGTAACCCTTCGTCAGTACCAATGCTGGGTACTACCGCCGCCTCCAGAATATGGCAATTCCGGTTGCGGTCAACCAAGCAGATTTTAACCGTAGGACATGCTTGGCTCTTTCCATCCGCCAAAGAAATAGTAGCTGTGCGACCAGTTGATGGCAACTCTAACTTCTTGGCGATACTTCTAGAAATTAGTGTGAGATTTGCTCCACTATCCCACATCGCGTTGACGGTGACTTGGCGTTTGTCAGCCGCCACAGCTGGGAGCTGCTGCAACATCAGCATATAATTGTTCTTGCTGAACAACTGTGATTCATAAACTGCCGCAACTTGTCCACCAGCAACAGATTCATGTAACAATGAATTATGAGGCTGGTTGCAGCTGTCTATGGTACAGCTGCCAAGTCTATCGGCCTTAGGACAATCAGCAACCCTGTGTCCCCTTTGAAGGCAAAGCAGACAGGCGCCGATCTTCTTGATAAAGTTTTTACGTTCAGGAACAGACAGATCCCTAAACTTGGAACACTTAAACAACAAGTGTTCAGAACTGCAACCTTCCGACGGGCAAGGCTGTTTCTTCTTGGTCTTTGCTGGAGACCCAGGTTTACCTACGGCTGTAGCTGCTGCCGCAGGATTACCCTTCTTCTTAGAGGGGGTGTCCATATCAGTCGAGCACCGCATTAAAATAGCGCCCCTCTGCTCTTCGATAATCTGCATCAACTTTGGCACATTTGGGACGTCCATTGAGCCCAATGCCAAATTAAGCTTGTCTTGAAAGTCTTGAGGAAGTTTCTTGGATAACATCTCCAGGAGGATCACGGTCAACCACTGGCTGGTGGTAACCTCATCATCTTCATCATCTTTAGTCAGCTGCTCCAGCTGGCTAACTGCACCACCGAACTCTGCTAACACAGTCACAATCTGGTTGGAGTCCGACGGCTTAGACTTTTTCTCCCATTGGTTGAAAAGGCAGAGCATTTGACGTGTCTTAGACTTGAAACGCGAGTCAAGGTAAGCCCACTGAGATTCATGCGATTGAATCTGAGTTAATTGGAGTCTCAGCTCTTTATTTTTACAGACCTTCTCACTGCTCAACAATAACTGCAAATACGACGGGTCCTGTCCTACAGTAAGCTTTTTAAAATTGTCCTTAAAACTTACGTAAGATGCTTCCTGGCCGTCGAATGAGGGGAGAAGCCGCTCGTCAACACGATTCATATATCCTGGCGTGAACATAGAACCGGTGGCGAATTGTGGTGTGCCAAACGGTGACACAAATGGCGATGCTGCTGGGGCACCCGCCGTCGTCGTGGGTGGCTTCACAGGTTCAAGCTTAACCTCAGCCAATTGTTTCATCAATGCAGACAAAGTGTTTATAATTGGATCGGGCAAGGGAAAATATGACCCTTTAATAACTTTCACGATCTTCAAGCATCGATCATATAGTTCAGCCTTATGGTTAGGCAAATTATCACCAACTAAATCAACAACACTTTGAATGTCATTAAGCTCTTCTATAGCATCAAGAGCATCCTTTAAGGCACTATAGTCTTTTTGCACAGTAACTATATCAGAATAAATGTCACTAAACTCATCAAGCTCTTGGATTCTCAAACCAAGCTTGCTAAAACCGTCCATGATGCTGTCGAACGTTTCGAACTTGTCGTGGACAAGGATTGACTCCTTAGTGAGATGTCTAACATCAAGTTCTGAAGTATCACTGACCAACTTCATCACTCTACTTAGCTCACTGGTTAGGGCATCAACGGCTGGGCGCAGCCGCTTTCTCAATTGATCACCTTTATTCTTTTTAGGACCCATGATTGTCACTAAAGTTAACTGTACTGATTATGACTATAATAATGTGTGGTAAGGTATCACAACCAACACATTCACAAAACTTCACAGATTCTTCTTAGCTGCATCTGTTCTGTCTTGTTTTCATTGTTTCGGAACGCAATGCCTAGCCGTTCTCGAAATCTTATCTCGAAGCCTCCTGAATGACCAACATAGTGAAGTTTACGAATGTGTATTTATTACCATGAAAACAGTAAGTCTAAAACAAAAATATAAGAATTAATTACATAAAATTAATTGTTATTATTTTTTAGCATCAAGGTTGCGTGATTTTAATTTAATAAAAAATATGAATTTTCTAAAAAACTTAAAATTGGCACGAATCATATTAAATCGCATCAGAAATTGATAATTTTAGAATAAAATAATCAACATTATAAAAGTAAATATTCGTATATTAAAACTTAGCAGTTAAATGGTCTATTTGCTGAAAAATTAATGATTTAAATTTCTTCATAAAATTGTACCATTCTACGCTTATTTTTAAGAATTGAAAGATAAATTCTTACCACATATGATGTCAAACTAAGCAGGAAGGCTTATTTGAGATCTTCCACATATCAGAGCGCATGTATATTCAAGCAATACATTATTTTCATTCACGTAGCTCCTCACATGGGAAATATCAAAGGAAAAGTGCGCGTCTCTTTTGTTTGTTTACAAGCCACGCGCGGAGATAGTTAGGAATGCCACGTAACACACTCATTCTCTGGGGAATTCTGGTGTAAGGAAAAAGGGATTAATGGGTTCGAACTTGCCGGGGAATACAAGAAATACATACCGTCACAGGAGATATGCAATCATATTGTTTAAATTAGCAAGGATTTGTTGTCCGTAAAGTTCTCGCTAACCACTGAACCGTTTGAATTTTTATTTCAGTGAAGCTTCACTCATGTTACTAGATGGGTTTAGGCTATTTTAACTCCATCTCTTCAAATACAGAGTCCCTAAATGCTATAGTCACAGTTATTCGTTGATTTGTTGACTTTTTTTAAGGATAGGGCTACGGAAACAAAATACACTTACAAATAAGAATATGTTGGTTTGTGTGTGTGAGTGTGTGTAATTTTGCTAAATCGAAGCTTCATTTAGTAAGGTCTGTACGTTCTTGAGCCAGAACAGTTTTATTTTAAACTAGCGACTCCGCTCCTAGCATCTAGAGGGTTGAAATTAGAAGGTGTATGGAGTTGGCAAAACTATAGCTTAAAACATCCCAGGACCTATGCCAAGACTTCCTAATATGGAGAACTCAATTAATCCAGTAATTAAATAATAATTAATGAGTTCATTGGTCTATTTCAAGATTCTTTTTAATTGAATTTTCTATAAAATCGAACAATTTTGTAATAAAACCAAGTATCGAGATTTTTTGCTTGAAAATAAAAACCTCATTACTTTATGTTACACTTAGACCTTATAGAGACCTTATCTAGGGGCATTTCAAGGAAGGGTGGGGGGGGAGGTGGTAGAAAAAAGTTAGATGGTCCTTTTTTCCAGGGACAATTACTCTCGGGAGGGTGGAGATAACCTCCCCCAAAATAGACATAAATCTACTCTGGATATTCTGTCTTTTTAATACAATGCAATGTTTAAAAAAAAAATTATATCTAGCGCAGAACTTCGCTAATATGGTTGTTGTCATCCTTGTTAAATTTTAGTTCCGGTTATTAAATTACTATTTTTGGATAGAAAAAGAAATACAATCTAAAAGTTGAAACAGAACTAGACAGGGATATCAAGGGATAAGACAATGGGCGAAAAATTCAGGTACATCCTAAATGATAACAATTAAAACTACCTCTTCTTGAAATTATTGATTGAAAAGCTTGGATACTACTACTTTGAGACTAACCAGTAAAAATTCAATAAAATAACTCAAAGTTTTTGACCCAATGTAGAAGTTAATGTATCACTAAAACTTTGGGTACCAATGTCCCCTCTCATCCTGAAAAAATAAAGAGTTGAAAGAGACTCGAAAGGATTTAAAGTTAAAAGTGCATTGGAAAATTCCAGGAAGTAGGGATAAGTCAATAGAAATTGAATAAAAAGAAAACTTATGTTATACAGCCATAATAACCCGCGACCATGGCGTATCACGTAGCAAATCGTCAGGGAGGTAATAAAATCGAATCAACACCGCGTCAATTAAAGACGTTAAGAATGGTTCCTAATGCTGCTATGTCAGATGCGCGACATAAATATGGGACAGAGCCTTGGCACAAAGCAGGCGCAACTCTAAACAATGCACAGTTAGGACTCTAATACAAAAGTCGTGCATGTTGGTTGTCTGTTAGGTGTTATTTTAACTAATACCCCAGGTGTTTAATAGAAATAGAACAGAGATTTGGTTCTTCTTAGTTATCTCAGGTTATTGGACCTGACGTTAAAGTGTCATGGAGAAGCCTCGCGCCCGTATGAGGTAAATGACAGATGAAATACAGTTATAATAGCTATCACCACTTTTTACTTAAAATCATATAGATGTTGTCATCAATATTTTCACAATGGATATATTATTGCTTGGATGTAGATTATCACGTTCCCCTAAAGAAGTCAAACTTGTAGCTGGCTAAAATAACGACCCTACAATCCACCCCTTTACCACATCCACTCTCCTACTAACTGATGAACGAACTGACAAATGAATGAGTTCCATGTTAGCAACCTAGAGACAATTTTTCCCTGTCATAATATCCACATATACTCTATATCCATTATTTCATTGTCCTTTCACTTCCTGATTAAAAAACAAGGATATAAAAATTAAAGGTTGCAAAATAAACATTAAAGATTTTGTGTTTTCCTTATAGATGTTAACACACCTCTTATTATGATTTTTATCTAATCCCATTATTATAACAACGTGATACATGGAAGATATAGGTTACTAGTAGTAATGCTTGAAATCAGGCCCTGTCAAAACTGTTGACATTCTATCAATGGTTTGTGTCAATTACTAGCGGCTACGCCGCTAGATGCCTCTAGGAGGAGGAGTCAAACCTCCCTCACCATATATTTTAGTTTAAAAAAGAATTTCTGGGTATAGTCCTTTCCATGACATCGCTCCATATGGAGCGATGATTTTCTATAGCTCCTTCAAGGAGCTATAGCATAGCCTCTCATCATATGGAGCGATGTGATAGCCCCTTTTAAGGAGCGTTCATATCGCCCCTTATGATAAGAGGCTATGCTATAGCTCCTTCATGGCCTCTTAATAGCTCCTTTAAAGGGGCGTTCATATCGCCTCTTATGATAAGAGGCTATGCTATAGCCCCATGATGGCTCCTTTATAGCCTCTCCATCGCCCCTCCGTAGTCCCTTACCTTAATTTATATAACAACCCACTTGATGGCCCCTACATCGCTCCTCCATCGCCCCTTCTCCAAATTTATATTACATTGTACTTTGATGGCCCCTACATCGCTCCTACATCGCCCCTTCATCGCTCCTACATCGCTCCTTCATCGCTCCTTCTCCAAATTTATATTAAATTGTACTGTGATGGCCCCTACATCGCTCCTACATCGCTCCTTCTCCAAATTTATATTAAATTGTACTGTGATGGCCCCTACATCGCTCCTACATCGCTCCTTCATCGCTCCTACATCGCCCCTTCATCGCTCCTTCTCCAAATTTATATTACATTGCAACTTGATGGCCCCTACATCGCTGCTACATCGCTCCTTCATCGCTCCTACATCGCCCCTCCATCGCTCCTACATCGCTCCTTCTCCAAATTTATATTAAATTGTACTGTGATGGCCCCTACATCGCTCCTACATCGCTCCTTCATCGCTCCTACATCGCCCCTTCATCGCTCCTTCTCCAAATTTATATTACTTTGTACTTTGTACATCGCCCCTTAATAGCCCCTTACCTTAATTTATATAAAAAAGCCCCTACATAGCCTCTCCATCGCCCCTTAATAGCTCCTTACCTTAATTTTTATAACATAGCCCCTACATAGCCTCTCCATCGCCCCTTATTAGCCCCTTATCTTAATTTATATAACAAAGCCCCTACATAGCCTCTCCATCGCCCCTAATAGCCCCTTACCTTTATTTATATAACAAAGCTCCTACATAGCCTCTCCATTGCCCCTTAATAGTCCCTTACCTTAATTTATATAACATAGCTCCTACATAGCCTCTCCATCGCCCCTTAAAAGCCCATTACCTTAATTTATATAACATAGCCCCTACATAGCCTCTCCATCGCCCCTTACCTTAATTTATATAACATAGCCCCTACATAGCCTCTCCATCGCCCCTTAATAGCTCCTTACCTTAATTTATATAACATAGCCCCTACATAGCCTCTCCATCGCCCCTTAATAGCCCCTTACCTTAATTTATATAACATAGCCTCTACATAGCCTCTCCATCGCCCCTTAATAGCCCCTTACCTTAATTTATATAACATAGCCCTACATAGCCTCTCCATCGCCCCTTAATAGCCCCTTACCTTAATTTATATAGCATAGCCCCTACATAGCCTCTCCATCGCCCCTTAATAGCCTCTTACCTTAATTTATATAATCCTTACCTTAATATATATAACATAGCCCCTACATAGCCTCTCCATCGCCCCTAAATAGCCCCTTACCCTAATTTATATAACATAGCCCCTACATAGCCTCTCCATCGCCCCTTAATAGCTCCTTACCTTAATTTATATAACATAGCCCCTACATAGCCTCTCCATCGCCCCTTAATAGCCCCTTACCTTAATTTATATAACATAGCCCTACATAGCCTCTCCATCGCCCCTTAATAGCCCCTTACCTTAATTTATATAGCATAGCCCCTACATAGCCTCTCCATCGCCCCTTAATAGCCTCTTACCTTAATTTATATAATCCTTACCTTAATATATATAACATAGCCCCTACATAGCCTCTCCATCGCCCCTAAATAGCCCCTTACCCTAATTTATATAACATAGCCCCTACATAGCCTCTCCATCGCCCCTTAATAGCCCCTTACCTTAATTTATATAACATAGCCTCTCCATCGCCCCTTAATAGCTCCTTACCTTAATTTATATAACATAGCCCTACATAGCCTCTCCATCGCCCCTTAATAGCCCCTTACCTTAATTTATATAGCATAGCCCCTACATAGCCTCTCCATCGCCCCTTAATAGCCTCTTACCTTAATTTATATAATCCTTACCTTAATATATATAACATAGCCCCTACATAGCCTCTCCATCGCCCCTGAATAGCCCCTTACCCTAATTTATATAACATAGCCCCTACATAGCCTCTCCATCGCCCCTTAATAGCTCCTTACCTTAATTTATATAACATAGCCCCTACATAGCCTCTCCATCGCCCCTTAATAGCCCCTTACCTTAATTTATATAACATAGCCTCTACATAGCCTCTCCATCGCCCCTTAATAGCCCCTTACCTTAATTTATATAACATAGCCCTACATAGCCTCTCCATCGCCCCTTAATAGCCCCTTACCTTAATTTATATAGCATAGCCCCTACATAGCCTCTCCATCGCCCCTTAATAGCCTCTTACCTTAATTTATATAATCCTTACCTTAATATATATAACATAGCCCCTACATAGCCTCTCCATCGCCCCTAAATAGCCCCTTACCCTAATTTATATAACATAGCCCCTACATAGCCTCTCCATCGCCCCTTAATAGCCCCTTACCTTAATTTATATAACATAGCCTCTACATAGCCTCTCCATCGCCCCTTAATAGCTCCTTACCTTAATTTATATAACATAGCCCTACATAGCCTCTCCATCGCCCCTTAATAGCCCCTTACCTTAATTTATATAGCATAGCCCCTACATAGCCTCTCCATCGCCCCTTAATAGCCTCTTACCTTAATTTATATAATCCTTACCTTAATATATATAACATAGCCCCTACATAGCCTCTCCATCGCCCCTGAATAGCCCCTTACCCTAATTTATATAACATAGCCCCTACATAGCCTCTCCATCGCCCCTTAATAGCTCCTTACCTTAATTTATATAACATAGCCCCTACATAGCCTCTCCATCGCCCCTTAATAGCCCCTTACCTTAATTTATATAACATAGCCTCTACATAGCCTCTCCATCGCCCCTTAATAGCCCCTTACCTTAATTTATATAGCATAGCCCCTACATAGCCTCTCCATCGCCCCTTAATAGCCTCTTACCTTAATTTATATAATCCTTACCTAATGATGGCCCCTACATCGCCCCTCCATTGCCCCTCCATCGCTCCTACATCGCCCCTCCATTGCTCCTTCATCGCTCCTTCTCCAAATTTATATTACATTGTACTTTGATGGCTCCTACATCGCCCCTCCATCGCTCCTACATCGCTCCTTCTCCAAATTTATATTAAATTGTACTGTGATGGCCCCTACATCGCTCCTACATCACTCCTACATCGCTCCTACATCGCTCCTTCATCGCTCCTACATCGCCCCTTCATCGCTCCTTCTCCAAATTTATATTACATTGTACTTTGATGGCCCCTACATCGCCCCTCCATCGCTCCTACATCGCTCCTTCATCGCTCCTTCTCCAAATTTATATTAAATTGTACTGTGATGGCCCCTACATCGCTCCTACATCGCTCCTTCATTGCTCCTACATCGCCCCTTCATCGCTCCTTCTCCAAATTTATATTACATTGCAACTTGATGGCCCCTACATCGCTCCTACATAGCTCCTCCATCGCTCCTCCATCGCTCCTCCATCGCTCCTTCATCGCTCCTACATCGCCCCTTCATCGCTCCTTCTCCAAATTTATATTACATTGCAACTTGATGGCCCCTACATCGCTCCTCCATCGCCCCTTAATAGCCCCTTACCTTAATTTATATAACAAAGCTCCTATATGGCCTCTCTATCGCCCCTTAATAGCCACTTAATTTAATTATATAACATTGCCCCTACATAGCCTCTCCATCGCCCCTTAATAGCCCCTTACCTAAATTTATATAACAAAGCTCCTATATAGCCTCTCCATCGCCCCTTAATAGCCCCTTACCTTAATTATGTAACATAGCCCCTACATAGCCTCTCAATCGCCCCTTAATAGCCTCTTACCTTAATTTATATAACATAGCCCCTATATAGCCTCTCCATCGCCCCTTAATAGCCCCTTACCCTAATCTATATAACATAGCCCCTACAAAGCCTCTCCATCGCCCCTTAATAGCCCCTTACCTTAATCTATATAACAAAGCTCCTACATAGCCTCTCCATCGCCCCATAATAGCCTCTTACCTTAATTATGTAACATAGCCCCTACATAGCCTCTCCATCGCCCCTTAATATCCCCTTACCTTAATTATATAACATAGCTCCTACATAGCCTCCCCATCGCCCCTTAATAGCCCCTTACCCGATTTTATATAACATAGCCCCTAAATAGCCTCTCCATCGCCCCTTAATAGCCCCTTACCTTAATTTATATAACATAGCCCCTACATAGCCTCTCCATCGCCCCTTAATAGTCCTTTACCTTAATTTATATAAAATAGCCCCTATATAGCCTCTCCATCGCCCCTTAATAGCCAATTTATATAACATAGCCGCTACATAGCCTCTCCATCGCCCCTTAATAGCTCCTTACCTTAATTTATATAACATAGCCTCTCCATCGCCCCTTAATAGCCCTCCATCGCCACTTAAAAGCCCCTTACCTTAATTTATATAACATAGCCTCTACATAGCCTCTCCATCGCCCCTTAATAGCCCCTTATATCCTCCTTCAAAACAGTTATACACCTTCCCAGGATCTATTGGAAGCTACCCTATAAAGGAGAACCATATTGGTTCTGCAGTTAGCGATCTTCTTTGATACATACAGACAATGATCCTGTTACTTTTTATAAGGATTAAAAATAAAATGGCCTAAAGCCATCTCATTACCCATAGGAAGCTTCACTGTAAAGGAGAACCATGTCGGTTTAGTGGTTAGCAAGGTACAGACAGACATACATACAGACAAAGATCCTGTTACTTTATTATAAGGATTAAAATGAAATAGTTATTAACCTCCCCAGGACCTATGAGAAGCTACCCTATTAAGGAGAACGATCTCAGGACCTATAGGAATCTTCACTGTAAAGGAGAACCATATTGGTTCAGCGGTTAGCAAGATCCTTCGGTACAGACATACAGACAAAGATTCTGTTAATTTATTTTAAGAAATACAGATAAAATTGTTATAAACCTTTCCAGGCCTAAAACCATCTCAGGACCTAATTTCTGCCGTTGACAACTCGAGTTAAGTTACTATATTATTTTTACAATGTTTAACTTATCTGTTATTATTGGCTGACGAAAAGTTTGGGCAAAAAAAAAATTTATTCTTCAATGAAATATCTCTCCAGTATAATTTTGCCAAGTGCTAATTTATTAAGAATAAAGTTTGCCACAAATTTACCAAAAAATCTCATTGTCATTTCGCCAGGGAGGATTAGGATAGTTCCCAAAGTGTTATAAGTTGGCTTATCCAAGAGTGCTGTCTAGTCTCCAAAGTTTTATAATACCGTTTTCTTATTCGTTAGATTAACAACCTTGGGGACTTTTTATTGTTTTGTGATTGTTTAGTTCATTAAGTTGAGTGTCTAAATGTTTCAACCACTAATTCTAAACTAAAGAAGGGGTAATTTTGTGAATCATCAATGGGAATAATTAATATATAAACATACATATATATACAGTGTTTTTTTTTATGAGAGCATTTTTGAAAGCAATTTTACCCTACTTATAGTTATCAGAATTTAATGATTAATGGCTTATTCTCTTCGTTTTTTATAACCATTAACAGAAAAGCAAAAAAATATTTCAGTTTTTATTTAAAAAGTACAGTAAATTCAAAATTTCAAAACATGGGTGTCAACATCTAAAATAGTTATTTCTCGCATCGTATTATAAACGGCTTTCCGCGGATATAGAAAGTACAATTATGAGATTAAAACTAGTTTTTTTTAGCCCCGAGGTGACGAAGTCACCGGCTAAAAAAACTGGGTTTAATCTTATGATTGTACATATCTATATTCGTAGAAAGCTGGATATAATACGATGCTAGACATAGTTTTTTCGTATGGATGAGAACCGGTTCCTATCCACCGGATTCAAATGGTTTTAGCGCATTTTTCTTATGCTCAAATCTTCTACCCTTTCCAAGAATGGAGGGAGTACATTGGGGGGCCAGTATTCCCTCCCTGGTTGAGATATGGCCTTCAAATTTCAAAATGTTCTAGTACATGTCACAAGTAGTATCTATATAAATTTTTAGCTCAATATCTCAACTTTGAAGCGTTTTGCAGCCATTCTTGCAAAGGTAGATTATAAGAAAAATGCACTAAAACCATTTTTAGATGTTGACACCTAAGTTTTAAATTTTTTAATTTACTGTACTTTTTGAATAAAAACTGAAATATTTTTTGCTTTTCTATTAAAGGTTATAAAAAAGAAGAGAATAAGCCATTAATCATTAAATTCTAATAACTATAAGTAAGGTAAAATTGCTTTCAAAAAAGTTCTCATAAAAAAACACACTGTATATATGTATATATATCATTTTATCGACAATCGTCTTATCCCTGTAGATCTCTGATTATCAGAGCATTTTTGAAATATTTGCTGCTTATTTTTTGGCTGCCTTTGGCAAAATAATTTTTTTTCATAAAAAATGTATACAAAATTATCGTATTAATTTG
Organism: Acartia tonsa; assembly: GCF_053477335.1. Taxonomy (NCBI): domain Eukaryota; kingdom Metazoa; phylum Arthropoda; class Copepoda; order Calanoida; family Acartiidae; genus Acartia; species Acartia tonsa. The sequence continues at coordinate 37,259,850 of NC_137263.1, forward strand.
GTAAATATATCATTGCACTTGAATTATTTTTAAGTCACTAACGGCTAATCCCATAGATGACCCTAGGAGTACTTTAATGAATAGATGTGGTGGAGAGGGGGGGGAGGGGGAAGGTTAAGAATTTAAGGGAAGTGATACCTTCCGGGGGCTGAAAGTGTTAGTCCCCTCCCCAAAATGAAAACTTTTCCTGCGAGTAAAATAAGCTTCAATGTAAAGGAGAAGCATATCGGTTCAGTTGATACTGATAAACATACTGTTACTTTAATGTAAATATTAGTTTAAGGATAGTCTGTATAATCTCAGGGATAAAGGAAACATTAGGCAATTTTTACAATAGTCTCCAAAGTTTTATAATGAAGTTTTCTTATTCGTTGGCTCAAAACTTTGGGGACTTTTGTCATATTTTGGTTGTAGTGTTGCAATTTTGTGTATCGTTATTAGGGATGGATAAAAATTTATCGGCCATTGTCTTATTCCTTTAGATCCTTGGTATAATCAACTGAATAACAGTTCCAACAACAAAAATTAAGATATTGCTTCGCTTTTTATGGACAAATATCCTGTTATTTTATTATAAGGAAAAAAAATAAACTATCTTAAAATCATCTCAGTACTCAGCGGTTAGCAAGATCCTACGGTATAGACAGACAGACATACATCATATCGGTTTAGCAGCAAACGAGATCCTTTGCTACAGACAAAAAAAAACTTTGTATATCGACTAGCGGCTACGCCCCCAGCATCTATTGGCTCTGTATTCAAAGGGGAATGAATAAAAGCCTAAAGCCTTCCCAGGACTTAAAATAGAATAGCCTAAAACCATCCCTCGACTTAAAATAAAATAGCCTAAAGCCATTACAAGACAAATATTAAGCTTACCTGAAATAGAAAGCCCAATCTGTTTAGTAGTTATTGAGATCTTAAGTTTTAGAACAGAAAGCCTTACTAACGTGGACAAACACAGGATATTTCGGACAAATGTCGGAGTGGACATTATATAAGTAAAACGCAGAAGTGTCTATAATATCTTAAAAATTAGGTTTCAACAACATTTGTTTAGTTATTTCTACACAGGTTAGGTTAGGTTAAGATATAAATATACAAATAAGCCCCCTGCAGGGGTTAGGCATATAAAAAAACATATTTGACAGTTGTAAACAATGTGAGAAAAAAATATGTTTTAGTTTAATGAAATGTTCTATCTGTTTCAAACCTTTGCCTTTCGATAGAACTTACCTACTTTGGAAAACTGTTAGACTGATTTTAAAATTTCAGTCTGTGAGAAAAGATATTCAAGATTTTTTTTTGTTTTGAAAGATTTTTATCTTATAAATAAAATAAAAGACACTCCTGCGTTTTACATAAGCAATGTCCACTCCGACGATTGTCCCATTCCTAGGTTTGTCCACTCCAACGTTTGTTTATGTTTTACTACTTTATATAATAGGATAATATGTATTCTTCTTTTATATTTCTCTTTTCTTATTCACTTGCAGCTGCGCTCTTTTTAATGTAAGGAGGCAGAAAAATAGCCTAAACCAATTAGGGGCTTAAATCTGAAAATGAAAAAGCAAAAAACCATCCCATGTCCTATGTGAAGCTTCCCTTAAATGGAGAATTTAGTCAGTTTATGAAATTTTTAAGCTTCAGACCAAAAAAAATACTTTTTTTGTTAAAAGAGAGACTTTTCTACAATTAGGGCTAGTCCTTTCGTCATTGCTCTTCTCATTAAGTTAAGCATGTGGTTTTCTCTGCTATTGTTAAAGATAGACTGTTGAGATTTTTAGTGAATATTCCCATGACATATGTATATCCAGTCTATAAATTATTTTGTCTGTCTCTCAATTATGCTTCAAAAGACTTAGGTTTCGTGATAATCTTTGAGTAATAGCATATTCTCTTAAAGTCTGCTCTATAACTTACTTTGTCTGTTTGTCCATTATATGATCCTTATTCAAATTTCTATTTAACTAAAAAATTTCATTCTCTTAGTTTATTTTTTTTCTTTATTTCATTATGTTATTATATTATTTATATTTATTTTATTAATTCATTATATTTTCATTATAATTTTCCTTTTTAAATGCGAAACTTTTCTATAGTAAGGATTGGTTTGTCCGTACGTCCAAACGGTTAGACGACATTTTCTTTAATTTAGACATGTTATAAATATCCTATCGATTTCAAACTTTGCAGAATGATTTCTATAACAGTTGGGTACAATACTATATTCATTACTAGAAAGTATGTACGTCCATTTTTTTGTATAATATCATTGTCCCATTCATCTGGGTTTTGGAGTAATGTTTCTTAGGACAACAAGGTTTAGTATTATAATCAAATACTAAAAATAAAATTATGCCCTTTTACTATATTCTATACTAGCAGATTCGCCCCTAGCCTCAGGGGCTTTGCCCCAAGAGGTGATAAAATTTTTTTTTGGCGAAATTCGTAATAGGACCAAGAAAATCTTCAGCAAAAAAAAAAATGGGGGGGGATTTTTTTGTTTTTGGGGGGGTTGGGGGTATCCCACCCCCCAAGAAAATAGCCTAAAACCACCACAGGACCAGTAGGTATATTCCCTGAATAGTAGAATATAATCGGTCCAGTGGTTACCGAGATCTTAAGGGACTGACAGACGGACAGACAGACGGACAGACAGACGGACAGACAGACAGACGGATGGACAGACATCATTCTACTTTGTATTATAGATTTACGCTAATTTTAACAAAATTTATGTTTGACCTCCTGATTTTAGAGCTTTGCTTTTGTGAATGTTGTTATCCTTGTTATCTTGCTTTTTTTTCCTTTTTCATAACCTATTATATAAAGTAGTAATCTTTTTTTTGTCTGTAGAAAAGCTAACCGCTGAACCTATATGGTTCTCCTTTACAGTGAAGCTTCTTTTAAGTTCATAGAGGGTTTATAATTATTTCGAGGGAGGGTATCTCCACCCTCCCAGAAAATTCACCCCAAGAAAAATATTACCCCATCCCCTCAAAAAATCTTTTTAACTTTTTAAAAGCAAAGCTTTTCTATATTAAGGATCAGTCCGTACGTCCGTAACGGTTAGCTATTTTCGTTAATTTAGGCATGTGATTCCTGTAGTAGAAAGGTACGATTTAGAAAGTCTATAATCATTATCAGAATATCCATACGTCCATTTTAAGCATACTAATTATTAACTTACAACAAATTTTTATGTATCAAAATTATCCGATTAATCTGATTTCTGGGATACTGATTCCTAGGACAACAAAATAGAATGTTATAAGCGAATCATATCTATAATCAAGTCCAAAAAATGTGAGTACGTCCTTAAGCATTTTCCTGCATGTAAGCAATTTCTCAATAAATTTACTTACAATTTTGTTTCGAATTTTAAATTTATGTTCTGACTATTCAGTTCTGACACTCTACATTATTAATGTTCATTAAAGGACGCCTGCAAGAAATAACACGCTTTAACTGCTAAAAGACTGCCACAAGAAGACCCAATACCCCAAATTATAAGCCTTCAGCTTCAATAACAAAAAAGTTCTAGGCATTTCAAAATAGCATTTTATGTACAATGGAATTTTTGAAAGATTTCCAATGCTCATAAAAGAAAAAACAATATTAAATTACGTTGCCTAGACATAAAATTATAACCTTATCTTTGTCAGAAACTTAGATTGCCTGTAACTGATTACATTTTTACAATAAAAACACCACATTTCATAGTCAAAATCTATGAAAAAAAATCGATTTAAATTGCATTTTTAAACGAAAATCATAGCGGAAACAAAGGGGTAAACTAATACAAGCTTAGCTGTGATTGGTTGTTAAGCTGATTCAGCCTTCTGATTGGCTACAGTACATTCGGTACAACGCAAGTAAAACTTATTTTTTTTTAATGATTTTGACTATAAAAATGGGTATTTTTATTGTAAAAATATAATTAGTTACTGGAAACCTAAATTTATGACAAAAAAAATAAGCTTATAATTTTGTTTCTAGGCCACGTAGTTTAATTTTAAAGTTTTCAACATGAGCATTGCAATTCTTTCAAAATTTCCATTGTACATAAAATGTCATTTTAAAATGCCTAGAACTTTTTTGTTATAGAAGCTGAAGGCTTCAAATTTGGGGTATTTGGTCTACTTGTGGCAGTCTTTCAGCAGTTAAAGCGTGGTATTTCTTGCAGGCTTCCTTTAAACTTTTTTCTACCGTTTCAGAGCTTTGCTTTTATAAATGTTGTCATCCTTGTCATCCTTTTAAAACTTAAATTTAAAACTGTAGAGGGTCACATTCCTTCCTTACCTTAATGCCCTACCTTCTATAATGAAGGGGCAATACAATTACAGAGGCTGTACAGGAGCCATAAAGGGCCTATGTTATATAAATTAAGGTAAGGGGCGATGAAGAGGCTATGAAGGGGCTATGTTATATAAATTAAGGTAAGAGGCTATTAAGGGGCGATGGAGAGGCTATGTAGGGGCTATGTTATATAATTAAGGTAAGGGGCTATTAAGGGGCGATGGAGATGCTTTGTAGGGCCTATGTTATATAAATTAAGGTAAGAGGCTATTAAGGGGCGATGGAGAGGCTATGTAGGGGCTATGTTATATAAATTAGGGTAAGGGGCTATTTAGGGGCGATGGAGAGGCTATGTAGGGGCTATGTTATATATATTAAGGTAAGGATTATATAAATTAAGGTAAGAGGCTATTAAGGGGCGATGGAGAGGCTATGTAGGGGCTATGCTATATAAATTAAGGTAAGGGGCTATTAAGGGGCGATGGAGAGGCTATGTAGGGCTATGTTATATAAATTAAGGTAAGGGGCTATTAAGGGGCGATGGAGAGGCTATGTAGAGGCTATGTTATATAAATTAAGGTAAGGGGCTATTAAGGGGCGATGGAGAGGCTATGTAGGGGCTATGTTATATAAATTAAGGTAAGGAGCTATTAAGGGGCGATGGAGAGGCTATGTAGGGGCTATGTTATATAAATTAGGGTAAGGGGCTATTCAGGGGCGATGGAGAGGCTATGTAGGGGCTATGTTATATATATTAAGGTAAGGATTATATAAATTAAGGTAAGAGGCTATTAAGGGGCGATGGAGAGGCTATGTAGGGGCTATGCTATATAAATTAAGGTAAGGGGCTATTAAGGGGCGATGGAGAGGCTAGGGCTATGTTATATAAATTAAGGTAAGGGGCTATTAAGGGGCGATGGAGAGGCTATGTAGAGGCTATGTTATATAAATTAAGGTAAGGGGCTATTAAGGGGCGATGGAGAGGCTATGTAGGGGCTATGTTATATAAATTAGGGTAAGGGGCTATTTAGGGGCGATGGAGAGGCTATGTAGGGGCTATGTTATATATATTAAGGTAAGGATTATATAAATTAAGGTAAGAGGCTATTAAGGGGCGATGGAGAGGCTATGTAGGGGCTATGCTATATAAATTAAGGTAAGGGGCTATTAAGGGGCGATGGAGAGGCTATGTAGGGCTATGTTATATAAATTAAGGTAAGGGGCTATTAAGGGGCGATGGAGAGGCTATGTAGGGGCTATGTTATATAAATTAAGGTAAGGAGCTATTAAGGGGCGATGGAGAGGCTATGTAGGGGCTATGTTATATAAATTAGGGTAAGGGGCTATTTAGGGGCGATGGAGAGGCTATGTAGGGGCTATGTTATATATATTAAGGTAAGGATTATATAAATTAAGGTAAGAGGCTATTAAGGGGTGATGGAGAGGCTATGTAGGGGCTATGCTATATAAATTAAGGTAAGGGGCTATTAAGGGGCGATGGAGAGGCTATGTAGGGCTATGTTATATAAATTAAGGTAAGGGGCTATTAAGGGGCGATGGAGAGGCTATGTAGAGGCTATGTTATATAAATTAAGGTAAGGGGCTATTAAGGGGCGATGGAGAGGCTATGTAGGGGCTATGTTATATAAATTAAGGTAAGGAGCTATTAAGGGGCGATGGAGAGGCTATGTAGGGGCTATGTTATATAAATTAGGGTAAGGGGCTATTCAGGGGCGATGGAGAGGCTATGTAGGGGCTATGTTATATATATTAAGGTAAGGATTATATAAATTAAGGTAAGAGGCTATTAAGGGGCGATGGAGAGGCTATGTAGGGGCTATGCTATATAAATTAAGGTAAGGGGCTATTAAGGGGCGATGGAGAGGCTATGTAGGGCTATGTTATATAAATTAAGGTAAGGAGCTATTAAGGGGCGATGGAGAGGCTATGTAGAGGCTATGTTATATAAATTAAGGTAAGGGGCTATTAAGGGGCGATGGAGAGGCTATGTAGGGGCTATGTTATATAAATTAGGGTAAGGGGCTATTTAGGGGCGATGGAGAGGCTATGTAGGGGCTATGTTATATATATTAAGGTAAGGATTATATAAATTAAGGTAAGAGGCTATTAAGGGGCGATGGAGAGGCTATGTAGGGGCTATGCTATATAAATTAAGGTAAGGGGCTATTAAGGGGCGATGGAGAGGCTATGTAGAGGCTATAATATATAAATTAAGGTAAGGGGCTATTAAGGGGCGATGGAGAGGCTATGTAGGGGCTATGTTATATAAATTAAGGTAAGGAGCTATTAAGGGGCGATGGAGAGGCTATGTAGGGGCTATGTTATATAAATTAGGGTAAGGGGCTATTCAGGGGCGATGGAGAGGCTATGTAGGGGCTATGTTATATATATTAAGGTAAGGATTATATAAATTAAGGTAAGAGGCTATTAAGGGGCGATGGAGAGGCTATGTAGGGGCTATGCTATATAAATTAAGGTAAGGGGCTATTAAGGGGCGATGGAGAGGCTATGTAGGGCTATGTTATATAAATTAAGGTAAGGAGCTATTAAGGGGCGATGGAGAGGCTATGTAGAGGCTATGTTATATAAATTAAGGTAAGGGGCTATTAAGGGGCGATGGAGAGGCTATGTAGGGGCTATGTTATATAAATTAGGGTAAGGGGCTATTTAGGGGCGATGGAGAGGCTATGTAGGGGCTATGTTATATATATTAAGGTATGGATTATATAAATTAAGGTAAGAGGCTATTAAGGGGCGATGGAGAGGCTATGTAGGGGCTATGCTATATAAATTAAGGTAAGGGGCTATTAAGGGGCGATGGAGAGGCTATGTAGGGCTATGTTATATAAATTAAGGTAAGGGGCTATTAAGGGGCGATGGAGAGGCTATGTAGAGGCTATGTTATATAAATTAAGGTAAGGGGCTATTAAGGGGCGATGGAGAGGCTATGTAGGGGCTATGTTATATAAATTAAGGTAAGGAGCTATTAAGGGGCGATGGAGAGGCTATGTAGGGGCTATGTTATATAAATTAGGGTCAGGGGCTATTCAGGGGCGATGGAGAGGCTATGTAGGGGCTATGTTATATATATTAAGGTAAGGATTATATAAATTAAGGTAAGAGGCTATTAAGGGGCGATGGAGAGGCTATGTAGGGGCTATGCTATATAAATTAAGGTAAGGGGCTATTAAGGGGCGATGGAGAGGCTATGTAGGGCTATGTTATATAAATTAAGGTAAGGAGCTATTAAGGGGCGATGGAGAGGCTATGTAGAGGCTATGTTATATAAATTAAGGTAAGGGGCTATTAAGGGGCGATGGAGAGGCTATGTAGGGGCTATGTTATATAAATTAGGGTAAGGGGCTATTTAGGGGCGATGGAGAGGCTATGTAGGGGCTATGTTATATATATTAAGGTAAGGATTATATAAATTAAGGTAAGAGGCTATTAAGGGGCGATGGAGAGGCTATGTAGGGGCTATGCTATATAAATTAAGGTAAGGGGCTATTAAGGGGCGATGGAGAGGCTATGTAGGGCTATGTTATATAAATTAAGGTAAGGGGCTATTAAGGGGCGATGGAGAGGCTATGTAGGGGCTATGTTATATAAATTAAGGTAAGGAGCTATTAAGGGGCGATGGAGAGGCTATGTAGGGGCTATGTTATATAAATTAGTGTAAGGGGCTATTTAGGGGCGATGGAGAGGCTATGTAGGGGCTATGTTATATATATTAAGGTAAGGATTATATAAATTAAGGTAAGAGGCTATTAAGGGGCGATGGAGAGGCTATGTAGGGGCTATGCTATATAAATTAAGGTAAGGGGCTATTAAGGGGCGATGGAGAGGCTATGTAGGGCTATGTTATATAAATTAAGGTAAGGGGCTATTAAGGGGCGATGGAGAGGCTATGTAGAGGCTATGTTATATAAATTAAGGTAAGGGGCTATTAAGGGGCGATGGAGAGGCTATGTAGGGGCTATGTTATATAAATTAAGGTAAGGAGCTATTAAGGGGCGATGGAGAGGCTATGTAGGGGCTATGTTATATAAATTAAGGTAAGGGGCGATGGAGAGGCTATGTAGGGGCTATGTTATATAAATTAAGGTAATGGGCTTTTAAGGGGCGATGGAGAGGCTATGTAGGAGCTATGTTATATAAATTAAGGTAAGGGACTATTAAGGGGCAATGGAGAGGCTATGTAGGAGCTTTGTTATATAAATAAAGGTAAGGGGCTATTAGGGGCGATGGAGAGGCTATGTAGGGGCTTTGTTATATAAATTAAGATAAGGGGCTATTAAGGGGCGATGGAGAGGCTATGTAGGGGCTATGTTATAAAAATTAAGGTAAGGAGCTATTAAGGGGCGATGGAGAGGCTATGTAGGGGCTTTTTTATATAAATTAAGGTAAGGGGCTATTAAGGGGCGATGGGGCGATGGAGGAGCGATGGAGGAGAGATGTAGGGGCCATCAAAGTACAATGTAATATAAATTTGTGGAAGGAGCGATGAAGGGGCGATGTAGGAGCGATGGAGGAGCGATGGAGGAGCGATGTAGCAGCGATGTAGGGGCCATCAAGTTGCAATGTTATATAAATTTGGAGAAGGAGCGATGAAGGGGCGATGGAGGAGCGATGTAGGAGCGATGTAGGGGCCATCAAGTTGCAATGTAATATAAATTTGGAGAAGGAGCGATGAAGGGGCGATGTAGGAGCGATGAAGGAGCGATGTAGGAGCGATGTAGGGGCCATCACAGTACAATGTAATATAAATTTGAAGAAGGAGCGATGAAGGGGCGATGTAGGAGCGATGGAGGGGCGATGTAGGGGCCATCAAAGTACAATGTAATATAAATTTGGAGAAGGAGCGATGGAGGAGCGATGAAGGGGCGATGTAGGAGCGATGTAGGGGCCATCAAGGGACTAAGATATATATAATAGTGAAGGGGCCATGAAGAGGCGATATTTAATTAAATAGCCCCTTGGGATAAGAGGACATATCATCTCCTCTTTAGAAGGGGCGATAAAGGAGCGATAAAGGATCATTTAATCGCCTCTTAGGGCAAGGGGCTATCAAATCGCTCCTTTCAAGGAGTCATAACATCGCCTCTTGTTATATGGGGCTATTAAATCGCCCCTTTCAAGGAGCCAATACATCGCCCCTTGTCATAAGAGGCGATCAATTAAAATCATCGCCCCATATGGAGCGATGTCATGGAAAGGACTATACCCGAATTTCTTTTTGGGGGGAAAGTATTTTTATCTAGTTGCGATTTCTCTTGAGAGGGTGGTATCCTCCCCAAAAATAGTTATAAACCTTCCAATAGCCTATGAGAAGCTACATTGTAAAGTAAAATCATATCGGTTCAGCGGTTAGCCAGATCCTTCGGTACACACTGATAGACAGATACAAAGACATCATATCGACATCTCTTTTTTCGACAATTTTTGCGTCGTCTATAAGGCTTTAATGAAAAAAAAACTTTATGCAAATTTTACAACCCTATAGAAAAAATACTAGGTAAAATAGATCAAAATAAAGTAAATTTAAAAAAATTACATCAAACCCAAGGCTAAGACAATTTCAAATTCTAAAATCTATATATTTTTGAAATTATGATTTTAGGGATGTTTTCTTTCTGGAGGGTAAAGTGACCCCCCCCCCCCCCCCCTCCAATTTGTAACAGACTTTTTTTTAGCCTAAAAGATGCGTAATATTAAAGTAGAACCATATCAGTTCAAAAGTGGCGAGATCCTTTGTTACAGACGGACAAACACAGATAAACAAACCGACATCCTGTTACTTTATTATATATGATGATATGTCCTTTTAAAATTTTATTCTTTATTTTTTCCTTTTCATGAAATGCAATTTATAGTAAAATCCATTCACATTACACACACATGCATAATTTTATAAAATAACCATATCAAATATTTTAATCTTATTTTTTTTAATAAGGGTTGTCCTATGCCCAACGAAAATAGCTAAAAACCATCAGAGTTGCATTAGGCATATTTCCTGAAAAGAACGCTCCAAAATGTTCAGCGCAGTTATCGGTACGAATAGACAGACAGACATCCTGTTATTACTTAGATTTTTCACCATGTTTTCTGATTAAGTGAAACTTGCAGTTGGCTCAGATAACGACTTCCTTCTTCAACCCTATACACTCCATACCTCCCATACCACTGGATGACCGAACTGACCAATAAACTGAGTTCCTTGTTAGCAAGCTAAATTGACGACAATTTTTTTTCCTGTTATAATATCCATGTATATTCTACATTTATTGGAATAGGATATGGAAAAATTACTAATATCTTCATCCACAAGGTCATTCAGAAAATAATCCTGTTTATTCAGGGATCTTAGGGGATAAGACAATGGATGATGAATTGATATACAAAATTACTTTGATAGTTTGCACAGCTAGTTTGTACGAACTAATCAAGATAAATAAAAATAACCTAGTAAAAGTGTCTTACTCTGATTATGACGTAAAAAAAAATTAACCAATGAAAGGCCAGTATACACTGTAATTGACCAAAGGTAAAATTTATAGTGGCCTCTCATTGGCTAATTTTTTTTACGTCATAATCAAAGTCAGACACTTTTACTAGGTTCATAGATATTATTAAAACAAGGATGACATCCATAAAAGCGAAGATTAATAAAAAAAAATCACAAATTAACAATGCGTTTAAGTAAGTATTTTTTAGACTTAATTTATCGTTTCTGCGCTTAAAATATAGTATCTTATCGTCTAATGTATTTCAAAATAAAAAATGCAAAAGTTATTTAATCCTTCTTATACTTATTCAACTAAAAGAATGTTAAAAAATAGTCAACTTAAATATCCTAAAAATAGCCTGAAACTTTCCTCCTTAAAGGTTTAAGTTCCTTGGAAAAATCTTGATAATAATAGTTGAATTACTACTTGTTTTCTAATTTCTTTTCAGCGAAGCTACTTTATAACGAGGATATTTTCGTTCGTCGCTTTAACTGCCTAAAAAAAAGTTGAAAAATTCTTCTCACGTATTTAATAAGTGACACATTTCATTTGCCAAATATGTCAGATGCTGCGCAAAATGGTACAAAAAAAATGACGTCATTCTATAAAGTTGTCCAATGAGAGGCCAGTATGCATTGTAATTGACCAATGGTAAAATATATACTCGCCTCTCATTGGTTATTTTATCATATGACGTCAATTTTTTTGTACCATTTTGCGCAGCATCAATATGTCATTAGATTTTGAAAAGGATGTCAGACAACCAGTAGACCGAGAATGTACGCAAGTGTGAAAAGTACAAGGGCAAAAATTACTGATATACTGCTTATTAAAGTTTAAATAATATTAGATTTAGGATTTTCTTTGTTTTTTTATGTACATTTTACTGTATAAAATCAGACACTGAATCAACACCCTTCCCCAACCCTAAATGTCTTTATTTTTACGTTGCTTCGCTACATATGAACATATTTGTATCTTGTAATAGTTGAATTACTCGTTTTAAAATTTTTATTTTGATCTAGGTCAATCTTATTATAGAATTGATGCAATAAATGTTTTTAGAGTAATACTTTTGGGTTCTATAGATGAATACTAATAAAATTCTGTAGAGGAATAAGTTTAAAATCAAGTAAAACAAAACCCCTAGCCTTGTGAGGGAGGGCGTGGGTATTTTTTCCTCCTCGCTTCCCTATCTCTGCTGCAATTTGTGTTGCAATATTCCTGTCTGCAAAGTTTTCTGCGCTGGGCCAGTCATTTACGAGATCTTACTAAACTTACAGACAATAATCCTATTACTTTACACTGTAAGATGGATACATCGTTTTTAAGTATTTATTACAATTTTATTACTACTTATATTGTTAAAACCATATGGAATTAACAAATCCACTATAGATCAACACATGCTAAATTTAATATTTTGTACATTTGGCGTGCATAAAAGGTATCGCGTTATCCTTAAAATTTTGTACATTACATATTTTGTATTAATAAACTATTAATAAAGCATTTATAAATAGTATTTTAGTGTTTTTTGCCTTTGCACTTTTAAAGTTTGCATACTTTTTTTGGTCTACCGGAAAACTATTGCAAAAAAAAACAACTTTTTGATAACACTTCCTTTGTCTGTTTGTTCTAACTAAGCATGGTAATGAGTTGCGCGATTTTTGAGCCAAGGCATAGCCCCTGCTATTACTCTTAATTCGTACATATGACACAGCAACTGTAGGTACAAATTTTAACGTTTTTAATTATGACTCTGTTTGGGTCAAGATTCGAACTCCCCTCCCCCCCCCCCTACTAACAACGATCGGATTTTATGTTGTACGTTTTAGTAAAGTGATAATAATATAACCGTCAATTCGAATGCAGATTTCTTATATACAATTTTTAAAACCTTAAATCTTACAACCAAAGAGTCTGTACTAAAAGATAATAAAAAATGTGAAATTAAAAAAAATATATTGAATACTGTTTGAACTATAAGACAAAGGTCGCGCAATCAAATGGTATTTTGTAGGTAAATTAAAGATCTTGCTATAAAAAGGCATTAGTGATGAAATAATTAATCTTTACTTTCTTCACACTAAAGTAGTATTTACCAATCAGAATTAAAGGAAGGAAATATTATTTGTTCCTTGTCCTATAAATGTATCCATGAATAAGGAATATAAATATAACATCCTATTAATCAATTATTAAAACGGTGGTTCCTCTCAAAGTGCATAAGCGTGCTCATAACCCCCCCCCCCTCCCATTGTTTTTTTATGAATCTAAAATAATAAGAAGGGTAGTTTTTAGTTTGTTTGTTTTTAATTTACATCAGATTAGGTTATATTATATTGGGATAGACCCGCAGGGTTAACTTCACGGAGTTATAGGCTTCACAGGGTGAATAGATGAATAATTTTTTGGCCTAATTTTGCATATGAAATCCTACCTATGATTGTGGGTAAGTATATGGTGTAGAATATTTCAACCTTTTGTGAATTAATCCATGTAAATCCTGATCTAATGCACAAATAATAGATCAAACAACAAGGATGTCAACATCCATTGGAAACGAAGAAAACAAATAATCCTACTACGTTAATAGCTGATTTACTCAGAGTTATACATAACTAATGACGTTGCCTCCTAACATCTAAAGGCTCTGTAATCAAAGGAGGAGACGGAAACATATTATAAAACTATCCCAAGACTAAAATTTAAAGATATAAACCCATCCCAGGGTCTTGAGAGTAGAAAGAATCGACAAGTAACGCTTTTCTCTAAGTATTACAAAACGTTCAGTAGGTTTACAATCGATATGACTATATTCTAATTGTAGAGAAGCTTCGCTTTCAAAAGAAATTGAGAAAAATTGAGTGAGTACACACAAAAACAAGATAGATTTTTAGTAAAAGAGATAGACTGATAAAAATAGATGGATAGACAAACATGGAAAGATAGAGATGGAGAGATAGAGAAAGAAAGATAGAAAGAACGAAATATATATTAATAGATCGATTGATAGATAGAAAGATAGAGATGGAGAGAGGGAGAAGATATATATAAGAGAGAGAGAGAGAGAGAGAGAGAGAGAGATAGAGAGAGAGAGAGAGAATGAGTGGGTAATATAGAGAGATAGAAGGTAAGGAAAGAGACTGAAAGAGATAAGGATAAATAGAATAGGTTTAAAAAGAGAGAGAGAAAGAGAAATAACTTTATATAGAGGGACTAAAGGAGAGAGAAAAAAGATAGAAGAAAGATATAGATATATAGAGTTGGAAAAAAAGAAAGAGAAATAACTTTATATAGAGGGACTAAAAGAGAGAGAAAAAAGATAGAAGAAAGATATAGATATATAGAGTTGGAGAAAAAGAAAGAGAAATATTTTTATATAGAGGGACTAAAAGAGAGAGAAAAAAGATAGAAGAAAGATATAGATATATAGAGATGGAAAAAAAAGAAAGCGAAGTATTAAAGAAAGCCTAAAGGAAAACACAAATATTTTAAGATAACATTAACTATTATTATTTTATCATTTATCTAAAACTAGTTGCTACGCCCCTAGAGGCCTCTAGGTATAAGGTATATAATAAAGGTATAATTCAACAACGAGGTGTAGCAACTTTATAATGATTACCAGAATGTATTTTCAAGTATTTAATTCTAAAATACGATACTTTTTAAATAATTCGTTAAAGTCTTTCATAAATAACATTAAAAAGTCGAAGAAAAAGAAGTTACTTTATAACAAATTTATGTCAGTCCGTCTGTCCTCATGTATGGAACATTTAGAATGAAACAAATATAGACAACTCATTCCTCTTATTAATCAAAAGTTTTGGTGTGTCGGTTCGGGTTGCTTACAGTAGTAAAACTGGATTTTGGATATGCTTTGCTTATAACTATGAGTCTAATCTTAGAAATCTCCAGTACAAAAATCAAGATGATATGATGATATTAATCTTATCGAGTAAGATGTTGTTGCTTGAATGTACATACAGACTTTCTGGCAATGATTATAGAGTTGCAACGCTTTCTGAATTGTACCTAACTGTTATAGGAATAATTGAAAGGGCAATTCTAACATGAATAAACTAACGATATAATCCACAATTTACAGACATGCCCTGTATGTTGAAAAAAATTCGCTTTGAAAAAAGACAGATAGATATGTAATTTTAACACATGGTAAAAAAACGCCAAAAATAAATTGACAAAAACACACGCACTTTTTGTCAAAAACAAAGTGATTGTTCTTTTGCTAGTCGTAGAAGTGGCAGCACCCCAAAGAGATAGATGTCCATAATTAATACTTAATCAATTAAAAAATTCACACCTTCATCAAAATCCCTGAAATGGCCATTGGACCACTGTTTGGAACCTCTCCTTGGAAAAGCTGTGTCGTTTCTTTTAAAGGCATGTCGATATTATGTCAGTAGCGAACTCTTTTTATTAGAGGCGACATAAACCATTAAAATTACATAACCATTTTGTCGACCATATCAAAAGTAGCCATGGCTGACATATTATCGACGTACCGTTATTTAAATGGTGTTTTTAATGTCGACAACATAGCACAACGTAAAGGTGGTTATGGCTGATATTCTAACTTAAAATTGAAGTGAGACAAAGTGTCTCAAAGATCAGCCATTTGACGTCATAAAAATGAGGGAGATGAGAGGAGAAGTGGGATGAAAACCCCTAAAAAGAGATGAATAATCCCTCATTTTTATGACGTCACAAGGATAATTTTTGAGACACTTTGTCCCACTTCCTTAAAATTTGACATTGTAAATAAAAGGTGTGTGGGGGTTATTGATGGTCCAATTGTAAATTAAGGGATTTTACTGAGAAGTTTTTAAACCATTTATCATGAATATTTTGTAATTTTATAACTGTAGGATATTTTATTTAATCTTAACAAGGATGAATACATTTATACTAGCCTGCCTATGAGTAACTAAGCAACAAAAGGCTTGAGTATATTGATGATTTCAATGGATAGGACAATAGACGTTAAACTTTTATACAACTAAAATTATGAAAAAGAGAGGGGTAGGTTTCTGGTAAAATCCGTTAAAGTTATGTGTTATAAGTAAAAAACAGTAGTAGAACGATAAAAATATATGTTAACTTTATAAAAAAAATTTTTGTCTATAGTTCTTTTCTTTTCAAAAAGAAATACACATATTTGTGAATATTATCGTTCTACTACTATTTTTAAGCCTTAAAACACACACCTTTACGGATTCTACCAGAAACCTACCCCTCTCTTTATACGAAAAGATAAGACAATGGACGATATTAAATGTATATGCCCAATAATTCTAAACAAAATATCCCTAAGATATAAGAATAAGAATATTGATGTAAAAATTATAAAAATTGCTAGTTTGAAGGAACAAAACAAGATTTATAAAAAGTACCCAAAGTATTAATCCAACGAATTTGAGATACCTTGGGTACCAGAATAATTTACAGTTTAACGTCTCCTAACTCCCCTGAAAAAATACACTCAAAATTAAATTCAAATCAAATTAAATTAAGTACATACTATGATACTAACAAACCCAAACTGTTTAATTATAAAGTTGCTACACTCTTTCTGATAACAACATGAATTATACCAAAGTATTTCATAACAATTTTAAGAATTGATTGACTTTATTGATCACGAAATTTAGGGTCGGGGGTTTTAATTATCAATTCTTATTAATAACAGTACGATAACAAGAAGAAATAGGGTTATATTGTTGTGTTATTCTATAGAAACATAATATTTTTAGAAATAGCTATCAGTGTAAATTATCACACAAACTTTATCCCACGCTCTAATAGATTGATAGATAAGAATTTTTGATAGATTTTTAACTGGATTGATTAAGTGTTAGACAGATATATTGGTAGATTAATAGGTAGATAGATTTACAGATAAAATGATAGACAAACGGATAGATATAATATATATTGAAAGATGGATACATAAATGAATAGACAGATGGATACATAAATGAATGGATAGGTTGATAGATATCAATAGATAGATAGATAGAGATGGATAGATAGATGGATTGATAGATGGATAGATAGATAGATAAATAGATAGATGAATAAATAAATAGATAGATCAATAGATAAAATAAAAGGATATATAGATGGCTAGATTTATAAATATATAGATAGATTGATAGAATAGATAGATTAATGGATAAATGTGTCGAAAGATCATTAGATAGATGCATTTCTAAATAAATTGATGGATAAATAGATGGTTATAGTGTATAGATAATTGATAGATGGATAGATGATGAAAATAAGGAAAAATAAAGTTATTATCAGTTGTCATTTCCCTGCTATAATACGTGTGTATCGCTATAGCGTATATGTTTCTATAATTCTTAGTAAATAGTGTTCTCATAAAAAAGGATAAAACCTACATGTTAGAAAAAAATAATATTTAACAGTTTTTTAAATTCTGCTATAGACTATAGGCAAAATGTCAATAGACCATTGGAGTTTCGATAATATGTCATCAATTGCCACTCTTACCTAATGTTATAAAGGGTTTATCTAACTATATTTTTTAAAATTTTCTACGTACATTTCATCAATAAATTTATTCTTACCAGACAAATTCCTATCGCTATATTTAAGTTTATTTTGCTATCTATTTATCTTGAGTTGCAATATTTGAACACCATCGCCTCGCGTAAACTATCATCCGGTGAAAGTTGTCGCTACTAAATTCTCTCTCTCTCTTTCTGTCTTTTCCCTCTCTCTCTCTCTCTCTCTCTCTCTCTCTCTCTCTCTCTCTCTATCTCTCTCTCTCTCTCTCTCTCTCTCTCTCCCTCTCCCTCTGTCTCTCTCTCTGTCTCTCTCTCTGTCTCTCTCTCTCCCTCTCTCTCTCTGTCTCTCTCTCTCTCTGTCTCTCTCTCTCTTTCTGTCTCTCTCTCCAATTCCCCATAAAGGCTTTTCTATAATTAGGGTCTGTGCGTCCTTACATAACGGATGACCCTTATCGTTAATTTAGGCATGATAGAATTGTCATATCGATTTCAAACTTTGAATGATGATTCCTAGATCAGTTGTGTACGATTTAGTAGGCGTAGTAACTCTATTATCGTTAACAGACATTAGGTCCATTTAAATATGCTGACTTTATCTCTATTGACAATTTTTTAAAGAAGCATCTCTATATTCACGTCCTAAAATGTAAGCATGTCCTTAAAAAGTATCGTGTATTTACACAATTTTTCAACAAATTTCATACAATTTTGTTTTGACTATATAGTCAATTTAGTAGCTTTATACAGTACCCTATTAAATTAGGGATAGGTGTCACTTCTTTTGGCCTAACCATTCTATTAACGTCAGGAAATACCCTATACCCCATCTCTTTTTTTAGAGGATTTCTTTTCCCCTTACCTTTCTCTTTCGCTTTAATATGACGTCAATAGAATAGGTATGACAAAAGCTGTGACATTTATCCCCATTTTCCCAGGGTACTAAACACAGCTACGTCAATTCAACGCAGTATAACTAAGAAGTTATTACATTTCAATATGTTAAATATGGGCGGAGATACGAGGGATGGAGCAAATGTCAATTTTAAGAAAAAATCATTTTAAAATTTTGTTTGATATATTAATTTCATTTTTTAAAAAGGAAAATACAGTTAGGATAGTTAACCTTTTTTTATATTAAAACTGAAATATAATCTGAGGTTTTGTCCCCCTAAGAATGGTAAAGTAGGATTCCATTTTCCCTCGACAGATTCATGAGTCTGATTGAACATCTAAAGTATATGCACAACATAATTCCTTGGCCCCATTTAAATCCCAATTAATTTAATCAATAATTAAAGTATGAGAAAAACCGACAAAGTGTACAAAAAAAATTAGATTTGCGTACGGCTAAAAAGGTATCACTTAAGCTAAAGGTCCGTGTCGAGATTTTTTGTTTCTTTACACTTTAGATTAAACTATGAAGTTTTTTATTATGTGTGTGTGTGTGTGTGTGTGTGTGTGTGTGTGTGTGTGTGAGTGTATGTATTTAGGTGTGTGATGATTTTTAAATTAGACTACCTTACTGGAGGGAGGGATAGGACATTTGGCAGTCTGTCATACTGGTACTCCATGTACATACCCAACCATGATAATCAAATTATCCCTTATATAGATTAAATTATTAGTTGAAACTTTGGACACAGTTAGTTTAGAACCAATCAGAATTCAATTAAAGTTCTCAAAATTTTGGAGCCAACGAATAAGAGAAAACTTTGGTTACCAGTATAATTTACAGTCTAATGTCCCTTCCCTCCATTTGGTAAAAAAATATATCTATACCTAAATATATTCTTTAATTCGTTGGCTTACAAATTTTTTATTAAGAAATATATATATGTACAGTGTACACATACATTCTTTTAATCTCTCCAAAAAAGAAAAGGGTCATTAAGGATAAGACATAATAATGATCTGATAAACTATTACTCTATTTTCACCCCTCTAATATGTATATGTAACAAGTCATTGTTCCCTGTTCTACAGTCTTTATTCTCACTAAATTACAATTGAAAATTTACATTATGGATACTAAAAATAAGAATGACAACATCCTTAAAAGCGAAGCTCAATAAATCAGATCATTAGACAAACGTACATTAACAATCCTAGAATATCAACGCATTTTATATCTAACATTGTTTAGAAATCTGAAGAAATAAAAAAACTTGAATGTTGCACATAAAATTGTGCCCACCTGTCTAAGGAATCCACATTCCAGGAATCAAGTAAATAAGATATCATATAAACACACAAAAAAAACAATCATATCAAAATATCAAAATATCAAAAAATATATAGTCAATACGAAAGGACAATTTATGATAAAAATTACTGACTTACTGAGTTATATAGCTTTGCTTTTGACACTATAAAAAATTGTTTCAGAAATTGACACGTAAAGTTTCATGTTAGTAAAATAATTATATCACAAAATAGCTTTTATTCTAAATTATGTTTATGAATGTAGAGTTATTACACTATGTTATAAATTAATTGGACTTTTCTAACATTCTTAGATTTAACGTTAGAGCTATCCATTGGTCCAGACTGACAGACGAACAGATAAATTGAAGCATACCAAATATAACCAGCTTCGCTGACAAAATGTACTGTAATTATTTGTGACAAAATATCTTTGGAACGGCGCAAGTGTAAATAGATCATAAAAAGAAATTGTTCAAATTTGACAAAAGAAAAAAAATTGTCAATGGCATTTCAGATTCAAGGTTACTTATTATTTTAATGGGATCGTAAATATTCTATAGTTCCTATTATAATAAGTGCTTTTTTCGTTTGCATCTTAATAATTACTGAATAAATTTTTTTAAAAAGGTTCTTGAATGGTTCTAGGCTATTTAATTGCAAAATTTGATTTTTAGATTGGATATTTTTACCTTCTCACCCCACTCCTCCCTCTCCCTTCGAATTCAGAGCCTCTTGGTACTAGGGCCTTAGTCACTCTATAGTATAGCAGTATAGCAGAAGTAAGATTTGTTGTTTGCCTGTAAGATCTCACTAAATAACCACTTTATAATAAATCTTCACTTTAGGTCGCGGGCTATTTTATTTCAGTTTTTGGGTGGTTTTAGGCTTTTTTCTGGCCCCACCTCTTCAAACTTAGAATTAAGTGACTATATGTAGATACTAGGGCCGCAGTCGCTATTAAAAAAAAAACGCATTTCCAAATGCATTGAAGTAAATGATCTTTACATAAGTGATTCGTAGGCAGGTTTTTATCCATTTGGTTTTTATTTATAGCTAATTTAAATGATTAAGGTCAGCATTTACAATGATCTTTGGACTTTCCACCTTAGAGACTATTAATGCAGCCGCTAGTAAAAACACGATGTATGTAGGTATCTTTTTTTATTGTTGTATTCAATAAAATCTGTCTAACTGTATGTCTTTTCAATTCAATCCAAGATAGATTTTTTCTCCCCAATTTGGAAACAATATACAATTACGTTTGATTATTCATTATATGTCAGGCTTTTTAAAGAAGTAAGTATTATGAACAGGACCTAAGTCACAGTTATGACTATCAGACAAAATTTAGGCAATCAAAGGGTTTTACAGTACTAAGAAAAAATTGAGTAGCCGCCTGATTGAATAAGGGATTCAAATCTTGCTCTCCCTCAACGTCTAGCGAATACAGAACCCCCCCCCCCCTCCCCCCTAATCATTTAAGAATAATCTGAAAATAAGAGTGCATGGAGAGTATTTTTTCCTACGGTTCAGAGGTTAGCAATACTCGGTACAGAAAGACAGATACAAAGACTTTTGTATAGTGTTTTTGTAAGGGTTAAATTATGACGTCTCTTCAATAATAAACCTGTTCTTGTTCAAATGTGCACAGGGGCGTCCAAGCTTTTTATTTTGGGGGGGGTAAAAATTTTTTAGGGGGGGGGTAATTCGTGTTTGGGGGGGGTAAAATGGCGTGCGAAGCGCGCCGCAAATTTTTTTTACCCCGGGGGTAAAATTTGCTTGGGGGGGGGTAATTACCCCCCCTGAAATCTGTTGGCAGGGGTAAATTTAGTTTACCCCCCCCCCCAAAATTTACCCCTGGGGTAAAATTTTTGGGGGGGGTAATTTAAATTTTATTAAATATATAGTATTAAAAATGCGCGCGAAGCGCGCAAAAAAATTTTTTATTAGAGATTTTTTATTTTGGGGGGGGGTATTTACCCCCCCAAAATTGTTTGGGGGGGGGGTAAATACCCAGGGAGTAAGGGAGGGGACAATGGATCGAATATTCAATTTTTAGGAGTCTCAGACTTTGGGGACTGGCTTAAAGGGAACATGCAAGAATTTAGCTGTTTCTAACCAATCTTGGGGACCAATAATGAATGACGTCACGCAAAATCATGCATAATCTCGCGGCAAACTAGCGCGTCAACAAAAAGATAAACAATAACAAGCAGACAGAATATTTTGATTTTGAAAATTATTTTGTAAATCATTTTGAATCATTACATTTTTTATATCTAATTCTTGTTTAATGTTAATTCATTCCGATTAGTGCGCTTTAGAAAGAAATTATATTAAGATTATTAGTTATTATGAGCAAAGCCATCCTATAATTAGGTCCCGCACATTTGTACGTCCGTAACGGTTAGCTCTTTTCGTTACTTTAGACATGTTAGATGTTTCTTATTGATTTAATGAAAAGGCAAAAGTTTTTTGTCTTTAGCTTAATATTTCTGTAATTAATGATCCGATTAATTTCAAAATTTTAGGGAAAATTCACCAAGTCCTGAGTTGTTCAAGGTTTGTTTATCATTAAAATCTCAAGATGGTGTTATTTAATTTTTCTGTCCTGGATGTTAGGAGCGCAGCTACCAGTTATCCTAAGATATGTTACTTAAACCTTAAGATCTTTAAAATTAAGATGTACTTATGTTCTCAACTATTTTATTTATGTAGTATGAAATTTTGACGCAAGGTATCTCATTTTTAATTCGTTAAATGAAATAACTTGAGTTTAAAGTTCTGTAGGAAGTTAATTGTTTTAGTAAGTTTTGTAATATAATTATTTAAAGGCTTTTTCATGTCAAAGCTTTTTAATAAATACAATAAAAAATTTGAGTAAAAGATGTTGTAAAAGTAAAATGGTATGTTTCCTTAATTTTCCGAAGGTTAAATAATAACAATTATGGAAATGAATTGTAAACATGGGTTTTGATCTCTAGAATCAAAGGCTTGTAGTAAAGCATCAGTTTAAGGATGGTGCATTTCGAATTAATAACAATTCAAAAAGTCAAAAATTTCCACTAAAGGTTGCTATATTGCAAATACTTGTTTTATCTGGAAATATCTGGGTTTACAACCTTAAAGGGTCACAACTATAAAATTGAATTAACTGCCCATTGTCCCCTCCCTTACTCCCTGGTAAATACCACCTCCTAAATGGTTGAGGGTGCCTACGGCACCCCCAGGGTAGGGGTAAATTTTGAATGGGGGGGGTAAAATGAAAAAAATTTTTTTGGGGGGGGGGGTAATCGCCCCATTACCCCCCCCCCCCTTGGACGCCAATGAATGTGCATGTCAAATTTCCATGTTGAAAACCAATTGTTGTCAATAATTCTATTGTTTACTGAAAAAAAGTCAACAATATAAAGTTGTTTAATAGACGTATAAGGTATAGAGGAAAGCTTTATTATTTACAGAAATATAATTTATATTATTTATACAATAATCATAAACAATATAGAGAAATAGAGTAGGTAGTTGTTTGTGGAAAAAGTTAGAAATTTGGATTTGTTTAATAGACATATAAGATAAAGAGGGAAAACGTAATTGTTTACTGAAAAAAGTCAACAATGTAAAGTTGTTATAAGATATGTAGGAATAACAATATTAATTGTCAACATAATAAACAACGTTTTTTTGATAGATACAAAAGTTATAGAAGAATAAAACTGTAGAATTTAATGCTGTACAATTGACATACAAGACATGGAGTTATTTTAACTGTTTACTCCTAAAGGGTAATCAACACTATAAGAGTTATGACATAAAAGTCCTTTGTCTTATTTCTACAATAAACTTAATCAAAAATAAAGGGATAGCGTAGTTGTTTACTGAAAAAAGTCAACATTATAAAGTTATACAAGGCAGAGAGAGTTGGCTTAATTTTATCAAATCTTGAAAGCTTGTTTCAAACTTACAGTGCAAAAACTTTTCAACCAATAATTTTAAATTTACCAAAGGTAAAATAATGTTTATCATCATTAAGGATGTACATAAATTTATTGTTCATTGTCTTATCCCAAGGTTCATATAAATGTAAAACCTATTACAGAACACTGTTTAAGATAAGAGTAATGCAGTCAACGGTCAATAGATTTTCTGAAATCACTGATTAAAGTTTTTATTTTGATGATTGGGCCTCTATATCCAATAGCTGTACTATTTATACAATTTTGTAGATACAATGACAATACAAAAATAATAAATGGGATTGTGGTTGTCTCCTTTGACTTTAACGTCTACATTTATTATTGTGAATTATTTTTAAATCTTCAATCTTTATGGTTATACATTTTTTCTTATTTTTTTTTGTTTTAAAACCTTATAATCGTTTTTTATTACTTTATTTTAAACTTAAAATTTTTCTATATTAAATGATTTTTGAATTTAAAAAAAATACATTGATGTTAGTTCGACAGGGGGAGGGGGAGATTTTTGGCATTTAACCCTCTCCTCTATCGTACAAGATTACATATAAGCCTTAAATTATAATAAACACAATCACGCCATTCTGTATAGTAAAAAAATTGTTTTATATTTAAAAAAAATCTAACTTTTTAAAGGGATTCTAAAGTTCTTAAGCTAACAAAGGAGAAATTGTGTTGTATAATACTTTGAGTGCCAGTATAAATGACATTCCAACGTCTACTTTCTCTCTGTCTGCTTAAATAGTGTATTTGTTTTTATAGAAATGTATTTTTCTATATATTATTTATTGAAAATACCTGCCTAAATTGACTATTTAATGAAACTATTGTTAGCTTATTGTTGCTGCGCTATCTATGAACATAATTATCTTGCATTAAATAATGGTAAAATTCAATGAATATTAACTCCTGTAATAATGGATATAAAATACGTGGATATTGTGACAGGGGAATTTTTGCCGTCAATTTAGGTTGCTAGTATAGTCCTCAAATATTAGTCAATTCGTTCATCCATTGGCAGGTAAGGGATGGGGTAAAGTCTTTAGGGGGTATTGGATTGTGGGTATCGATAAATTAGCCAGCTGGGAGAAACATTTTATCAGGGTATGCGAGATTCTTTCACAACATCCATGTATTCTATATCCATTTCTGTATATAGATCTTATCTTTAGATTAAATCATTTATTAAAAGGTTTATTTAATATCATAACACTTTGGCAAATGGATTTGATTTCTAGAAGCAAAGCTTCATTATACAAGTCGGTATACCTTTGTCGGTATGTTTGATCTGACTGAGATCCAGCTAGTTGGTAAACTTGTTTAGAAGTCTGAACAAAAATCCCACGTAAACCTAAATCCTAAATTTACTGAATACACACATAATTAAATTTTGAGACAGGATAGAGATACTTTGCTTTTATAAAAAAAATAGTGCCTAATCGGCCTAGTAATCAATTTTCCAAAAGTAAGATAAATGGGATAAGAATATCATATAAAGGTTAATTAGACATATGGATATTCTGATAAATACTATAGAGTTGCTACGCTTTCTAAATTTTACCAAATTGTTACAAAAATCATCATACAAAGTTTGTAAAATGGATGCGTAATTGTATTGATTGGAGAATATTTTGCAACAAATTTCAGCCGTATATATTGAATAGCAGCCAAGAAATCCATGTTTTTCTATAAATTTTTTGAGACAGGCCGACAGACATACAATACGAAAACTTTTTTTCAGTTTTAACACTGAAAAGGAGGCCTAAATTTGTCAATGTTTTATATTAGAGACTTTAATGAATTAGAAAGCAAGTATCGTATTTTAGAATAAGATACTTAAAGACTTTCTGGCAATAATAATAGAGTTGCTACGCTTTCTGAATTATACCTTTTATTCAATCATCATGCCAAGTGAAATTAAAAAGAAGAGCATTAATTTGTAAATCTAAATAAAATTGTACATACATTTGCTGCAAAATTGCATAAATACATAATCTTTTAGGATTTAATTATAGAGATGCTAAAAACATTGCTCCTTGGTGTCCGGGGAATCATTATTAAAAGAATCAGATGAATAAGATAATTATACATTATAATACAAAAAAGTTGTTGTCAAAAATGTTAAAGTCAGTACTTTTTAAATGGACGTATAGACTTTCTGGTAATAATTTTAGAGTTGCTACGCTTTCTAAGTAGTACCTTACTGTAATCGAAATAATTATGCAAAGTTAGAAATCGATAGGACAATTATGACATGTCTAAATTAACGAAAAGAGCTATCCAGTACATGCGGACTTACGGACGGACCAACCATAATTATAGAAAGCTTCGCTTTTAACAAACATAACACATACATACACAGTACACACACACAAAACAAAGATGAAATGTGTATCTAAGTAAATTTTACAGTTATTAGTTAAGATTAAGCCACCCAAAAAACAGAACCAAAATTTGGATAAAGATTCTGTGAAAAAATTAAAATTTAGACAGGAATCTTCTTTAATTTAATCTTTAAATAGTTTTCGTCTTCAATGATGAAAAACAAATTTACTCCTTCTGTAAATTAATTATTGGTTGAAAAGTCCAATCACTGCTAGTTTTCAGTCAATTAATGAGAGAATGTGTTTATAACACCTTTTGTATTCTAGTAAAATTTTCAGTCCCCTCCCTTATATAAACTTGAAATAAGAAAACTTATTTCAAATTCTAACCCTGAATTATATTAACACAGAAGAGCCTAAATCCAACGAGTTTTTTCTCCCATACCAACAAACATAACTAAAAAATGAAAAATAGCCTTAAATCAGCCCAAGATATTTACACATACCTGAGGAGTGCAATAACTTCGGACTAGCATTTTTCGAGATAAAAAAATCTTACTATTTATACTAAAGGATACATCAATTAAAGTTTTTTTTTATGGATAATTATTCCTATCCATAACCCAAAACCTCTGTTCTCTATCATACTTGCTTAATATCTACATCTATACTCTAAAAAATAATTACATAAATTTATCATACCAAGTTTTAATTTCATATTTAAGTGAATCTTTAAATAAAAGTGTCTACTGTAGCGAGGAATGTCTCTAACCGCTGCAGACCCGATATGGTTCTCCTTTACAGTGAAGCGCTTCTCATAAAATTTAAGAGAAATCCAGAAATAATTAAACCAACTTTTCTTTTAAAAACTAAAAAAATTTCAAATAGATAAGTGTCGACTTCTGCCCCCCTTCCCTCCCGTCAAGCTAGTATGAAATAAATACGTTGAAAGTGGTACATTCAAAGTCGAAATAGGGACAAAAATTAATGAATCCTTTAAATAAAATCTATTTTTACAGTGTTATGCAATATCTCAATGTTTTACTGTTTGTTTTGGATAGTTATACGAATTGGTGCGTTTCAACATTGTATTGTGAATATGCAAAATAATAAAAGTATAAGTATAGGTGTATAACCCCAACAACTACCTTGCCCAAGTGATGGGGACCTTTTTTGTCTGTTATCAAATTGTTTTTCGCTCTATTGTAGGGATATCCCGACGCTATTGGTTGATATTCAAAGACCCAATTGGAAGTCGGTATAGGGACCCTACCCCTTGGGTAGAGTTACATGTAGCTCGTTCCTCCTCTATTATCTTACTTTAATTATAAGAAGGATGCGTGTCATCCCCTTAAAAATAGCTTAATATCATTCCAGGACCAGAAAAATACTTCCTAAATAATATGCCAATAGAATAGTCATATTCAATTATTTAGGGAGGTGAATATCCCACATTTACTTTGATTTGAAAAAGATTGTTTCCTCCACACCCCCTACATAGCCTACAACCTTTCTTGGACCATTACTAAACTTCTCTGAAAATTTAGAAAGGATCAGTCCTGAAGTTTACGAGATATTTCCGGATATACACACAATCACACTGTTTGTTACACTAGTCCCCAAAGTTTTATAATAACCTTTCCTTATTTATTGCACTTCATTGAATTTGGATTGGTCGGTTTATTAAGTTCATTGTCCACACGTTTCAACTACTATTGTAATCTACAGAAAGGGTAATTTTGTGTAGTATCATTAGGGAAGTACGTCAATTTATCGGCCGATGTCTTATCCCTTTAAATCCCTGACTTGCTTCGAGCAAAAGATTTATATGCACCGTTTTGTAGGAATATCTTAAATATTTTTTTGAAGGGCGGAAAATAATGTGACTTATTTGGAACTAATCATAAACAGAAATATTATAATTTACATGCTTCCTTCTTTATAAAAAAGGATTAATTTTAAAGTGAATCTATTCTATAATAATGATATAACTGTTCATTTGTTCGTCCTAGAGTAATTCTTTTAATTGTTTTTTAAATAGCGTGGCTCCTCTATTACTTATCTCTTTCTGGACCTCTATGCAAGTGTCCTAACTAATTGAAGACTTTTTAATTTTGGTCTGATTTAGACAGTTATTCAATAAAAATTATTTCTTGAATATGTGATAACTATACTGATACAATATGTACAATTAATGGCTGCGCCCTGGAATCGAGGCCAGAAAAGGGTGAGAACGGGACAGAAAAATAGCCTGAATCCATTTGATGACTTAAAATTAAGGTAAAAAGCCTAAAAATATCCCTGGACCTTTAAGAAGTTCCCCTTAAAAGGCTAACCCCATTAGTTAAGTAATCAAAACCAATTGCTTCAGACAAAATGAAAAAAAAACGTTGCTACTTTATGTGGTAGGATATGATGATAAACTTAGCAACTGCTTATAGCTGTGCCGAGTTATAACTATCTTTATTAGCGCAGTTACTCATAAACTCAAAATAATGGACATTGAATCAATCAACGAATGCTGCCTCAAATTGACCTATTTTCTGAATATGCAACAGCATTTCAAATATTTATTGTATAATATCTAACTGTACATTTTAAAACATTTTTTGTAGTAGTTATATAATAAGTATATTTAATGTTTAGTTTAGCTTTAGTTTTCATCCCTTTGTTTTATATTCCTCTCTCTACGTTTAAAAATGTGTATTAATTTAACTAAAAAGGTCCACTTCCTTTTATAAAATACCTAAGGACATTTATAAACAGGTCTATAAAACAATACATTTTTAGAATTAGAGAACTAATTTTTTTATTTGTTTCGTGACATCTCTACAGAGGCCCCAATTAGGCATATAATTGATATAAATTCTGTAAGCATTTAATCAATATACAATTATAATAGTTTAGGTCGACTATATTACAAGTAATAAAGATGGTCATGGCTGACTCAACATATCAAAGCTCATTAAAAAACAAAATGTGTTATTTATACCTTTATTTTGTACAATAAAATGCTATTTTGACTAAAAAGTAAAATTTCAGTGTTTGCACTTTAGTGCAAAAAAATCCGGGACATTATATTAGTATCTTAACTTTTTTCCGATTAGCTATCTATTTTCTAAATCTATTGTTAGCATTTTATGGTTCGGGGATATTAATTGATCTACTTTTAAACGTTGACCTACAATCAATCTACTTTTTTTGTACGTAACTTTTGGTGTATTTTTTGGGGGAAAATTTCATATTGCTCCTATTGTCGACATTAGCTTAAATACATAAAGAGGATACGGCTGATATATTAACGACATTATACTGTCACAAAATTTTCTGTTATTGAACTAAACTTCTAAAATTGATATTAGAACTATATTCTTTGTCGATATAAAAACAGTGCAAACAAATTTTTATTAGAAAGTCTTCTTGGGTAGAAGGACGTTCCAGGAACTTATCACCACCCCCCCCCCCCCCCCCCTAAAAAAATCAAACTCAATAAAATACAAATTAGTAAAATTAGAGTTAAATTTAGTGTGTGTGGCGCATTAGTACGGCCCGGCTACTCTTAAACTTAAATAGTTCAGAAGATGCTAAAATCATACACATAAGGAATAACTTTTGACACAATAATGAATAGAATAACCAAACGACAAAAATTGACAACATTTTTTATTCGCTTTTTTCGTAAGAGAAAAAAATAAGATCTCTGAGACAACTGAAAAGATTTTCCAGTGTGGCTTCGGAACCGATTAATATCCTCTGGATTAGAACTTTTTCTCAGCCATACTGAAAAATTATGTATAGCATGTTATCGGCCACTTGCGGCTAACAAAAGTGGTTTTATTCTTATAATTTTTATTCTAATATCCACGGAAGGCTGTCTATAATACGATGTGATAAATATCTATTATACTTTTCGCCAAAGCTTTTATAGGTCATTAGCAAGTTTGACTCTATTTTTCGCTTCTTTTGCACAATTGAACTATGTTATCCTTGTTTAATCCTTTATATATTGAAATCAGGTTTTTTTATCGGCTTATGATCCTTATCTATGCTATACTAAATATACAAGGATAGGCCAATAAAGAAAAAAAAACATTTCTCCTTTAAATTTTTATAACATACATCCCCATATAAAAGTGTGTTTGTCTGTCTGTAACAGTAGATATCACTTTCTTAATTTCAGAAAAGCTTTTACCTTTTTGGGAGGGCAGGTAATCCCTCAAAAAAAGAAATAATTGACCCCTCACGGTTGGACCCTCAGATGTCAAAACTTTATTTTAGTGTTTGGCCAAAATGACTTAGCAATTGTATCTGTAAGTATGTCTAATAACATCCTTTGCTATTTTTAAAATCCTAGAAAATTTTTTTTGCAAGAAAATTGCATAAATTCGCAACCTTTTTTAGAACCACTACATAACTTGAGTTTTAAAACTTTTTATATAAAATCCTTTTTACAAAAAATATCAATAATTACTTAAAATTAAACCTGAAAGAAAAAAAATCTCATTACACGTGTTAATTTGCATGTTTTAGGTCTTTTTTTGAGGAAAGTATAACTTCCACATTTTTGACAATAATATATTTTTTTAACATTTCAAAGTAAAATATAATAAAACTTAAACGATTTTTCTTGAATTATTAGTTGAAAATTTCATCAAACATGCAATTTAAGTGATGAAAATTTAATAAAATCATTTTTAGAATGTTTAGAATTACCAATTTTCTACATTTAAAACAAAATGTTAACATAATTTAAAAACATTTTAACATATAACTTCAAAAATCATTAACATTTTATAAAAAGATGTTTCAAAAAATAAATCATTAAAAGGTATTAAAATGCATTTGAAATTACTTAAAATTAAAACGAGAACATCTTTTTACACTGTATTCTATGTAATAGAGTTTTAATGACATGATTAGTGAATGAAATATTTCCTAAACTCATTAAGCCTTTTTGTGACTATATTAAAAATAATTTATTTTGTTTTATATTGCTTTTTTATTCAAATATTTGACAAAATTTTCCCTACGTCAATAAAATAAAGTCAGTTTTTTACTGTTTCCAGGTTTTTCTTTATAATTATAACAATTAAATATAATATAAATCTTCATTATCTTTTATTTGAATTATCATACACATTAAAATGTAAAGTATAAGCTAGAATAGCACTTTTTTCAACGAATATTTTAATGACATTATATCAAAATAATTCCTCTTAAATATCACACAACATATGATTGGGAAGTATAGCCATTTCTTGGAGGTATAATATTTACAAAAATACCATTAATTCTGTTTTATCAGAAGTTAAAAAAATTGAACAATTCTAAAACAATGGTTGGCTGTCTAGATATTGAGTACACTAAGACTACGTCTCTGTTCTATTAAAATAACGTTGCAAAAAGAGGGGTTCTGAAAGTAATCTACCTAATTTTTTTTAAAGAACCAACAAGTACTGTCAGTATCTTTTTTCTTGTAATCTAGCAGACAATCAAATCATAACACAATTTTCATGATAAAATATTCAGGTTTCTACTTCACATTTTAAAAAATATACTGATCAATAAAATGTTCAAAATTTTACTTTGTACTATTTGACAAAATATGTTGTAATTCTTATTTTAAAGTTACATTTTTATCCCTGACAAAATCATAGACGACTTTTAAAGGCATCTTATCTAAACTTTTTGAAGAAAAACTTAAAAACGTTAATTAAGTATGAAAACTATTTTCTTCGATTTTTCTGAAGTTATTATCGCATTCTATGGGTTTTTTATTATCATTTACTTATATCGAAAGTGCCAAACATTGTACCCTAACTTATTCATTTAATAAAAAACCAGCCGTGCCCTGTAAAAAGCTACCTTCAAAAATCTGTTTTTTCTCAACATATAGCGGCCGTGCCACTAGCATTTAAGGCTCTGTTTATAATGGGGAAGAAGGGAAGAAATTAGCCTAAAACCATCCCAGAGTTAAAATCTAAAATGCATATAGTTTAAAACCATCTTTGGACCAACATGAAGTTTCCCTCAAATGTAGAACTCAATTAGATCATTTAACGCGAAATCTTAGTCAACAGACAAAATATATCACGCTATTCTTTAAAATAGAATATAGTTGTTCGAAGGCTCGACTTCTTTAATATTTCCTATTGATCTATCCTCCAATTCCTGATTTTATTCCAAGCAGCGAAAAGGGGGTAATTAATAAATATACACAAGATAAGAATCTTATGAAACCTTAGGTTGATGTTTTTTTTCCAGGTTTTCCATATTTTAAGGTATGCCACAATGGAGGATGATGGAGTAAATCCTGAATGATGATAAACAAAATTACCTCTTACAAACATACATATATCAAAACTTTAGACTCTACTATTTTGACCCAACCGCTGAAGATTCAATAAAAGTGTCCAAAGTTTTGAGACAACTAATGAGAGAACGTGATTATATATTTCAAGATACAGTTTACTTAAGTTTAAATAAAAAAAAGAACAATAAACCAATACAGTACAATATTGTGTAGAAAGTCAAATTGAGAGAGAGTTGTACTTTGTAAAGTTATATAAAAGATTAAGTTACTAGGACAAACAAAAAGACATTTCTAACTTATAGAGTAGCTGCTCTACTAACAAATTTAGGGAAAAGTCCCTTTCGTGGTAACGCTTCTTAAGTCGCGATTCGTCGTATTTTTAAAATGGCTTTCTATAGGTTATTTTAGGTAAGATTAGGTTATATTGGGTTAGGTGATTGCCCCACAGGGTTAGGCAATTGGCCCCGCAGTGTTAGAGCCCCCGCAGGGGCTAGAAATAGGAAAAATGCTACTGTGAAAAAACAAAGACTCATCGACCCCTAAGCTTTTATGCTAAAAACTTTATTCTTCAACTCCTGTTATTATTTACAGCTTTTTAATCTTTATATACTTCACTTTACTACCGACATATGCAACTTAAATACAGAGTGTCCCAAAAATTTAAACTTATTAATTCTAGACAGTGTGTCCAAAAAAAAAGATTTCATAATCTTTAGAAATCTGAGTTTACTACATCGGCTTACAACAAAAATACATGATGTTCAAAATATTTACTAATATTAATTTTAGACAAGAGCTGGATCTTTAAATCATTTCAATGGTGCGCTAAATCGGGGTGCGCACCATTGAAATGATATAAAGATCCAGCTAAGATGTCCTAATACATACAGGCATAACTAACATTAATACAGGATGTCCAAAGATAAAACTAAACTGAATACAAACAAAAATTCGTTTCTGGTTGACTTTACTACAGGTAATTATTCATTCATAATGTCACAAAATTTACTTTTTTTCTCAACAGGGTGTCCCAAAAGATTTTTTTGTGTTTATACTTTTTTTACATCATAAACAAAAATACAGGGTACCCACCAAAAGTAAAATAAAAGTTTTAGTCAAAGGATTTAACCCTTTTCATAAATCGACCTAAAGAAATGTATTTTTTTGCATATTGTACTGACAAACTTGGTAGTAGGTAGAATATATTCGCTTTAACTCCTTTTTGCTGAAATAATTTTCCGGCTTAGTTGATGTCTTTATAAGGAATACAGTTCTGACAACTTGACAACATATGCACCTATTTTCAAAAACACATATTTCATATATGTATTAAGGATCTTATGGGATAAGACAATAGACGATAAATTGAGAATCATCCCAAACAATAACAAAAAAAATTACCCCTAAGTAGATTAAAATTATTACATAAAAAATTTGGACACTACTTTTTAAGAACCAATAAATCACAATTTATTAAAAGTACTCAAAGTTACAAGGAATGATGAAAACGTGGATATATACCTGTGGGTACAAGTATCATTAACAGTCAAATAGCCTCTCCCTCCCTTTTATTTATAAACACAAAAGATCAAACACCAAAATCCTTTTTTAATGCTAGCTACAACCACCTATACCCCTTTGATAACATAATTTTTCATCTAAAATTGTAACAATTTAAGCATTAATTTTGAAAAATATATTTTTCTTAAAAATACACTAAAAACTTAAGCAATTAAATAAAGCATTTTCGTAAAAGTACATATGATGAATATGATGCTTCTGACGAAAAATATTAGCGATTTATCTTAAATAACAGCTAAGTTATTGACGGACGTACAATTTCAATCCTATTATATAAAGTAGTAAGGTTTTTTTTTGTCTGTAGCTTATGATCTTGAAAACTAATGAACCGATTGAGTTCTCCATTTTATGGAAGTTTAAATAAGCCCTAGTGTGGTTTTATTTTTAGATTAAAGTTTTGGATTAAGACTACTTTTCAATCCCCTAGGTGCTAGGGGCGCAGCTGATAGTGATACCTATCTATATATTCGTTACCAGAATGTCCGTGCGTCCATTTAAACCATATTGATTTTTAAACTTTTTTACAACAATTTTTATGTGATATAACTGTCCTATATATCTGATTTTTAGAATACTGATTCCTAGTTCAACAAAGTACATTGTTATAAGCTAAGAATGTCTACATATATTCAAATCCTAAAATATAGGTATGTCTTTTAACAGTAACCGGTATTTAAGCAGTTTTGCAACAAAATTACCTACAACTTTGTTTAGACATACAATCATATTCTGCTAATTCTTTTCGTTAATGTTCGTTTGTCCTACCGTTTCAGGGCTTCTTTTTCGTGGATTTCGTCATTCTTGTTATCGTATTTTCGTTGTTAAATTATTGTCCTAATGACATGATCAATAATCTAGAAGTCATAAAAAATCTCAAATTATCCTCATTTCCTAAAACTTACTCTTTTTAGGTAATTTAAGACATTTTTCAAAAAGACATTTTATATGCAGGGATACAAATGATAGGACAATATCCTTATAAAAGTAACAGGATGTTTGTGCGTTTGTCTTTACGGAAGGATTTTGCTAACCGCTGATCCTTTACAATGTAGCTTGTAATAAGTCCTAGGAAGGACTATTTTTTCTTTTTCTTTTAATATTTAAATGGAAACTTGTGTAAACAAAAGTAAAATTAGGTCCTTGATTGGTTGGTTACAATCGGGAAGAAACTATTCAGCTAATAATCTAGCCTATATAAATAGAGTAATTTTCCTTATCGTCCATAACCATCCCTTAGATCTTTGAGGTTTTTAGCTATCTTATTTGTAAAACGGCAACGTTGATAAATAAAACTAAACCGACAGAAAGACGGTACCTAATACAACAAAACCGAAAACTTCACAGACGGTAAAGAGACGACGGCGCCTAGAATACAACAAAACCGACAACGTCACCTTTATCATCCTTTCGGCCAAGGAGTGTTATGTAAACCCCGAACCACTTCATTATGCAATCTACATTTTCCTGGATATTTTGTCTACGGTAGTCCATAAGTGTACAGCTTTACAGTACATTGTTTCTATTTGTTAAAGCAACACGTATGATAAAAGAAAAAGATTCTGTTTAAAGTAAAATGCTTATATTTCAATCAAAATCTATATTTTTGTATTTTTTACCGATCCACTTCATTATGCAAATCAAAAGAAAATCAATGAGAAAACGTTTGTTTTGCCCTTCTCTCCACTTTCAAAAAATAATTCTGATAAAATAACAATTTTTTAAGGGATTTATGCATTAATTATAATGAAAAACAGTTTAAGGTAGATTTTATTGATTTTTCTAAATAAGAAAAAATTGAAAAAAAGAAATTCTATACCTATCACTTTAGAGGACAGCTGCCGACCCCCAGTCTTATGGATGAAGCTAAATACATGTAAAAAATATAAATTTGCCTGAAAAGTATACAAAAATGTTTTTTGATGTGTTAAAAAAATCCATTTTAAAATCTTGATTTTGAGGATGATGGCCTTTAAGATGCTCTTACTGGTGGTGATGGTGAGCTAAATGTTATCAAAGTGCATGCCCTTGAAGAAAACTTATATATTGAACTATGGTCCAATTTTTGTAGTCATAGCAGCCTCCAGCCAAGCAATATTAAAAAAGAAAAAAATTGCAATTTTAATTACTAAAATTCATAAGGTAAATAATATAGTTTTTAGATAATGGTTATATTTCATGTCGAGAGGCTCCACTGGAGGCTGCTATGACTACAAAAAATGGTACATAGGTTAATAGACAAGTTGTTGTAATGGTCATGTACTTAGATAACATTTAGATCACCTTCACCACCAGTAAGAGCATCTTAAAGGCCATCATCCTCAAAATCAAGATTTTAAAATGGATTTTTTTAACACATCAAAAAACATTTTTGTATACTTTTCAGGGTAATTTTTATCTTTAACATGTATTTAGCTTCATCCATAAGACTGGGGGTCAGCAGCTGTCCTCTAAAGTGATAAGGATAGAATTTCTTTTTTTCAATTATTTCTTATTTAGAAAAATCATTAAAATCTACCTTAAACTGTTTTTCATTATAATAAATGCATAAATCCCTTAAAATATTGCTATTTTATCAGAATCATTTTTTAAAATTGGAGAAAAGTGCAAAACAAACGTTTTCTCATTGATTTTCTTTTGATTTGCATAATGACGTGGATCGGTAAAAAATAAAAAAAATATAGATTTTGATTGAAATATAAGCATTTTACTTTAAAAAGAATCTTTTTCTTTTATCATACGTGTTGCTTTAACAAATAGAAACAATGTACTGTAAAGCTGTACACTTATGGACTACCGTAGACAAAATATCCAGGAAAATGTAGATTGCATAATGAAGTGGTTCGGGGTTTAGAAGTTGGTAAATAATAAGAACAAAACTCGACTCAATGTCATTTTGTTGACATGTTGTTTTAATGGTTATTAATCCTTATATAAAAGTAGTAATGATATAAGTATAACACTATCTGTCTGTCTGTCTGATAAGTCTTTAGCTTAAGATCTTGCTAACCGCATGACTGATATGATTCTCCTTTGCAGTGACGATTCTTATAGGTCCAGGTAAGGTATATAACTATTTTTCTAACCTGTATCAAACCCACTCTTAATGTGTATGGGAGTTTAACTTTCTGTTACCATAGACATAAATAATCAAGAATCACAGCTTAATATCTGACCTCTCCAGGCTTATAACGATGTGTGATAGTGAATACCGGAATGTCTCTAGACCCAGCTCCAAGTGTCAGGGTTTCCCGGAAATTGTCAAATGTCATACACCATGGGTATTAGGCTGGGTTCATTTCATCAAAATACAGATTCATAAATTCTTTTTTAAAAGTAACTGGATGTCTGTCTGTGTAGGTGTGTTTGCAGAAGGTTATCGCTAACCACTGGACCAATATGGCTCTCATTTACAGTGAAGCTTCTTACAGATTTCAGTGTGGTTTATAACTATATTAATTAATAATTTAATTTAGGAACTAAAATTGAAAGTGGTGAGTCGACTTATCCCCTGCTTCCCAAAGTGCCCCTAGAGGCCTCTATATCAAGGTTTTAAGCTATTTTTTTAATAAGGGCGGGAGACAAATCAACATAAGGAACAAATATATTACTAAAGTTTTAAAGTATTTAAAATAAAAAAAAATTGATTATAAGTCAACCCTAACCATCTTAAGAATAAAGATTTAAACAGTCACAAAAAAGTATTCCACCCTAATGGAGTATGTGAATATATGTGTGTGTTTTTGTTTGTGTGTGTGTGTGTTTATGTGTCTTTATGCGAGTGTTTATATAATTTTTTTGAGCCGTCAAAGATAATATTTTGTTTATGTGAGATTTTTTGTAAATTAACATTTAATTCTTAGAAAGATCACTGGTACAGCTAGTGCCCATCCACCCCCCCCCCCCCCTCCATCTTTATATTTTTGCTTTGTACTTCAATTATCTTCAATGGACGATAAAATATTGTACATTTTCAATGATGATAATATGTAAAAACTATTTAATTTTTAGATTAAAATGACAGGTAGACAAGTTTAAAAGAAAACGAATAAGGGAACGTGTTTAAAAACTTTGGATACCAATAAAATTTGCAAGTACAACCCAGCGAAACTTTAAAAAAAGGTAGCATGCTACGTTGTTCGATATCTCAAATGGTAGCTTATGAATTACCACCTAATTTTTTGGCGATAAACGTTGGAAAATCGGCCTTTCAAGCTAAAGATAGCATGCGAGTTTGCCATCGATATCGTAGCAGAGTTGCATAATGCTGCTCTCTATTCGATTCTTTCTAAAGTATAAAAGCCTCTCAGCACTTCTATTTTTATCCTCTCTCTCTCTCTCTCTCTCTCTCTCTCTCTCTTTTAATTTATGCTACTATTGTGCGACTTCGCTTCATACTCTGCTACGATATCGATGGCGAACTCGCATGCTACCTTTTGCTTGAAAGGCCGATTTTCCAACGTTTATCGCCAAAAAATTAGATATTAATTCATGGCGAATGGGTTTCGAGGTAGCATAGGACTCGGTACATATATTGCACGAGCTCGAAGGCGACTCTATGGCGAAATATCTTGCTGGGAATGTCCCCCCCCCCCTTCATAGTGGTACTACCTAACAGACCCTACCTAGCTGCGCTACTAATATCAGTAATTGGTGACGGGACGTCCAAGCTTTATTAAGAATATTGATCACTCTTGTGATTCTTGGAAACCAGCAGTAAACACTGCCCCTATCAGTTTACTGTGCGTTAGAGCTCTCTCTTCTTTAAGGAAACAATAAGCACAACCAGAGCCTTTTATTTTAAGGGGGGGGGGTATAATTGGATTTCTGTCGTAATAAAGGGCTTTACCCATAATTCTTCTTGCATAGAATGTGTTTATTAGATAAAGAATGTTTTATGTGTTTGAATTTTAAGCACAACTTCTTTATAAATTTTAGTATTATATATTTTACTAGTGGCTACGCCCCTAAAGGCTTCTTTGGGCATTCGAATTTTAATTTTATTTCTTATGTGAGGAGGGCATTCTTTTTCTCGGTTCACACAGACAAACACATATACATCCAGTTACTTTAAGATAAGGATGTTATTTGTTATTTTTAAACTGGATAAATTCCTCAATTTCATTAACCCTTGCTTTCTCAGATAAGCTGTTACAACCTTACAGTTGCTTTTTCAAAAGGCTAGATGAAGTTTTTAACAAATGTGTCCATGAAATTTATAATAAAGTTTATCAATCTTTAACTTCATTAAACACTAACGTTTTCTGAATTGGATATTCTTTTATTCGCTCTTTGAAAGTTTTGCGTTCCTCAAACAAATTTATCCTTGTTTTTAATAATTGTATTTTGAATTATTCTTCCTTTAATCTAATACAACTAGAGACCCAGGAGGCCGAGAATGTACGCAAGAAAGTACAAGGACATAAAGTAAAAAGCTTTTTTTCTGTAGCGAAGGATCTCGCTAACCGCCGAACCGATATAGTTCTACTTTACAGTGAAACTTCTTATAGGTCTAGGGAAGGTTTTAAACTGTTTCGGTGGAGGGAATCTTCAAATTCTTAAGAGAAATCGCCACTAGGAAAAATTTACCTTCTCACTCCCAAAAAAAGAAATAATTCTTACTTTTTCCCTTTTCAACTTAACATTAGAAACATTCAGTATCCCTAGAGGCTTCTAGGAGCGTATTCTCTAGTAACAAATAAATTACTGCTTCTAGAAGTCAAATTGTTATTTTATACAAAATTTAACTTCAATCAACCCTCCTCTTTTTGTATTGGAGAATTTTTTAAAGCCTCTTTATTTCTTTAGTGTTGAAGCTAAAAAATGTATTTTTCGTTATCCTATCCAAGTAACCAATTCACAATTATTATACAAATATGTCATTTTCTTGTTACGCTATTGTTAATATTGTCATCCCTGTTCGTCAAAAAACGTTGGAGGGTTAATTTATGGTCCGATTTTGTACAGTACATATTGTGTACATAAGTTTTTTTCTCAACAATTACAAATAGTTAAAATACATTTTTTTTTCTGGCATTTAAGGAAAGGCCATAAGAAGTAGAATCAGGAAACTTTGTCCGTTTCAAAATATCTCGTTTCTAGCCTTAGATATGACTGAAAAACCACCATTTTTTTTAGAGTTTATTGAGAATTGTCCAAGAGGTTTTTTTGAGATTTTCTTAGGCTAGGAACGAGATATTTTGAAACAGACAAAAGTTCCTGATTCTACTACTCAAGGACTTTCCAGGGAGCACCATAAAGCCATAGTTCTGATGCAATGAATTTTTGACCTCCATAAGAGGGGCCTCAAAATTTCAAAGTGCTTGTACCATTGCAATTTTTGCATCACAGAAAAAATATTTAGCATGGGTCATTTTTTTGCATAAATAAACCATATTTTGGCTGGGGGCCAAAATTTTAACAACATTTTTCTAATCTGGGACACTGTACTGCAGATAAACCATTCATTTTTTTGGAAGGGTTGGTGAATATTTTGTCTGGCTGACCCACAGTGTGCCCAGAAATCTAATTTTTTAGGAAAATAGTTTTCTCCTGAAACACTTGAAGCACTCTGACGACAAACATTGATGCAACACAAAAAAAGTTAATATACTGAAAATTTATAAAACAAAATTATCTGTTAAACCAAATATTCATCATTTTGTAAAATTATACTTTATAAAACCGACTACTAATGTTCATTCTCAGTCTACCGGATGTTTGTCACTCAAAAAATGTGCATTGCAAATCTGCAAAAAAGAGGTCTTTATAAACCTTATATTCGGGCAAATTTATCATGGTATTAGCTACGCCCTTCGCCGCGCATTATACTTGTTATTTTTATTAGCGAACCTACTCTACAGTTTATAATTCATCATCATCGCCATTTATCTCTTCTTTCCAGAGCATAGGCCACGCACAATGGTTCTCCATTTATCTTTGAATTGGGCCTCAATAGAGGCTTCACTGAAAGATGAAAAATTCTTATCTCTCAGTTCCTCAAGGAATTCCCTCCTCCAGGTTGTTTTTGGTCTACCTGGTTTCCTTTTTCCAGTTAAGGGGTCCCAAATTAAGGCTTGATTGGTTAAATCATCATGCACTTTCCTTAGAGTGTGCCCCAACCATCTCCATTTTCTCTGTTATATTGTCAGTTTGATGTCTGACATATCACTGCGCTCTAAAAGCTCAGCATTTGTGATCTTGTTTGGCCAAAAGATCTTGTGGATTCTCCTAAGACATTTGTTGACATATGTCTGTAGTTTGGAGACCACTGCTGTGTTTAGGAACCAAGTTTCGGCCCCATACATCAAAACAGAGAGAACATTTGACTTGAAAAGTGTTAACTTGGTCTTTATGGAGATGTTGTTGGAATTCCAAATTTTGTTCAAGCTTGCAAAGGCTGTTCTAGATTTGTTAATTCTAGCTTTAACATCTGTCAAAGTGCCTCCAGCTTCATCAATTTTACTTCCAAGATACTCAAAGCAGTTAACATCCTCAAGAATTTGGTTTCCAATAGTTATTGGTTCTTGGGAGTTTGCATTTAATCTGAGTATTTTAGTTTTTGGAGCATTTACTTCAAGTCCAACATTCTTGGAAGTTTCAGCTATCATGTTAGTCCTTCTTTGCATTTGACTTCTATTGCTTGTTAACAAAGCAATATATTCAGCAAAGTCAAGATCTCCCAAATATTTGGGATTGCCAAATAACTGCCAGCGAATGCCATCATTGCTTTCACAGTTCTTCATGATCCAGTCAATGGCAAGGAGGAAAAGGAAGGGAGAGAGAAGGCATCCTTGTCTGACACCTGTTACAATCTCAAAAAAGGTTGATAGTTTACCTTTATACATAACATTTCCACCTCCTTTATGATAGATAGCTTTAATGATATTGATTATCTTTTCTGGAATGCCATAGTGTCGGCAGACTTTCCAGAGAGATTTCCTGTCTAAAGAATCAAATGCTTTTTTGTAGTCAATAAAGTTTACAAAAAGCTCAGAGTTCCATTCCTTGGATTGTTCTATGATGATTCTTAGAGAGGTTATCTGATCAATAGTGGAACGGTTTGGTCTAAATCCAGCCTGATTAGGTCTTAGCTTTTCATTAACCTTCTTCTTTATTCTATTAAGAAGAATCTTACTAAGGATACGGCCAGGTACTGACATTATCCCTCTGTAGTTTCCACATTGGGTCAAGTCTCCTTTTTTGGCCAGTATTGAGATATGTCCATTTTTCCAGTCCTCTGGGCATAACTCATCATTCCATATCTTGGTGATTAAAGGTAGGAATGCCTCAGCAGATGTGTCTAGGTCTGCTTTCATGACCTCAGCTGGGATGTTATCAGGTCCAGCGGCCTTGTTATTTTTCAAACTTTTAATGGCCTCTTTGATTTCCAATAGATTTGGCGCTCGACAGTCAATTTCAAGTGCATCTGAGGGTGGAATCTCAGTTTCTTCCTCTGGAACTGGAAGATTTAGCAGTTCAGTGAAATGCTCTGCCCAACTATTTAGAATATCCTCATCAGTTTTAAGGAGTGAACCATCCTTGTCCCTGATGTGTGATCCTGATTTGTGTACTTTACCTGCAATGCTCTTAGTAATCTCATAGACATCTTTCATTCTATTTTGATTAGCAGCATTTTCTGCTTGCAAGGCAAGGTTTTCCAAGTGTTCTTTTTTGTCAATTCTGACACTCTTTTGGATTTCCCTGCTGAGCCTCTTATACAGGTCTTTATCTTCTGGAGAGTTTCTAGAGAGTGTCTTTTGTCTTACCTCTCTTTGATCCATGAGATCAATGGATCTTAGAGTGATCCACGGCTTTTGGTTAGCCTTTTTGAAACCTAATTTTTCTTGGCTAGTATCATTATAAACTTTTTTGATACCTTGCCAAATATCTTCCACTCCATCTTCCTCTTGAAGAGTAAGCAACTCAAATCTATTCTTTAGAGTGAGCTTAAACTCTTGTAACTTTTCAGAGTTTTGAAGGGTTGTTGAATTATATTTCTTCCTGGGGTTAGGCTTTGTGTCCTGCTTTTCAAATCTAAGCCGAACTTTAGAATTAAGAAGATAATGGTCTGAGTTAACATCAGGTCCTCTTTCAACCCTGACATCAAGGAGAGAACCTTTAAAGCGTCTAGATATACATATGTGGTCTATCTGGTTAAAGGTTCTTTGATCTGGTGATCTCCAGGTGGCAGTATGAATCTTTTTGCGTTTAAAGAAGGTTCCACCAATGACAAGTTTGTTTTCAGTACAAAAACTTATAAGTGTATCACCATTGTCATTTTCCTTGCCATTACTTAAGCCTAGGCCATATCTGCCCATGACTTCTTCTAAATTCTCATTATTACTCCCCACTTGAGCATTGAAATCTCCTAGGAGCATGGTCAGATCCTTTTCTTTATGACCATTTTTAAATACAGAGTCAGGCTGGTCATGAAATTCGTTTTTGACCTCTGTATCTGCTTGTTCTGTAGGAGCATATGCTACTATAATTCTCAGTTTGATGTTTTTAACTGAGGATTTGAAATAAGCCTCCATTATTCTAGGACCATGGGGTGGCCAATTGATCATGGCCTGCTCTGTTTGCTTGGTCAGCATAAGAGCCACCCCTTGATTATGGCCTAGATCCTCATTCATATGACCTGAGTATAGTATTTTCAAGCCAGAATGATGTTTAAACTCTCCATTGTTTGTCCACCTTGATTCGGTGATAGCCAGGATGTCAACCTTGGCTTTTAGCATTTCTCGGCAAATGTTTTCTGTCTGGCCTGACTGAAACATTGTCCGAACATTCCAGGTGCAAATTTTTGCTGGTCTGCGGGAATTAAGAATCATCCGCCTGACTGGTCTGTTAGCGGTTTCCCAGCCAAACATCATATTATTGTTTCCAACCTCTACTTCGTTCCCGAGCCCAAAGTTAAATTGGTCATTACTTTGTGCGGGTTGAACATAAGCAGGTTTTTTCTAGGGAAGGATTGTTAGCCCCACCCAAACCCCCTGGACTGGGGGAAGTGACCAGAATTCAGTCTGGCATCTACCCTGGGACCTTTCCAGCACAGTAGGACTCTTCTGGTGTAGCTCCTAGGGTCATTGATGCACGGTGCAGGATGGACGGCGTGCACGTACCTGGTCTCCCATCCAGTTTATAATTAATGGAGAATTTATATTTAGATTATATCTTTTAAACTTTCATCCAAATTCAGTATTTCCTTGGGTCACTTTTTTAGTAGCGCTGTTACTCTATAATTATCTTTGTTTAAAAGTCCGTAAGTCTGTTACACAAAGGGAGAAATGAGATTTTCTCGGTTGACATTCAGTTAACTTTGTCCGTCGGTCTGTCGCTTGTAACACAAGAGCCATATCTTTATAATAAAGGTTTCTATTATTTATTCTATCCTTTTCTCTGTATTTCACCTCTCCTTTTGATCACCTATCTTCTGCTATATAACTCACTTTTCAGCCGTTTATTTATCTATAATTTTTTGAGCTTCGCAATTTTTGAATGATTTCATCCTTGTTTCAACGGGCCGTTTATCAAGAAGAAGGGTGAGATCTTTATTTAATCCCGCTACAGAGTTTACTTTATATCAGAACATGAAAACTTGGTGTAAGATCCAAGAAATAATAAACCCATTATTGTATTATTCTATCCCCCGTTCTTAAAGAAAGACATTCTGCCTTTCGTTTCCTAATATTTTTGTTGGTAAAAAGATTATAGATTATCTGCAATTCTTTTTTCTCTCCCTTTTTAAAATAATATGGTTTGATAACAGGTAAATATTGGAAAGTTTGTATCAACCAAACAATATTTAATCTAAATAGCAAAAAAACCTTCAGCTAACGAATGACAGAATAGGTTTATAAAACTAGGGTACCAGTATAATTCATATTCCAATATCCACTGCTTCCATTGATTTAACTGCCATTGTCCTTGCCCT
Organism: Acartia tonsa; assembly: GCF_053477335.1. Classification (NCBI taxonomy): domain Eukaryota; kingdom Metazoa; phylum Arthropoda; class Copepoda; order Calanoida; family Acartiidae; genus Acartia; species Acartia tonsa. The sequence goes on from NC_137263.1 coordinate 37,304,569, forward strand.
CCCTCCCATTGTTGTTGTTTTTACAATTTTATGGTTTAAATATGAATTTTACAGCTAAAACAAATTTGACATCATCACAAAATTTAAATATTTTTATTGTGTCTATATTTGTTGATGTTCAGGCTTCACTGTGAATCAATTTATCTTTAAGGGCCTCCGAAAACCTTCATATGAAAGTGACAGAATATCTGTCTGTTTGTCTGTCTGTATGTATGTAGCAAAGGAGAACCTAGTAAAAGTGTCTAACTCTGATTATGATGTCAAAAACTTTAAAAAAAATTAACCAATGAGGGGCCACTATAAATTTTACCATTGGTCTATTACAGTGTTTACTGTCCTCTCATTGGCTAATTTTTTTACGTCATTATAAGAGTCAGACACTTTTACTAGGTTCAGCAAAGGATATCACTAACAGCTGAGACAATAGGGTTCCTCTTTACAGGTATTTTATATCCAGGTTTACAGCTATTTAGGAAAAATCCGATCTAGTAAAAAATTTGATTAATTTAGAAAAAAAATTTATTAACTTTTTTCTATCTAAACTTAAATTGCGACCCTTTCCCCCTTCCCCCAAGTAAGATAGACAGTTGTGGTAAAAATAGCCTAAAACCATTAAATAAAATTGTATTGAAAAGACCAATCAAACTATTTGTTCCATTCCCAAGATATTTATATAAATGAAGAAGCTTGAGAAAAAAAAGTTTAATTCAAAAATGAAAATTATATAATATTATTTAATTCTATAATGATTATAAATCTGACCAATAATTAATAGCTCTCAGCAAAAATATTGGTTATCCATGAATAAGGCATACGAACAAAATAAATTTTAATGCCATTATAAAATAATCTTGTTGTTATTTTTTTTTAAAGATGTAGCATTATATCCACAAGAATTTTAGATTTTGTTGACAATAAACAAAGTAACCCTGTTAAAACTTTTTGTCATCTGTCGATATGCAATATCATGGGTTTTGATCGTTTATATGGGTGTAATAAAAAGTGGTTATGACTGTCATAATAAATATTTTAAATATTAATTTAAATCCATAGAATAATATCGACATATAGAAAGTCTACTGACATAATAACGACACCAACTTTTGACAGGGTAGCTTATATAATATAGGCAGGTTATTATTAAAATGTCACTAATTACATGTTTTTTTTTGTCGTAAAAATGGCACTAAATAAAAGTGGTAATAGTTGACATGTTTCCAACATGAAAATATGGATCGAGGTTGGTTTCCCTCAAAGTGCCTTGTTGAGCAGAGTATATAAAAAAATTACCAAGATGGAATATTTCTTTTGTATGTTTGTTTTATATAGGCGAGATCCTGAAAATCTTATCTTCAGACTGCTTATACATAGATGGCCTATTCTAGAAAAAAGTGTATTGGGTAAAGATTAAGTAATCATTCATTAACCTATCCCTATTCCTTGTAAAAATTATATTTACTTGGGATTCACTGAAATATTATGGTTTGCCTTTAGGCGAGATTATTTATAATTAGTAAATAGGCAGGCAGGGCACATTGGACGGGAAATTTATCTGGTATCCAAAGTTTTATAACCACGTTATCTTATTCGTAACAAAAAATTTGGTACCTTTTTTAAATGAAATGACTTTTCAACAAATACCAGAAGAGATTCATCATTAGGAATGTATATTAATTTATCGTCTTATCCCCTAAAATCCCTGGTAAATAAGTAAACAAAGATAGATAGATAAATAATATACCAAAAGGATGACAACTTCCATAAAAGCGAAGCACTGAAACGGTAGGACAAACGGACAAACTTGTATAGTGTCAGAACTGAATAATCAGAATATAAAAGTATCAGAGTCAAAGCAAAATTGTGAGTAAATATGTTGAAAAACTGTTTGATACAGGATAATGTTTATGGACATACTTACATTTTTAGGACTTTATTATAGAGTAGCTTCGCTTATAGTATTGTTCTTTGTTGTCTTAGGAATTAATATACCAAAAATCAGATCAAACGGATAATTAGATCACATAAAAAGTTGTTGTTAAAAAAGTAGTAAAATCAACATGTTTAAAATGGACGTACGGACATTCTGGTGATGATTATAGAGTTGCTACGCTTTCTTAATCGTACCTAACTACTACTAGAATCACCATGCAAAGTTTGAAATCGATAGGACAATTCTAACATGCCTAAATTAACGAATAAAAGCTATCTATCTCGGACGGACGTAAAAATACAAAAAAACTGCAGCCGAGCACCCAGTAAAAATTTGTGTCGTTACAATGTCAACATAGTTATAGTGGCATGACTCATAATGAAATGTCGTTATTATGTCAGCAGTACAGTCGACCTCGACGTAAATATTGCCAATAAAATTATTATAAAATAGCTTGACGATAGTATGTCAGCCACAACCACTTTTTATAAAAGCCATTTAGTCGACAAACCCATATTATACCTATGTACATAGAGTTTAACAAAACAATAAGAACACTAGAAGAAAAAAAAATTTGCTTTAACTAATTATTTTTAAAAGCGAAACTTTTCTATATTTAAGGTAGATCCGTACGTCCGTTTCAAACATCGTAAGATGATTCTTTTAACAATAAGATACAATTTAGATAGCATAGCAACTGTATAATCCTTATTATTTATAAATGTTGTTTATTTAGATTTAGTCATAGCTTCCATATATTATATCTTAAGGAGAGCAAAAACAAGTTCTATGGTGCATTTTATATCTTTTTTATAGTTCGCATTGGTTATACTCCTCATTGATTTAATTGTCCTTGTTAAAATAGTGTTATGAAAGGGACAAGTTATTTAAAAACTAATTCCCTTGCTTTTATTACACTTGAGGGACGATAGTTGATGTACATACAACCTCAATTATAATAATCAAAACTACCCCTTTTATAGATTAGAATTGTTGGCTAAAAGTTTAGTCTTTGCAAGTTTTAACCAACCAATCAATTCATTAAAAGTAACCAACACTTTTATGCAAACGAATTAGAAAACTTTAGACACCAATATAGTTTACAGTTAAATACTGCCTCTCTGAATAATAGCCGATTATTTTTATCTAGAGACAACCTATCCCTGTGCGCGTTATGGTGATTGTGTTTTTAAAGATCGTGAAATGTCATAGGGAATAGAGGCAGGGATAAAGGACTAATAGGACGCTTCTTTCATTTTTTTTGTGTATCTATCCTTTAAGAGCGGGGTACATTGGACTATAAATTATTCTTGAACCCCAAGCTTTATATTCGTTGGCTTAAAAACTTTGATTACTTTTGTTAAATCTTTATTGGTTGGTTCAAAATAACAATGTCTATCTATCTATCTATTTATCTATCTATCTATCTATTTATCTATCTATCTATCTATCTATCTATCTATCTATCTATCTATCTATCTATCTATCTATCTATCTATCTATCTATCTATCTATCTATCTATCTATCTATCTATCTATCTATCTATCTATCTATCTATCTATCTATCTATCTATCTATCTATCTATCTATCTATCTATCTATCTATCTATCTATCTATCTATCTATCTATCTATCTATCTATCTATCTATCTATCTATCTATCTATCTATCTATCTATCTATCTATCTGTCCATTTATCTATCAATTTAACTATCTAACTATCTTTCTGTCTATCTGTGATCCGTCCATCTATTTTTAAATCAAGTAGGGGGACAAAGTCACTTTAAAATCAGTCATGTGACGTCATAAAAATGAGGGAGTTGAGAGGAGAAGTGGGAACGAAAACCTCTAAAAAAGAGATGGATAATATCTCATTTTTATGACGTAACGTGGCTAATCTTTTAATGACTTTGTACCCCTACATCCATCAATACATATTGGCAAGTAGATAATTTTGCACATTCCTAAGGCAGGTTTTTGCCAAATTTTTTTTGCTTTATCATGATTAAATGAGACTGAATATTTTTTGTTATTTTGCAAGCTATACAACAATCATACATATTCACTGGTAAAACAAGCACAAATATGTTCAAAAGTAGTGCACCAAAAACAATAATTTTTTAATCAATTTTAATTTTTTATAAGATTATTGTCTATTGCCATCCTTATATCCTTATACTAAAGTAACAAGATGTCTGTTTGTTTGTGTGTTTGCATTAAAGGATCTCGCTTACCGCTGAACCGATCGGGTTCTCCGTAATAGGGTAGCTTCTCATAGGTCCTGGGAAGGTTTATAACTATTTTGGGGGAGGGTACCACCATCCTCCCAAGAGAAATCACTACTAGAAAAAAATTACCCCCCCCCAAAATTTTTTTTTCTTTTAATCTAAAATAATAAATTGGGTTATCAAATTCGACTCATGTGCCCCTAGAGGCCTCTAGGGGGCGTAGCCGCTAGTATTATAATTATAAAAAGTATCTAGGGTTTAAAGATCTTAATAACTACTGACCCAATTGGGTTTAGGTAAGCTCACATACGTCCAATGATGGCTGATTTCATGCTATTTTATTTTCAGATTAAGTCTTGGGATGGTTTTAAGCTATTTTTCTAGTCCCTCTTTGACCCTAGATACTAGTAACAAGATGTCTGTCTGTCTAAGAGTTTACATGTGTGCGTGTGTTTGTAGCAAAGGATCTCGTTAATAACTGAACCGATATGGTTTATCCTTTACAATGAAGCTTCTTATAGGTTCATAAAAGTATTTAACTATTTGATTCGTGGGTATCTACACCCTCCCAAATTAAAAAAAGACGGTTGATTAAATTTAAATTGACTTAACTAATTGAGTAGCTCCACTACTAAAACAAATTGGTGTGGGTGTGGGTGTGTGTGTGTATGTTTTTGCAGTTACAAATTGTCATTGTCGCTCCAGAAGCGCAGCTACTCTATAACTAGGATAACGTCTGCACGTCCTGAAGTCATTACTTCGGGGTGAATTAGTTCAATGACTAAATATTTATCTTTTTTTAAAGGATGAATTAAAAAATGATTAATACATTTAGTTAATATATTTTATATGATGTCCTATATTTTTTTTTTATTACAATTTATTTTCTTGATTTTTCTATGCTACTTATGGACTAAGCATAATTGTCCTTGTTATAAGCAAATAAACCTGTAAAGATATATTGACTTAAAATGTGATTTTTTCAGTTAGGGAAGGTATACTTGACTGTAAATCATCCCAAAGTCTAATAACTACGTTTTCTCTTTCATTAGATAAAAAAAATCTAGGAACTTTGTTAACCATTAAAATGGACAGAAGATATTATTTATCCAAATTGGTGGACTACATCAATTTATCGTCATTGTCTTATCCCCTAAGATCCCTGGATGTTTTGACTTGATTTTTTGGATATCGCAGCTTCTATATAATTTCAGTATGTCCGTCTGTACAATTAACTGTTCTACAGATAGGATTTTCTTACCTACAAGGTAAAAATAGACGTCTGATTTTTGTGTGTGTAGTTTCCCATAAACTTGAAGAATATCAAAAAAATTAATAATAGCAATTTGACCTTTTCTTAACTTCTAACTATAGGGACGCAGGCAATAGTTAATTACAATTGTAATGATATAACTCTAATTTAAATTATATCAAACAAGGATAAAAATATCCATGAAAGCAAAGCATAACTAATGAGCTTGAAGACCCATCGCCTATATACCATTGTGCATAATCGCCACAGAAATCAGCATTCTAAAAGTCAAGTTTATAGCTAATAGAAAAATTATATCATGCAACAAATCAAAAATTCATATATTTATATGTTTAAAATTGATTATTTATAAAGTTACTACGCTAGCTAAATCGTACCAAACTGTTACAGTAATCATTATGCATAGTTTAAAAAAATTGTACAATTTTAACAGCCCTAATCATTTAACAGAGCAATCAATTGCGGAAGGGCTGACTAATCCTAAAACTAATAAAGCTTTGCTTTTCAAAAAATTATACAATTTTACACTTCAATAAGTTTACAAATAAAATTAGACGGGGAAAAAGTTGTCGCGATTATTATATCACAACAAATTTCAAAATAAACACAAAATTATCCACGTAAATAGAGCAACAATAACAAGTAAAAATATATTTTTGTGTCACTCTTTAGATTAAGAGTTATTGGTTGAAATGTTTGAACACTAAATTGAGAATTAATAAAAGTCCTTAAAGTTTTTAATCCAACGAAGGACAGATAGTGAGTATGAAACTTTACAATTCAATGTCCTCTTCCTTCTGATTGTTATTCAAACATTGTACATGATATTTTAGTTTTGTAGTTCGTGAAGCCGTGAAGGAAAAACATGTATTAAATGTTTTTTTTTAGAAATGGTCTACAGAAACATAAATTTAATCATTTGATTAATTCATCCGCGATAAGTAACATTAAAAGAATATATTTTCTTTCCCGTATTCGTGTAAAACTAATACTTATTTATCGCATCATATTATAGACAGCTTTCCACGGATATTAAATTTAAAAATTATAATATTAAAACCAGTGAGATGCCGTATGCCCGGACTAACAACACTGGTATTAATTTTATGATTTGTGGAAAATTGTCTGCAAAACGCGTTTTTATATTCAGCGGATGTTAATCTGTTTTGAAAATATACTAAACAACTATCTAAGCAATATAAATTCTTAAACAATAACAAAAGATTTAGACAATAACATTGCCATACCAAGACTAATAAAAAGTATAAAAACCCCTACGCATGGTCATATATACGCAAATTATATTAGAATAGGTTTTGCCCCATTAGAATAAAGTATAAATAGCTGCTATTTGAGATAGACTGGTGAAATTATTTTAATGATTTTACTATCCTTGAGTAAATTAAATTAGCCTGAGACCATCCCCGTAATATTGTTGAATTTCCCTATTGGATCAGTGGTACCTTAATAGACAAACAGAGATAATTTCTTCTTTTTTATATATTAATGGCAACGACCATTCTATAAGCACTCAAGATAGGAGGGTGGTGGTGTCGATCCTCCATATTTTAGTTTTATAAGGAAAAAATAAAGAAAAGAGTACCTTATTTTTTTTTTTTTTTGGGGGGGGGGTAATTTTTTCAAGTGGGACAAGGATTAAAATAGTACTTAATAAACCTTCCCTGGACAGGAGAACCATATCGGCCCAGTAGTAAGTGAGATTCTTTGGTATAAATAACAGACAGACATCATGTTATTTTCATGTAAGGATAAAAGGATGGGGCCAAAAGGAGCCCTATCCTTAAATCGTATGAAGATATATTCACATATTAACTTAGTAATATTGTTATATGAAGTTAACCATTTCAAATTCAAATAAGAACATCTTTCTATCTATTTGTCTATCTATCTAAATATTAAAGTCTAAAAATAATAAACACAACATTCTAAGCGCATCTACTTTATAACTACTCTAGTTTCTGTACATTGTATGCCATCAAAGGGAGAAAAGTAAAATATAATCCATTTTTATAAATTAATACGATTTTTGGTCTGTAGCCTAACATTTCGATGACCACTGAACCGATTGAGTTCTCCATTTTAGGGAAGCTTCACATAAGTACCAGATATTTTCTGTCCTTCCTACCTCTTCAAAAATAAGCCCTAGAGGCTAGAGGCGCAACAACTAGTCTTATATAAAGTAGTAAGTATTTTGTTTGCTTGTCAATGAAGAGCTCCTAACCAGTAAGCCAATTGAGTTCTCTATTTAAGAATATCTTTACACAGCTCCTTGGATAGTACTCCTTTTTAGAAAATGAATTCTTTGGATGGTTTGGGCTATGTTATACCATCTTCCTCCCCTCTTCGAACCCGCGATGCTAGGAGCGAATTTTATAAATCTTATTTTCTGAAGAGTAGGTTATCTTAAAGAGGGGGTTAGCTTTACACCCAAATCATATTTTGTGGAAATTATTTGGGGGATATGGATTGAGATGTATGGGTGTAAAAAAGGCAACTTCATTGAATAAAATTATACATATCATATTCAACACAAGGGTATATTTAACATTTTTATTTAGGGGGGGAGGGAGGGGTTTTTGTATAAAAAGTTTATTCTAAATCTAAAATTCACAAAATATACCCAAATAACGACCAACAAAATTAACCCTGCTGTGGATTACAATTATTAGTGGAAAAGTTTGGGGACTAAAATAAAACCAAGATGTAATAATTCCTTAAAGTATATTGGCAAATGAATGAGATAACTTGTCTAAAAAAACAGTATGATTTGTTACTTCCAACTGCTACTGTGTCAGGCGATTGACAACAATTGTAAGTGTAGAAAGAATATCTTGGCATATATACAGCTGTAACTTGGGGGGAGGAGGGTGGGGTGTTCTCACCTATGTCATTTTAAATTCAATAATATTATTTTTGTGTGTGTTGGGGTGGGGGGGGGGGGAGGATGTGTTTGCGTGTGTGTGTGTCTATAAAATTACATGAACCTAAACAATGATGAGTAATTCAGAATCAGATTTTTGTACATTACATATTTTGTACGCATATGTATATTTTTCCTCGAGGCTTTCAGATATTTTTGAAAAGATGCTATTTTACGAAAATGTACAAAACAAAGATATTTTTAAAAACAAATTTAAAGAAACTTTAAAAAGAGGTATTCTATTATTTATTTGTCCCCATACTTTTATAATCTTGTGTACTTTCTCGGTCTACAGGGCGTCTATCATCCTATATGCAATATGCATTCAAGTTTATGTTATTTAAAACGCGCAGCTTCTTTATAGTTTGTTTTTGTGCAATTTTTAAACCCTCCAAATTGAAATTATTTTGTCTGTCAGTTTGTCAGAGCTAAGCTATTTTTGAAAAGAATTATACATTTTATATCATCTTGAGAGAAGAGACAATGACCAATAGATTAATGTACATTCCCAATGATGATGCACAAAATAACCTCTTCTGTAGATTACTATTAGTTGTAGAAACATTTGGACAACTTTATAAACCAACCAATCAAATTTAATCAAAAGTCTTTAAAGTTGTTAAGCGAATAAGAAAACTTTATTATAAAACTTTGGGGAATTGTGCAATAAACAGCCCAGTGTCCCCTCCTTCCCTGTGTTGCTGTGCTTTTTAAATATGATTATTTTCTGTCAATGGATAGTATAAGTTATGTTCAAAAGTTGTTTTATTGACAGTTATAGTACCTAAATCATTTTGGTTCAGCTACGGTTCATAGATTTAATACCAAGCCTCATAACATTAAAGTAAAAGAATAGAGGGGGCATGAGCTAGATATACAACTCTTCCCACAGTGTGTGGACCCTGTCCCGATTTTTTTGGTCTTTGAAAAAATCTAATAGCGTCGGAAATATAGACACAGCCAAGTCCCTACAACAGAACAGAAACTAATTTGCTAACAGACGAAAAGGGTCTCTACCACTTGGGCAAAGTAGTTGTCTGGATTACACATCTATACTGGTACAGTTATAGTCATAACAAAGTAAGTAAAATCTTTAAAAATCCATTGTAAAATAAAATTTTGATCATGATCCGATTTTGCACAGTACATAATGAATATGAGTTTTTTACCCTTGTACTGTTTAAACTCGTATACGTTCTGTGTCTTTTGGATGTCTGTCACCAATAAAAAAGACTATAAAAACCAATAAAAACCCCTAATATACGATTAGTGGCTTGGGCTAATGTCTCTACCAGTCATAGTTAACTTGATATTAGGATTCAAAAGATAGGTAAGTCAAAGAATTTTTTTCCAAATGTCATTTGTGAAATAAATAAATATCTTTCTTCTAATTTATTGTTGTTTGTTTGTATTTGTAGTGGCTGCACCCTTAACATCTAGGGAATGAGTGATAATAAAATAGCTTAAAACCAACCCAAGACTTGAATTACAAAATAATATATCCCAAAACCCTCACAGGACCTGGGACGTCCAAGTGGAAATATATCTGTTCAGTGGTTGGCAATTATTATTAAAAAAAAAAACATACTTCTTTATAAAAAAAGTTCTAGCTTTTTGTTGTTGTTTTTATCATATTTATCTTTTAGATTATTTGCTTATTTCATCGTTCTTTAATTAAATATAATCTGACTCCTTGTTTGAATACCTATCCTTAAATCCCTGGTTAATCTGAATTGAATCACCTGTATGTGCATTTCAGATCATATGTAAATCACTCGTGATAAATACAGATACCAGATATAGAGATCTAAATAATATCACTCAAAGTGTCAAAATGTAGAATATACGTGGATATTATGAACGGAGAAAATGTTTTCAATTTTGTTTACTATTTCCCATTTTATTTATTGGTCGGGCAGTTCATCAAGTAGGAAGGGAGGTAATGAGTAAAGAGGGGGGGGATATCATTTTTTAGCCTGCTATAAGTTCCCTTTATTAGAGAACATGAAAATCTGGTATAGGCTATTACATATTTTCATTGCATATTTTTCTACCCCCAAACCTTCCATCTTTGAATAATGGGACCATAGATGCTAGGGGTGCAGTCACTAGTATTTGAATAGAGATCCAAGAGATTGTTACTCTAAATCTGGTATCTTTATTAGAGGTTATACCATGTACATTGCTGTTTTTATCGAGTACTAATGTTGTGTATCTTTATTGTGCAATTTAAATCACAATGTATATATCCAAATCTAAATTTATTTTATTACAGTTTTAAAGAAAAGCAAATCATCTCTATAATCAAGTCCTAAAAATCAGTATCCCGTTTATACTTCAGTCTGATTTTAGATCTTCGCTTTTATGGATGTTGTCCTCCTTGTTTACAGTTTGAAACATAATATATTTATGACACCGATTTAAAAGGTAAGCTTATCTACAAAACATCATTTTTAAATTTTGGTCCAAATTTTATTTAAATTTGATTTTAAAGAACTTAAACTTTGAAGTTTGATTTGAAATAAGTATATGTATAAATAAGAAACAAGGATGACAACATCCATAAAAGCGAAGCACTGAAACGGTAGGACAAACGGACATTAACACTTGTATAGTGTCTAAACTGAATTATCAGAATATAAAAGTATAAGAGTCGAAGCAAAATTGTAAGTAAATTTGTTGAAAAACTTCTTGATACAGGATAATGACACATTACAAACTTTCCCGATTTTGTATTACTTTTGAGGAACATGATTCCAGTTACGTCATATTTTTCTTTCCCGAAAAAGGGAAGGGGGAAAGAAAAAAAGGGAAGGGAAAAAAAGAGATCGGAGAAAAGGGGGCTTTCCCCATCTCTTTTGAAGAGATTTTCTTCCCCCCTTCCCTTTTTCGGGAAAAACAAATTTGACGTAACTGGAATCATGTTCCTAAAAAGTAATACAAAATCGGGAAAGTTTGTAATGTGTCCAGGATAATGTTTATTGAGTTTATGGACATACTTACATTTTTAGGATTTGATTATAGAGTTGCTTCGCTTAAAATATTGTTCTGTGTTGTCCCAGGAAGCAATATACCAAAAATCAGATCAAACGGATAATTAGATCACATAAAAATTTGTTGTTAAAAAATTAGAAAAATCAACATGTTTAAAATGGACGTACGGACATTCTGGTAATGATTATAGAGTTGCTACGCTTTCTAAATCGTACCTAACTACTACAGGAATCATCATGCAAAGTTTGAAATCGATAGGACAATTCTAACATGCCTAAATTAACGAATAAAAGCTATCTATCTCGGACGGACGGACGGACCGACCCTAATTATAGAAAAGCTTCGCTTTTAAAAATAGTAGTGTTGCTTTTTCAGAGTAACGTTACAAACGATCTGACCCTAGTTATAGAATAGATACGTTACTTAAAGCGCATAGACCACCAATAGTAAATTAATAAATTCAAAGATAGAGATAGATACCCTAAAAATCTTTGTATGATGTGGGGTATAATGTTAATTTTATCGTATGGCTAAAGAAAGATTTAATATCACAACATCACAAAAGTATGACAGGCAGGGACTTTCCTGTCATAGACTTACAAGGGTGGGGGTGAAGGGCTTTTTACCCTTCTTAAACTTTGAAATCCTTCATTTTACCATCCTCAAATTTTTTAAAATAGTAAGTAGATTATCCCCCTCAAACCTTTGAACCCCTTATTTCTTCCTCATCAAAATAAAAAGCTTGGACGTCCCTGTTTCCTTTCTACATGATTTAGAAACACCATGAAGCATTGTATGATTAGAATGTGTGTGTAGGTATCCCTATCCCCGCCCGCGTGTGTCTGATAGATCAATCAGAATCTTATTCTTAATCCCAGCGGGGAACTCACATAGAGGAGCCATAACCAATAAACCTAAACAAAATTAACATCCTATAATTTTTTTATAATTCTGAAAATAAGTTGATTAGCCTATTAGATAACGTAAATAGGATTTTTGTTTGTCTTTTAAGATCTTACTGACCACTGAACTGATTAGGACCTAGGGATGCTTTTGCTTAAGTTTAGGTTACATTCAAAGTCATGAGATGGTTTTAGTCTATTTCAATGTAACCCCTCCTATGATTCGCAACAACTAGTTTTGTATATCCTAATATAAAAGTGATGTCCATATATTCGCATTAGAAATCTTACAAGCCTCTCCATTGGCCTGTGTTCCAGTGTTGGGATCTTTTGGCGTAAAACAGACCCAATCTTGAGGGATAAGACAATGTATTAAAATTTTTGCACATTTCCACAGATAATAAACAAACTAACCCACACTTTAGAATAATAATATTGCTTAGATAGTATTTTGAAACAAAATTCAATAAGAGTACCCAAAGTTTTTGGGTCAAGGAATAAGATAACTTTGGATACCAGTATGAATTACAGTTCAATGTCCCCTTCCTCCCTGACTAACAATTGTTTGAAGCTTGGCCTTAGGTTACTTGATAGGGACCTTCAAAAAATATATTTAAACAAACTAATGATAAATTGAAAAATCAGGAAATACAAAAAAACATAGTTTTAGTGTAAATTAAAAATCAATGATTCTTCAAATTCCTATGCAAATCCCTATTATTGGTATTGGACCACTTAAAACACCCACTTACCATTGTGATCTATCCTATGATGTTTCTGTTAGGTTAGGTTTAGCCAAATAAAAGAAAAGCCCTGCTTGACTAAATACTAACAGGGTTAAGGGATTGAATAGAATATTAGTTATTTATCTTATTGTTTTAAAGTCAGCTTTCGCTAATATTAAATGAGGCCCGAGTTAACAAAACTGGTATGATTTTATTTTAAATTTTTATGAAAAATTAACTGTAATACTATGCTATACATGATTTTTCAGAATGACTAAGAACCGAATCTAACCCAGCGGATATTAATTGGTTTTAAAGCCACACTTATAAGTAATCTAAAAATTCAAAACAATGGAGGGGGGGAGGGATAAGTAATCCACTGAAATCATGGTGAATGTATCATATTTCACATTCTTTTTATTTAACAAGGATCACAACATCCATTTCATGTTGTTTGTTTTATTTCAATCAAATGATAAATGTAGAAATACAGATGTATAATCCAGATAACTATCTGGATCCAGTGTTGGGTACCATTTCGTCTGCTAGCAAATTGCTTCCTTCTCTTTTGTAGCGACTTGGCTGTTTTGATAATTTGGATGCTATTTGCTGATATTTAAAGACCCAATTGAAAGTCGGCACAGGGTCGACGGGGTGCGGGCATAGAGTTATTTAACCGATTTCTCCATTATTGTTTTACTTTAATAAACAAAATTGGTGTGGAATTTTAATTTTTAATGGATTCAATTTTAGATGGATAGCAGAGAGACTTTAAAGAGAAGCTTTGCTTTTAAATTATTGATCAAGGGGAGGGAGGGGGGGGGGTGTTCATAGGAAATAAAAATATTGATAAATGGTCCGTGAGAGCAGTAATTGGTCCATTTATGCATTTTTTTGTGTTCATTGTGTGTGTGTGTGTGTGTTTGTGTGATTTTTGTATGAAATATTTTTGTGTATATACATATAACTTAGAAAATTAAAATATTAAAAAATTTCCTTTAACAAAAGCATAATTAATTAGAAATCTAAATATAAACTGGGAAAAAGATTTGACTGTTTAATATCTGGTTTAAATCAAAAGTTCAGTAACATCTAAATTACAGACAATTTCTCACATGTTGAAATGGGACCTTTAAAATCCCCCCCCCCCCTTTTAGAAATTGTTAATTAAATACAGGGATAAGACAATGGACATTGAATTAATCAACCTCTTTGAATTTATACGTGAGAAAAAGGTCAATAATTAGAAGCAAGATTAAGATAAAGAATTACAAAGGTAAGCCTAAGTTAAGCATCAAAAGTTTTTTTTTATTGAAAATCGTTTGTGGTCCAGATACTTAATTAGGGAAATCGCTAACGTCATAGTGAAGAGACTTATGGACGGACCCTAAAAGATTCGAAAGGTACGATATTACCAGGGAAGGAGAAACATTGGACTGTAAATTACACTGGTACCCAAAGTTTTATAAACAAGTTATCTTATTCGTTGGCTAAACAACTTTTTGTGCTTTTGTTGAATTTAGATTTTATTGTTCCTAACTAGAAGTGTCCAAAACTTTTTAAAAGCGAAGCTTTTCTATAATTAGGGTCGGTCCGTCCGTCCGTACGTCCGTCACTGAGAGTTAGCTCTTTTCGTTAATTTAAACAGGTTAGAATTGTCCTATAGTAGTTAGGTACAATTAAGAAAGCGTAGCAACTCTATAAATAATACGTAGAATGTCCGTACGTCCATTTTAATTATGTCGATTTTTAACTTTTTTGACAACAAATTTTTGTATGTTAAAATTATCCGATTCTTCTGATTTTTTTAAACAGTTTGTTAATCATCATTGAGGATGTATATTTATATTTCAAACATTGTCTTATGCCTTAAGATCCCTGGATATCATTAAAGCTTTCAATATTAATGTACCTATCACTTAGAACAAATATAAAAATTAAAATTAACCACTGTATAACCAAGTATAATATTTCAAAAGGTTAATTTTACAAAAACAAGTACTGTTTCATTAACATTAGCATAGCGTTTTATTTCAGAAAGAAAGTGGACAATGAGCTGTTTAATACACTAGTCCCCAAAGTTTATTATGACGTTATCTTATTCATTTCCTTAACAAATTTGGGGACTTTTAAAAATTTTGATTGGTCAGTTTATTAAGTTGAGTGTCCTAAAATTTGAACCATTAGTCGTAATCTGTGGGGTTATGATCACTGGTTTTATTTATAAATATATCCCCAACGATAAACCATACCTAACTTTTGCAGTAATTAACCTGGCAAGTTTGAAATAGACAGGACAATTCCAACTTTCCTAAATTAACGATACGGTCGGACTGACCGACCCTTATTATAGAAAGGCATATTTTCTTTTTAAACAACAATATTAATTCATATTATATTGTTGTTGGCCTTTAACACGTAACTTCTTCTAGTCAACGATGAAATTATTTTTGGTTAATAATTTTTTTTGTAGCGAAGATGTTCTGTAATTTTACAGTCCAAAGTTTTGTAGTAAAACATTATTTTGAGTTTACTGTACACAGGCTTATGCCAGGAGGGTGAAAATGTTGACACTCCAGATGAACCCCCTCTTATGTTTAAGAGGTTTATCCACTCCCCTTAATTTTCCGAGGTGGTGGGGTTAGATACAACTACCAATAAAGCTAACAACCTAACCTTGACCATTGCTAAGCTTTCCTGAAAATTGTAGACTCATTGGTCTACTGTCTCGCCCCAAAAATAGCCTAAAAGCACCACAGTCTATATTTACTGAGGAGTGGAGCACTATATGTCAAGCGGTTACCCAGATCTTGAGCTACGGACAGACAGACAGACATCGTTATATTCTGTATTATAGATTATCTAACATGTCTGTTTTATTTTTTACATATATCGTGCTATGCTATAATGAAATTCAACTTCCTTGTTTTTTTTATGTGTGTGTGTGTGGTATTTTTAATGTATTTTAAGCAAATATATATGAGATGAAAGAACCATAACATCCAAAAACTACTTTTTTTCTCCTTTTCATAATTCCCCCCCCCCCTCTCTCTCTTTTTTCTCTTTCATTCTCTCCTTGAACTTGAACTTCCTGTTTTGTAACACTAACAGCCACGGGTGCCGTATGAGAGGATTTACACCATTAATTACGGAAACTAATTGAGGTTTGTTGCATGTTGATTTTTACTTTTTTTCTTTTCAACCTGTTTTCTCTAAAGGGTATTTTATGTAAGCTGTACCTGAAAAGGAGATTTTATTGGTTTTTAAGACTTTATTCTTTTCTTGTATATTCATAATTTCTATAATCTGTCAAATATTTGACAATTTGGCCGGTTTTTTTGTGGTCATAATAATAAATATAAATATATAAATGTATAATCAGTATAGATAAATAATCTAGATAAATACCTAGATTCAGTGTTGGGGACCTTTTTAGTCTGCTAGCAAATAGCTTTCTGCTCTTTTTAGTGATTTGGCTGTGTTAATATTTCCGACACTATTGGTTGATTTTCAAAGACCCAATTGAAAGTCAGCATAGGGTCCACGAGGTGGGGACATGCAGTTATTTAACCCCTTCCTTTCTTATGATTTTCTTTAATGTCATAATTAAAATATCACTTGACTTGTTATTACTTTTGGTGGCGTGCACAGTGATTAACCTGTGTTAAGATACCATAAGGGGGTGAAAACAGTGGAAAGTAGGCCTTCCTAATTTAAATTTTGAGAGGAAGTTAATACTCCGCCCAAACCCTCTAACGTACGCCACTAATTACTTTCTAAAAAAATATGCAACAAACGCATAAAAGTTTAACAACTGGAACCCCTTTCTTAAATACATTATTTATGGATTTTTGTCAAAATTTCCCCTTCCCCTGGTATTGTCAATTAATTGAGTAAACGACAAGGATAATTATATCCAAGTAGCAGAGCAATAACATTATTTAAATCTTTAACGTAGCTACAAAAATCCCAAATTGACTTACAGACAAATAAAACAAAATATAGAGCAACTGTGCTAGCAACACATAAAATTATGTTCTGAACTATATTTAACAAGGATGAAAACATCTAGACGTAAAAAAACACATAGAAATAATGTATTTGCACAAATGGAAGAAGGGCAAAGCAACTAGTAAATCAAAAAAAGAAAGGGAGATAATTTGTGATTTTTAAACAATAGAAAATCACGAAACCTTTTGGGAAATTAAATGCATATGTTTTTTGTAGCATGACCGACGGACCAAGTAAGTTGTATGTTAGGCTCTCTCTGGAAAAGGTTATCTACACCGAAAAAAAATAATCATATCTCTCTCTTATATAGGAACCGAGAAAATCACATTTCCCCCATAGTGTTACGGACGGAAGGACAGAAAAAAATAAGTATAGAGTAGCTTCGCTACTAAAAATATATATACAATACATATAAAATTGATTTCCTTAATCTTTGGATTTCTAACCTTTTACTTCCTTCATTATATCCTATGAGACAAGGATAGTTCAATTGATGAATGATTATAATCTTTCCCCAAAAAATCTTTCTTAGTTTTTTTTTTAAGTTCAGTGCTTTTTAATTAATCCCCATTTACCTCTGATTATAAGGAAAATAAAGGGATAACACAATGGCCGATAAATTGATGTACATTCCCAATAATGATAGTACACAAAATTACCCCTCCTGTAGATTACAATTAGCGGTTGAAACGTTTTGACACTCAACTTAATGAACCAACCAATCAAACTTCAAAATAAATCCCAAAAGTTATCAAGCAAACGAATAAGAAAAAGTTATCTTCAAACTTTGGGGACTAGTGCAAACAGCCTAATACCCACCCTATAATACTATATCTAAGTGAGGAATAAGGGATGGTTAAAAAACAAAAACATGTGTTAACTAGCAGCAGAAATTTCATAGATTCAAATTGCAAATCTTCAGTGCCACTGTCAGAGAGTCTAGCGGGGAAGCTGCTTTAGTAACAAATAATTAAAATAACCAAAAGAATTAAGACCGTAACAAAATTAAATAATTAAATCTATTATATTTTTAGGTAATGAAATTAAAGCTATTATACTTTTAGGTAATTAAATGTTAATGTATTTAATATAATTAGCGCGAAGCTCTTCTAAAGGTTTTATATTATGTAAATTCTTTATTTGACAAACCAAGATAACTGGCCTAATCCGCAGCAAAAGCGCATAAGCCGCAGCCACGTCGAACATTTTGCAAGGATATAAGACAATGGACGATAAAATCATATAAACTCACAATTAAGATAAAAACCACACCTTAGTACTAAAGATCTGTTGTTTGTACCAGCCAATTAACATTTGATACAGTCCCAAAAGTTGTTGAGAGAGATTGTTTACAAAACTCTTCCTTATTTACATATGCTATGAAACATTAGTGTTTTGAAATATTTTACAACTATACATAACTGTATCATATTTGCCTGTTCTTTCTCCTCAGAATATTGTTAGGTTGTTCTTGGTGCACCTGTACCATTTAGAAACATTATTGTCCTTTAAAAAAAAAAACAATGTTGGACAATTTCCATCGAAGTTTCTGAGCACATAACCCCCCCCCCCCTTAATTTGAAATAATTTGAAAAAGGTAGATTATGCATTACTTTAGGTTAGGTTTATATTAATATGATAATGGGTAACCCCGCAGTGTTACCTCTCGCGAGGATTAGTCAAAGGAAAAAACTACCCCCTCCTCCTTATCTCCAGTTGATTAAAAAAAATAAGTGGGTGGTGTTCTGTGCTCGATAGACACTTTGAGGAAAAGCACCAATTATTGTCCTAAGAATAATTAAGAATCATTTACAAAAATATTAATATTTAAGGTTTTTAATTGTGTTAAAGCTTTTTAGATTATACTAAACAGAATGGCACTATCCAAAAAGCGAAGCTTTCAAACAATTATGCTTAAATTTTTGTTGTTACAATTACAGGCGTTAGAATTGTCCTGTCCATTTCAAATTTAATGCTTTCTTTAATTTAATGCATGCTGATTTTTCAAAAGTTTTTATCTAATTTCGACATGTTAAAATTAACCTGTCGATTTCAAACTTTGCTTGAGGATTCCTATAACAGTTACAGGTAACTTACGATTTAGGAAGCGTAGCAACTCTACATTCCTAATGATTCCTAGATCATCAATATCATATTGAGGCATTTCTACATATGATCAAATCCTAAAAATGAAATAAATGTCCTATTACTGCATCCTGTATTTTTGCAACATATTTATTTACAGTTTTGTCTAGACTTATAAATTAATATTCTGCTTATTAAAGTTCTAACACCGTGCAAGAATTATTGTTCGTTTGCTCTTCCTTCGCTTTTATAGATATTGTCATCCTTGTTATAATGTATTTACATATATATAGGAATCAATTTTCATGAATATATGTTTTGACTTTAAATCCTATGCATATGTAACTTAATATTTAATCTCTTTAGGCTATTGAAAAATTCAGTGATCTTAAGAGATAAGACAATGGAAAATAAATTGATGTAAATATACATGCCAATTAATGATAAATTAACCCTTCTGTTGATAAAAAATTTTGATTGAAAAGTTTGGACACTGCTAATTTGAATGAACCAAGAAATTCTGCAACCAATTCAAAAACTAAAACCTGACGTCTAGGAACTTTGAAATCGTAAGTGTAGAGAAAAGGGGTGAAAATAGCCTAACATTAACCCACGGCATAAATCTAAAAAATAAAACAGTCTAAAACCATCCCAAGATCTATGTGAGGACCTAATAGGTTATTATTATAGAAGAATATGACTGTTCAAACATATATGTTCAGTTTCCCTGAAAAAAAACAAGGATGAAAATTTTTATACTCCTCCCTTATTTTTTAAAGGGAGGGGGGGGGGGGTGTACAACACCCCCCATGGAATCGATATTTCTATATTATTTGATGTATTTATAATGATTGGTAATTTTGACCATTTGAAAATATCTGCGCTATTTCCTTTACAAAATCCACGCATTTTTAGGGATAAGACAATTGACGATATATTGATGTTCTGAACAAACATCTCGTAGATCAAAGTTATTGATGGAAAAGTATATTATTATGGTCAATAAGGTGTTATAAATACGTTCTTTCATTCGTTGTTTCTAAAACTTTAAAGATTTTTATGAAATTTTTATACCATTAGTGTTTAAAAATATCTCCCAATGTTTTTTAAACTACAGAAGAAGCAATTTCATTTTCATAATCTGGGAAATATATAAATCCTCATTTCTCTTATTCCTTTATAAGTTTCCTCCAATAAAATCCACTTTTCATGATATTTACAGTTTTAATGGAAACCCATATTAAAAGCAACCCTGAAATTGCTCTTTTATCCGTATACTAAATTTTCCCTCTCCCCCTTCACCCCCCCCTCTCCCTCGGCCTGAAGCAACATATACCTTCCTTATTATAAAATAGTGTTCATGAAAAACAGTATATTTATAGAGTAGCCTAGCAACTCTTTTAATACACTATATTATAATTTTATAATGAGCTATTAATGACGCCTTATAATAAAGTTGGAAACCTTTGCGCGCACAGGGTTTTTTCCAGGAGAGGGGAGGGGGGGGGGGGGGGGATTTTAAGGGAAAATGTTAGATTTTATAAGATATAGAGAATCTTCGCTTATAATTTAAAAAGAATATTTAAACATTTTATTAAACATTAAAATCAAATGATAGATGAAATGCACTTTATAAAATTTGCTATTATAAAATTTTCTTTGCTGGCATGTGAAAACACCTATAATTCTTGACCATTCCAACAAGTGGAATTCTACCATTTCCTTTCTTACCACCCCACCCCCCTCTCTCTTACTTGAACATATTATATAACAATTGTAAGCTCTAAACACCCTAACTGCACCCCTGTGGGTGTTTTTACAATCAAACTGAAAATGATTATAATAAACAAAGGGTAAAACTTGATTTTTCTTGACTCTAACTCTAACCAATTATGTATAGAATAATAGTAAGTAACATATCCCCCTACTCCTATAGAATATTGACAAGTATTGTCAGTAAATACATGCATATGACATTCTCTATGGAATTTTAAAAACTGACAATAAAACAAGAAAGTAAATGTCGTATATGCTACTGTAATTGGTTTTTGTACTTACGAAATATTTGATTTTTATTAGTGAAGCTACTCTATATTTCACTTTGACTGTCTGTTCGCAACACAACGGGTATTATTTGAGATACATATTTTTTTGGTGAAGATTCCTTGTACCAATGTACCTTTATCTATAAGCATCCAGAATAAAGTTTATACGAACCATCTGTTTGTCATTTGTGCTTCAAAAGACATGAATAGTTATTTATCTTAATTATATTGTTTTAGTGCTTTTTCTGATTAATCGCAAATTTTCTCTCTTTCTTTTTCTTATCATAACTAAACATCTGTTATATAATACATTTTGTTTGTTTGTACATTTAATATGTTTCGGTGATTTTCTACTAAGCCGCTTACAGTGCCTAGTAAAATATGACGTGTTACAATACAAATGACCAATGATTGGCCAGTATCTATAATACAAAGTAGAACGATGTCTGTCTGTTTGTCTGTTTGTCTGTCTGTTTGTTTGTATGTAGCGAAGGATCTCGCTAACCACTGAACCGATCGGGTTCTCCTTTACAGGGTAGCTTCTCATAGGTCCCGGGAAGGTTTATAACTACTTTCTTGGGGGGTGGGACACCCCCAACCCCCCAAAAAATGAAAAAAAAAACAAAAAAAATTTTTTTCTTTTTAAAACTAAAAATAATATAGTGGGGGTCGACTACCTCCCCCCCAAAAAAATTTTTTTTTATTATTTTTTATATTTTTCTTTTAAATCTAAAATACGAAAAATTGGTTTGATCAAATCTCTTGGGGCAAAGCCCCTAGAGGCTAGGGGCGAAGCCGCTAATACATTTATATAGACTAATGGTAAAATGTATACTGGCCTATCATTGGTCATATATATATGGTATGACGTTATTTTTTATTATGCAGAATATGCTGCTCCTACTTGTATATGTATGTTGTATTCCTTGTTTCATTAACGACATTAGAACAATTTTTCTATTTTGACGTCTTTGTCTAATAACTTAAAAATAATTTGCTATTTTAAAATCTTTGTTGGTTGATTGACCACCTTGCGTATAGGTCTAATCTATGCGGAATGTTGATGAAGGACAACACAATATACTTTCTGTGCCGCGGGCTCAGAGTAGCCACCCACCCCCACCCCGCCGTAGTATTATTAATATGTACCTAGTTGGTTGTAACAGGTGGCTGAAGTTTTAGACCTATGTCAACACATGTATGCAGTGCATCGTGGAATTAAACAGAACTTAACTACAAAAAAAAACAGATTTAAACTACAGAAAAACGGACATTATTATCTTTCTACCTTTTATTTTTTTTATAAAACAATACCCCTGTAGGGTGGGCATTAACCTTGCGGGGCCTATACCTGTGGTTTCCTAACACTTAGGGGTTACCTAATATATCCTAACAAAACCTGACCTACAGTAACAAAAAAAGAAACAAAAAAACAACCTTTTCAAATTATTTTTCATAAGTCTCAGATAAATGGATTTATTGTTGCTTTGAGCTTTCACCAGATTTTCATGTTCTCTAATAAATTGAAACACGCAAAGGGATAAAATTTCCCACTTCTACTCTCCCCTCTTCTACTCTCCCCTCCTACTGTATGAACAAACTGACCAATAAATGACAGGGGAAATAACAACCTACATCCATTTTCAGGTATAAAGGGAAGGGTGGAGGGTTCAGTGATCAATAAGGTGCTATGTGTTGGAGGAATTTCTAGCAGACATATTTGTTTATATTTATGGTGTATGATTCAATTAAAATTCCAATAATACAAGCTACGACAAGTGATTTGCCAAAGCTATAGCCTATATATTTTTATAAACTCAACTATTTTTCTATCTGATTAGTCTTATATGGATGAAATGAATCACCCTTTTGTAATAAAGGTTTTACATGTTCTAACCAATAATATGGCTGGATTTGTCCCACGCTGTCTTCTTATTGGTCGAATACACTAATCGGGCATCTAAATCTAATGAATAACAATAACATGTAGAATATACGTGAATATTATTATATTATTATAAAAATTGTCATCATTCTAGGTTGCTAACATGGAAATCGCTTTTTGGTCAGTTCGTTTGAGATGGTGAAAAGGGAAAGGACGACGTTATCGTTTTTTTAGCCTGTTACAAGTTTTACATTATTAGATTATTAGAAAACATGAAAATGTAGTTTAAGATCCAAGTAATAATATATCATTTGTGTATAACTTACAATATGTCCTGATAAGAATAATTTTATGTCTTGATTTTATCTCATTTGCTATGCTTTTTCTTTAAATTACAATTACAAACATGCATGTCTCTTTAACTTAAAAATTCATGTCCATGTTTAATAATATAAATTTTGTAATGTAAAAGTGTCCAAATCCTAATCATGTTATTCTTAGCTCTTCCCACCCATTACATCACTTGTTCTCTCAAAACTGCATAATAGCAATTTAGAATTAAGCATTTTTGGCTCAACAATAAACTAGTTGACATTCCTTCTAAAATTGATTCTAATAGGAAGCGCCCTTAGCCTGCTGGACCTGCAGTAGAGGCTGGATAAAGACAAATAGTCATATCATAAAATGCCAAACGACCAACATGTATAAATATAAGATTTGACTTTCTTAGTTCTTTCTGTATCACTTTTTCTCTCTAAAAGATGTGGAATGTTTTGTCTTTATGTTTTCTTGTCTCTTAGCATCTTGCTACTTCAATTTGGTTAACATAATGACTTGTTTTTTTTCTGTTTGCTTTTAGGATCGTGCTGTTCGATTTGCTTGACATAACCAAAGAAGCTTCATATCAACAATAATATATAAACATACCCATGTATCTTTCCTCAGCTATTAATAATTATATAAATTAGGTAGAGAGGTAGCTATAAGGGTGAGGGTAGGGACAGGTGGATGTAAAATATATTGTTTTGCAGGGCAGATACAAGCTTAACAAAAAGCCAGTCAGCGAAGGACGCCAAAATTTTAAATTATTGACATTTGTTTTTTCCCCTCCCTCACACTAAATCGTTCTATCCTTTCTTTGCATCTCAAATAATATTTTATTTGTGAATAACAACCTCTAAGGTAATAGAGGTGGTTTAATTTGATGCTGTATTGTTAAGGAGAACCATATTAGTTGAGCGGTTAGAACATATATTGCTGAAGGTCAGGTTTTAAGCTATTTCATAATATAAGTTCAATTTAATAAGGATGACAAACAACATTCACCGTAAATATTAAATACTATAATAAAGAAAAAAACAACATCACGCTATTAAACAGTAGTAGCCTTTTGTATTGGAATAAAATTGTGGATAAGCATCAAATTTCCTTCTATTCGGTAGAAAAGTAAGAATATAAGTCCATGTTTAAGGACAAGCCTCCCCCCTCCAAAGATTTTCATATGTCAAACATATAAAAATAGCCAAAAACCTGTTAAAAGGCAGTCTGACCACCATTTTATTGATCTTTATTGATCTTTAAAAAAATGTTAAATCAATTTTTTTAAACTTCAGGTTACAATAAATTACATGTTTATTTTGATGGAGATACGTTGTGACGTACAGAAAAACAAATTAAATAGAAGCTGCGCTTCTTAAAAATATAGCTGGATGTGTGTGATGGGTGGATAAGCATCAAATTTCGTTTCATTCGGTGGAAAAGTTAGAATACAAGTTCATGTTTAAGGACAAGCCTCCACTCTCCCCCTTTGCTCAGTATCGTACAGAGCAGCAGTGGAATTAACACAATATTTTAAGCTTAACCACTCTATCTATGACTCACTATTATTTGGGGTAAGGTACCACAACCCTTCCAAAGAAATTGTTAGGAAAAAGTCGTAGCCGCTGGTATTCTTATATTTCAACAAAACGGTTAAATTGATAGAATTTCAAAATTTATCAGGGATCAATAAAAGGTCAATAAATCGATGTACATCCCCAATGATGATATACAAAATTACCCCCTTTGTGTAGATTATAATTAGTGGTTGAAACATTTGGACACTCAACTCAATTAACCGATATTATAGTTGCAAAGTTGTTAGGCCAGAGAATAAGAAAATGTAATTAAATGCTTTAGAGACTAGTGTAATAAACAGCCCAATGTTCCTCGCTCCCTGAAATTTATCTAAAAATTTTAATAATGAACAATGGACAATAATTTGATATATCAATCCAATTATAGTAAGCATTATTAGCAACTATCTTCAGATTAAAATTATTGGTAGTTTGAACACCTAAGGTTTGGTCAACCAAATAAGAATTCAGCGAAAGTGCCCAAAGTTTTAAACTCAACTAAGGAACTATAAAAGTATGGGTACCAGTTTAGATTGATTTTGTAAAACCCAAGGATCTAACATTTTCAATTTTAGTTTGGAAAGGAAATTGTAAAATAAATTTTTGACAATGTCTTCCTTGTTTTTAAGTAGCGAGTTTTATTATTAGGCCAAGAATAGTTGCTAAATTAAAATATATATAATAAGTATGATAACATTTTCCTTGTTTGAGATAATTATCCAATTTATTTGAACATTGATTCCTAGGAAAACAAGGTACACGTACAATATGTCCCAAAAATGTAAGTATTTCTTGTATTAAGCAATTTTGCAACAATTTTTTATATTTTGTTATACTTTAAAATTAATATTCTACTTATTATAGTTTGATTACAAGAGAGCTTTGAGTTTATTGATGTTGTTGTTTAAGTGAAAAATCAACATGTTTAGAACAGACGTACGGACATTCATGTAATGATAATAGAGTATGGATGGACAGACCCTATAGAAAAGCTTCGCTTTTAGAAATGTTAAAAAGTGAATTAAAAAGAATTGTAAAATTTTGTTACCATATTTATTACAAATGTATAATGACTAACAATGATTATCACGACACAATAAATAAATTATTTACAATGAAATTAGTTAATAAAGGTTATTTACAATCTACATATATATCTAAATTACATTAATAAGCAACTGTTGTCAGAAATGTTAAATAAAGTCATTATTTTATTATCATTTTCTAATTGGTATTGTTCCAGCCTGGGTGTGCTTGGGGGGGTGCTCCTCTACCACCTTGCTCACGCCCATGCCCACCTCAGACAGGTACTTCCTCCGCAGCAGGGGGGGCTGGTTCTTCCTCTGCCGGGTTTGCAGCTAAATTCACTACAACAGGTGGGTAGGGACACTAGTTGTTCCGGCCTCGGGGGTGCTCCTCTACCAACTTGCTCACACCCTTGCCCACCTCAGACGGGAACTTCCTCCGCGGCAGGGGGGCTGGTTCTTCCTCTGCCAGGTTTGCAACTAAATTCAAGATGCCAAGAATGACATTTTCTATGTCATAATTGCGTCCTGGTCTGGCGGCTGGTTCTTCCTCTGCTGGGTTTGCAGGTTCAATCATATCCCCAAGAACTAAATTTCTTATTTTAAAACTGCGTCCTGCACCATCTCCAACAGGTCCTCCCTCTGGGTTGGCAGCGGCGGCAATATAGTTGACAAGATTGGCACCTTCTGTAACACGTCATCCCTCCAGGTTGGCAGCAATATAGTTGCCTAGATCAAGATTTCCTGCTGGTTTTTGATTTCTGTTATTTATGAGGGGCATTGTTAATACTGTGCTTGTGTGTTGAATAATCTCTTAATACTATGAAGAAAAGAGAAAAAACAAGATATTAATATTAAAGAAAGGGGAGGAGACTTACCTTACCTAACCATTTAAACATTT
The DNA here is from genome assembly GCF_053477335.1 of Acartia tonsa. Lineage (NCBI taxonomy): Eukaryota > Metazoa > Arthropoda > Copepoda > Calanoida > Acartiidae > Acartia > Acartia tonsa. The sequence goes on from NC_137263.1 coordinate 37,331,410, forward strand.
GACAACACTCCCCTTCTTCCGGTCAAGAATTAAGCATGTGATAGGTCAATAAAAGATAAATTAATCTTCACTAATTATAAAAGTACCCAAATCTAGTGCTACAAAATTTGAAGAATTAAAGCACATTATATTACTTGACTAACATCCTACTACTTTGGATTAAGAGAGGAGTAGGTTACGCTTAAAATCCATAAAAGTGTTGGCTTAAAATAGTAGTAGAATGGTAATATTCATTAAATATGTGTTTCTTATTGAAAAGAACTACCTATAGACAAAATTTCTTTTTTAAAAGTTTTAACGTTCTACTACTGTTTATAACTTAAAACTCACAACCCTTACGGATTTTTAGCGCAACCTACTCCTCCTTTTATAATATCAGATAAACTAAATCACCACTTCTGCAGATTAAAGTTTGATCTATCAAATCAAGATTTTATAAAGAGGAAGTTACTGTTACACTACATATTAAAGAAGTAATTTGTGAAGCATCTTTATTTTTGAATCACAGACAAAGTAGTTATAGAATACAAACTGGTGTTCCAGGCACTGCACCATTTTAGGTAAACTAGACCTAAATAGCATAAATTTTAGTAAGACCACTGTTTATCATGAAAGGAAGCATGCTTTATTAGAAGACGCAAAGAAAATTAAAGATTTAAAAATATATTAAAAGACTCTAAAATAATTTGCCATTTTTACACAAACAAGTGAAAGAGTTATTCCCAAATGGAGTAAATATATCTAGAGAGAGCTGTCAGCATTACATCCCCAAATTTCACTGAGGGTGATGATATACTCTTAGGTAATATCTTAATCATTACTTTACTTCGTCCTGTAATTTAAATGTTTTTGTTGGTAATTTAAGAAGAAAGAAATTAAGCAAGTTACTTTTTGCTTTAGTTTATTTTCCACAATAGAATACATATAAAAGTATAAATTTTCATTTATTTTTCACATATACTTTATATACCTATTTAAATCTTTAATTTCCTTGGTCTTCAAATGCTATCCTGTTAAGTAGCTACATCCTTTCTTCAGTACATTAAGAATTTCAGTTCCATGATATTTCCATTGAAAATGTATTAGTATGCCACCATTCTTTTTAAACTGTTACATGCCGGCAGAAGGGAGAGCTAGCAAACATTTTTGTTGATCTTGATGAGAACCTAAAATTATTCATTAATTTAGGTTCTACACATATGACTTCACCTTGCACCAATAAAATCCTAACTTTTTGTCTACTTATTAGATTGAAAAACATAAAACAAATTCAAACATTCTTCTCTGATAAAAAATAGAAAAATAATGAGAAAATGATCTAAGAATTTGTAAAAAAAAAATAACTTGTAGACTATACACTTATAAAAGGATGAAAATATTACCTTTTGAATGAATATTAAAGAGACCACGATTTTGATTATTTAGATACGTTTTATATGTTTAAATTAGACAATAATAGAATATTAAGATTGTGAACATTAACTTTAGCTAATTCAACATTAAACTTTGTTCTAAAAGAATGCTTTAAGGAGTCTGAAAGTATAATAAGTCAGTAATAATTAAATATCATACAATCCTTAAAAGCATAAAGATCACAAAGTAAATTACTAATCACAATTTTTAATAGAAATATATTGCAATTTAGCTAACAGTGTTCACATTGGAAGTCAGATATCAATTGACAGTAATGAAATGTAAACAAAGATCAACTGATTATAAGCATGGTACAGCTGGTGTGGGATTGCTGCGAAACTCATAATGTCGTCTTCTTGTGTGGAAATAATATCATAAATCATTAATTTAAACAAATATAATTTTGTTACAACACTTTAGACTAGTAAAATCACTTTATTGTGAACAGAGTCATAATTCATATCAACAAATATAAAATCAAATATTATATAAAAAATATTGAAAGCTCCAAAAACATTAAAAAATTATAAGCTCTAAATTGAAAGCTCTTTATGACACAAAAAGGTTCCGTGACAAATGTAGGAATCCCAAATGTCAGAGTGGACAAACACTGGAGTCCCATACATTGGAGTGGGAAAAACAAAAGTGGGATCTTTGGGATAAATTTTATAAGTTAAACACAGGATTGTCTATAATATTTTAAAAACAAGGTATTAACAACGTTTGTTCAGGTATTTCTACACAGGTTAGGTTAGGTTAAGATATAAATTTACAAATAAGCCCCCTGCAGGGGATAGGCATTTAAAAAAACCTATAAGATGGTTTAAAATGGGTTAGGTTAGGTTCAGATATGATTAATTAAACAAGCTAGGGGTTAGGCATTTAGTAAACTTACATGATGGTTTAAAATAGGTTAGGTTTGACGTTTGTCCACTCTGACATTTAGGACTCCTATGTTTGTCCTAGGACCCAAAAAAAGATAATCTCCAACTTTCTTAGATCTAAATCACACTAAAAAGATAAGCTCCAAATTAATAAGCTCTAAAATCACACAAAAAAAATGATAAGCTCCAAATTTCTAAGCTTTAAATTATACAAAAAAGATAAGCTCTAAATCACACAATAAAAGATAAGCTCCAAATTACTAAGCTAAAATCACAATAAAGATAACCTTCAAACAACTAAGCTGTATATAACACAAAATTAATGGTTACCTTTAAATAGATACTCCTTTAGTTTTATCAGGTTTTCTAAATCCTTTTCAGCATCAGCTATCTTTTGCATTTGTTACATCATGATATCAGAGACTAACTATACATAATCATTATTGGGGGACTGACATTTACACTAGCAAATTTACAATGGATGTGTTTTTGCCAGTGCATTGGATGTATTTATGACAAACTGAATTTTTATGACAGTAAAATCGATTCTCATGCCATAAATACATCCAACACTGGCATTTATACAACCATAGAAATTTAATACACAATAATAAAAAAATAACACAATTGTATATTATTTGAGTTATAATCTTTTTGTTAGGGTAAAATAAAAAGCATTTTAAAGATTTAAATAAAAATATATTTATAAGGTTAAAATAAAAAGCATTATGTGATGGATTGTTGTGATAATCTTGACCTTGTCACAATTCAATATATTGGTCGACCAAAATCATCAACCAATAAGTCAGACATATCCCCACTTCCATATTGATTGTGGTGTCTTGGAGGTCCTGTCCCTTGAATCCCTGTACTGGGTCCTCAGCTGGATCTTTAAATCATTTCAATGGTGTGCTAAATCGGGGTGCGCACCATTGAAATGATTTAAAGATCCAGCTCTGGTATCATATCTTTCACATATCTTGGGCGGATTCTTTATAATGGCAGCTTATCGTGGCCTTACAAAGTTCTTCACAGCAACTGAAAGTTGAGTAACCTGATGTTTTCAGATCCCTCCTGTAGAATACAAAATCCCCCACCATACATTTGTTGTCACAAAAAAATAGATTGTGGACAAAAAATGCCACGTCTCCCGGTCATCAAAATCATTGTACAAAATCTATTTAATTGTAAATTAAATATTCATATGAATTAATCAAGATGTATATTTGCCAGTGTTGAATGTATTTATGACTTAAAATTGAAAAGTATGGATGTGTAAATGCCAGTGTCAGATATATTTATGACATATAATCCCATAAATACATCAACTATAAATTTGCTGGATGTGTAAGTGCTATAGCCCCACATTATTAATATTAAAAGTAATGTACATTGTACGTGGAACTTCATATTCTTACATTAAATATATAATGCAATTCTACCGATTACCACCCTTGCATCTAGGAACTATAGAATTGAAGGGGTAGGAATAAAACAGAAAAAAGTCAACAACCATCATAATATATTAACTATATAGTTAACCTGAAATGTAGAACAAATTAATAAAGTAATTAATAAAATCTTAAGCTACAGACAAAAGCTTTTACTACTTTACACAATAGGACAATATAATACTAAATATATCTCATAAATAGAATGTTCTTACCTCTGGATTTACTCTTTTATTATATTTTTATTGTATCCTATTTAAGACATGGCAAAACATTTTTCAAAATGTGACCATGAGTAAAACAGATCAAAGATTTGTGGTCCTTGTGGATCTAAAATTGAATTTCAGAAAACAAGACTCTTTCAAGTTAAAGAATAAAGGATAAAATCTTGGACCATATTAAGAAACTTCTTTCTCCAGAATACAACCTAGAAAATCCAGTATATCCAACGAGCATCTGTAATAGATGCAGGATTTTACTTTTACAAGCTGATAAAGGTTAGTGTTTATTTATGTTAGACTAGAAAACCTTTACATCTTATTTCTGATTTTAAAAGTGAAGCTTTTCTATAATTAGGGTTAGTCTGTTCCATAACAGATAGCTCTTATAATTAATTTTGTCATGTTATAAAGTAGTAAAGTACAGCTTAAAAAGCATAGCAACTCTATATAAGTGTTACCAGAATGTCCTTACGTCCATTTAAAACATGTTAATTTTATGTTTTTAACAAAAAAATTAATGTTATATATTTACCCTATTCATCTGATTTTTGGAAATATCAATTCCTACTACAACAAGGTACAATTTTATAAGTGAAGCATCTCAATAATGTAATCCTAAAAATAGGAGAATGTCATTAAAGGGAGTGTGAACGTAAAAATTTCTCATCTGATTATCAAATCTTAACATTTACTAAGCACATTTCACTACACTGATCAACCAAAAATGTCCTATTCACAAAAGTATCCAGAAATAATGCCTTGATTTTATGGTATTTTGAGAGGGAAAAAGGAAAAAACAGGGAAAATCTGAACGTTTTTGTTTCTTATAATGTTTGTAGGGATATTTAACTTGTCATATATAGTTAAAACAATTTACTTACTGTTAACGATTTATTTTATGCTATAAAATTGCCAATTCGTTTTTTTATAACGTAGTAATTAGGTAATAAAGACATATTTTAAATTCGTATTATTGACAAAAAAAATACCTCACTGTCTACAAAGGGTTGAATCTCATAGGTTATATAAAATAATAATATCCTTTTTTATTTTGTTGAACAATAAATAACCCACTTTGGAGAATTAGTTTACACTTTTATCAGACTGTTTATAAAGAAATATTGCGTCTTTATTATTTACAAATTTGTAATTAAAGGTGGGCGAGAGATGGGCCATTTAAAGTTAATTGGATACTAATAAAAAACCTGTTTCTGGCTTTGTTATTGTATTTGGTTTTCAATAAAAAAATATTGCTTATTTTATCAATTTCTAAGTAACTATACATTGGATTAAAGCAAGGATTATGTTAAAAGCCAGCTTAACTGTTAGGAAAAATCTAGAACTATGTGAAAAAGTTTAATTTTAGCTATAATGGGAGGAGAAAGCAATTTAATGCACATTTTATATAATACGGAAAATTTCTTCCTTTCCCCGTACCTTATAAAAATCGTCGGAAAAAGCCGTTTTTTAAGCAAACAAAAGCGCGTTTTGCCTTATCTGTGAGATATTATGAATGAGATAATGTTAAGATTTGATATTAAGATGAGAAAAATTTACGTTCACAGTCCCTTTAAACATTATCCTGTATTTTCCAAGAAATTTACTTACAATTTTGTTTAGACTTATTCATACATACATGCTTATACAGTTATGACACTCTACAATTGTTAATGTTTGTTTGTTTAACCGTTTCAGAAATTTGTTTTTATGGATATTGTCAACCTTCCTTTGAATTGGCCCCTAAAAGTTTAAGCTATTCCCAAAAGTTACCATGGGGATGTGTTTAAGGACAATGCATGCAGGAAGATGCATAAGAATCCTGATGTAATCAACAATCCTGATGTCTTAGGAGATGTTAGTCCTCTTGCTGTACAGCCTATAATAATGGCCTTCAAGGATATTAACAAAGTAGTAGATGATTGTTTTTTTACTGGTAAAGATTCAAAATCTCTATCTGACGATGTTATAGAACTGAACAGGCTCTACAAGGGAACTGAACTTAATAAAACTCTAAAGATTCATGTTCTCATTTGTAAAATAAACAGACTTTAATTATATCCAAAGAAATTATGTTTTATGTAATTTCTGTGAAACTAAAATATTCTAGTTATCATCTAGCCTAATCATCTTTCATGGTTAACCAGTGACAATTGACAAAAATGACACACTATATGTGAAATACAATGACCTAAAATTATAAAGGGGGGGGTTTTTAATGCAACCATCTCGTAATCAATGTATAAATGGCACTTAGAATTCGAATTTTGATCTGAAATTTTGCATGAGTAATCCTTGGTAGGTCTATTTTCCCTAAATTGAACAAAAAGTTGGAAAAGTAGCGGCTAACGGCTGGCGGCTCATCCACTTAGACATTTGTTGGGTATTTTTAAGCGAAATCCATCACGAAACCTCTCTCCACATAATGTTTTTTTCCGATCCAAAACGTTTTCAAACGGTTCTAGCCAGAAGTTGCTGGTACTAGAAATCTAAAAAATGTTTTTTTTGTATCATTTCACATGATTTAAAGCAAAAATATGTTTTAAAAAGTTGATTTCTATGTAATTTATGACAGATTTGCCCTAGAAATAGCCAAAAAACGGCTAAACGGCTGAGCCCTTAGCCGTTACTTTTTCAACTTTTTTTTTCGATTTAGGGAAAATAGACCTACCAAGGATTACTCATGCAAAATTTCAGATCAAAATTCGAATTCTAAGTGCCATTTATACATTGATTATGAGATGGTTGCATTAAAAACCCCCCCTTTTATAAACAGTAAAGCTATTAAATGTATAATGAACTATTCAGTTGTTAACTATTTCGACTATACTTATTAATAACAGTTTTTTTTTTTATATATTAAAACAAATGTGTAATTTCATTAACAATCTATGTTTATGTGTTTAATACTTTTGGGCATTTTTTTCTTAGAAAATTTAAGTGTAATGATTTTAATTGTTTCTATATGAAAAAACATGTAATGTAAGTCAATTGTGTCAATATTTTTTAGTTAAATAATATGTTGATTTTTTTATTACTGTTTTTACTTTCTAAGTTTAAGGTTATAGAAAAAAAAACATTAATTTAAGCCAGAATGTGCTACCGTCGTCTATTTTATCTGTTATAATTTATCAACAAAAAAAGGTTTTTAAAAAACTTCTGCTTTCATGTGTTAAAGGTAATATACAGCATCTATATTTTACATCAAATGCTATTTTAAAGTCAAAACATCAACCATTTTTAGTAAAAATCTTTGAAATACTACAAAACTGAAGAAGGAGCAGATACCACTTAGGTAAAACCAGTTTTAATTCAGCAAATATGTCTATTTTTAAGATCCATTGACCGCTTGTTGGGTGTTGGTTTTAAGTCCACTAAACTGTTGAGGAAAAGTGTGTCTCTTCATTAGACTATCTCTGCCTTTGCTTGCTTTTCAATTTCTTCATCTTTTATTTCTGTTTTCTCACTTTTTCTGCATCCTGCATCTTAGCTCAATATTCTCCATATTTTCTTCTGGCTTGGCTGATTCAGTTAACAATTAATCTCTGTAAAAAGGATAGAGATGTATAGAGTGATAATCAGGTTCCAACAATAGGAATTGCCTGGAAGAACAATGCAGATCTGCTATTGAGTAGAAACTTCATATTTTGGTATAAAAGACCATATTGTTTTGGTTTCTTCCCAATATAAAATAATTGAATTTCTTAATTAAAACCCATAGATTAATTAATTTCAATAGTTTACGAATTTGGTGAAGTACTGAAATTAAAAACACTACTCCTTAATTTTTTATACACCTAAAAAAAAGAAAAAATTGGGAAAAAACTATCAAACTTAAATAATAAAAAACGAGTCTACTTCTTTTTCATTTTTTGATTCTATTCTTGACAATGCACGAAGATACTGCTAAATTTTATGTGAAAAAATGTATATAAATAACCATACCCTGATGATGTTTATGCCAATAAACGAAAAATTTCGGTGCCTGATGTGTTGATTTTTTGCCTTGTTGGGGAATAGAATAGTTGGTGCGCGTCCTTTTTATGAATATATATTTTTCATTTTTTATAAGTGCAATTTTAATTTTTGAATTAAATGCAACAATGCCTTTTCTTAAAAGCTGATGTTTTTAGTCGTAAGTTTTTAGAGGATATGCTAAAATATAGTTGAAAGTAACCCTAACATGAATGATTGAAAAAACCATGGCATATGATAATTTTTTGTTTTTTCTTTTGTTGGTTTATATATCTTATGCACTGATAGCTTTCAATAGAAAAAAAACCTACAGGTCATTATTAACACTTCCTGAAAATTGAGCTTGAATTATTCTATATGTTGTTGAGATCTTAAAAGACATACCATGCACAAACCTATTCAATTTTGTCTAAATATCTTCTTTTCATTAAAGAATCTAGTTTGCGTACATTTATTACAATATTACATTTCAGTTCTTAATTAGCAAATATTTGATTACTTACTTTTAAAGATAATATTGGAATCTAAAATAATTTTCTTATATACAGTGTAAAAACATTAAGTTGTTGTGTGCAATATTTTTTGAATGTTTATAAATACTTTAATTACTTTTAAAAATCTATCAAACTAGTTTCAGTTCTGAATAAATGGTGATTAAAACTTTTTAAAAAGAAATGACTTTTAAACTGTTTTAGATACTTACCTTAACTGTTTTTGATTCGTTTTTTAACAAAAAGATTTTAGCTGTTTCTAATAAGGTTTTAACTGTTACAATTTCTTAATAAATAATCCAATTAATAGTTCCTTTCTCATTATAACCAATTTATTTACTATACATTAGGCTTCTTGGTCTAATAATTCTATTGTAAAAAAAAACTCACTTTCATTAATCCAGTATGGCTTTGAAACTGATCAATATCCGCTTAATTACAACGGGTTCTCAGGCATACTGTAAATTCATTGTATTGTAGCCAATTTTGTAAGCTCACCTAAATGAACTTTCAACAGAGGCTTGGCTGTGTGAGATTAAAAGAACCAAATTACACAGCCTAATGAAAAACATAGGATCATATTCCAACCTTCCTTTCAGAATTTCCCAAATCTTGGTGAAATAATCTTTGTCTAAGGATCCATTGTTGGAAAACTTTGGTACTTAATCTCCTTTCAGCTTAGTGTACATGTAAATTTTATGCTCACTCTTGTATTCTTCATCCACGCTAATATCTTGGTTGCTTTGGCAAATTCTGTCATTTTCCCCTGTGTTTTAGAGTCTCCACAAGAAGCTGGATCAAAATTTGAGACCAGCTCTAGAAGTTCATTATCTAAATACATTGAGATTTTCAACCTCTTCAGATCTTCAACAACAGCTTCTTTGAATTCTTTAATTAGTTATTTTTCTGTTTGGAGTATCAAGCCTCTTCAATTAAGGAAGAATGCACTTGTTTAGTACTGACGAATTGAGTATACTGTTCAACTGTAACTTTTTTTCATTGCTTAGCAATGGGGCAATGGGCTTGTTGAATCATAGTTTTATGTGAAATGGCTCATGCTTGGATGCCAGATATTTTACAAACATCAGTTGACAAATGTTTTTCTCCATTTCATCTTCAGAGTAAAATTTATGTAGTTTTTTAAAAACAGCATTATCTTTAAGTTTCTTGTCTTTTTCTAAACTTACTTCAATTAGTTAGTTTTTGTACACAAATGTTAAGTTTAAAATATCTAGTTAAAACCTTGTATTGGGACTATTTAATTTGACATAATTTTTTGAATTTTTTGAAAGATCAAAGAGGCCAAAGAAAAATGATTTTAAAAGGAACTAAAAAAACGTTTATTGATAACGAAAAAGAGATAATTGATGAGATGGAAAGGCGGCAAGTGCGCGAAGCTGCTCAAGAGCGATTAAAAATTAAAGAAAAATTAAGAAAAGAACAATCAATGAAAGTAGTAAACATTGAAAAAAGTGTTATTAGTGACAGTGACAGTGACAAAGAATTTGAATTAAAACATAGCTCTCCCCCAAAGAAAAAAAAATAGAAGAAGTGACTGTTACTCTAAACATTAAAGAAGTGGTTCGTGAAACCTCTTAATTTTTCAATCATAGACATAGCAGCTATAGAACGCAAACTGGTGTTCTAGGCACCATTTTAGGTAAATGTGGAAAAGTAGATCTAAGTACCATAAATTTCAGTAAGAACACTGTATATTGAGAAAGAAAGCGTGCCTTGTTATAAGATGCGCAGAAAATTAAAGATGAAAATAAAAATTTAATAAAAAGACTCTGAATTAATTTGCCATTTTGACACAAAACAAGTTAAAGAGATAATAGTAATACCAAATGGTGTAAATATAACAAGAGAGAGACTAGCCATTAGTGTCACATCCCCAAATTTCACTGAGGATAATGACATACTCCTAGGTAATATCTTAATAATCATTTATTTGCTGTGTCCTTCAATTTAAAAGTTTTTTGTTGGTAATTTAAGACGAAAGATATTATGTAATTTATCTTTGCAATAGTTTATTTTCCACAATAGGAAACAAAATATTAAAGTAAAACTTTTCATTTAATTTTTCACATATACTTTAAATATTTAAATCTTTTAATTATTAAGGTTTTAAGTGCTAAACTTTTAGTCCCGTAGCTACATTACAACTAGGATTTAATTATATTTATAAATTTAAAACTATTAATTCAATAGGTCCATTGCCTTTCGTTTAAGTAGCCAAGCTACTTTATAATCCACTATGTCTGTCCGTCTGTCAGCCAGTCCATCAACCTAGTTGTTATATTAATTTATTTAATTTTATTCATTTTTTCAGGAGTCATACCGATAATGAATGGGAAAGGCTCCGTCCAAGCAGATGCTGTTTTTAATTTACTGGAAGAGTGGAATATTGAAGAAAACATAATAGCAGTTTGCACAGACACTACTGCTTCGAACACGGGCAGATTATCGGTAGCAATAGTTAAATTGCAAGAGAAATTAAGCAAGCCACTGTTGTGGCTTATGTGTCGCAGACATTATTATGAAAGGCATATTTGCCATGGCTTCAATGCAATTACAGGCAAAAAGTCTATAGGACCTTGTAAAAATATTTACAACAATTTAAAATCACATTGGCATAAATACAAACCGTTAGTTGAAACAAACATGGACAAAATTAGATACTTTGATTATGAAAATTGTGACCCAACTGAAAAAAAGTTTGCCTTAGAAGCGAAAGAATTATGCCAAAAATTATTAGAGAAAAAATCATTCAAACGTGGTGACTATGAATACTTAGTTACATTATGTTATGTTTATTTAGGAGGTGAAGTGACAAATTTTAAGTTTAGACAACCTGGTGGTTGCCACGAAGCTAGATTCATGGCTGACAGTCTGTATATGTATACTTGTATTGAATATGACACATGGTATTCTGAATATATTAAATGAAACAGAATTAAATCAAATGAAAACTTTGTGTGATTATATTGCAATTTTTCATGGGCCTTATTTTTTAAGAACATCTATTCCTGAAAAGGCTCCAAGTCTTGATCTTCAATTAGTAAAAAATTTAAAAGAACTTAGTAATAGATATAAGCCAATAAGTGAAGCTGTGTTATTGAGCATTGACAACCATTCATGGTATTTAAGTGAACAATTAGTTATACTAGCATTGGCTGATGATTCTTTAGAAGATGAAAAAAAAGATAACATTGCCATAAAATTGGTAACATTTGAAAGACAAAATAAATTTTCTTATTCAAAAACCAAAACAACAGAAATTAGAATCAAAAAACGAATTGGCTGATTTTGTAGGAGAACAAAGCTGGTTTTTATTCGAAATCTTAGAAATGGAAGAAAAAGACCTCGTTTGGTTAAAGTTTGAATGCAGGGAAAGACCATTTTATTACCTATACAATTGTATATTGAATCTATTTTGAATCTTGCAAAATCCAAAAAAGCGAATTTTGAAATAAAGAAGTTAAATAAATTAACTTACAAAACTTATTAAGTTTAATGCAAACCTTCTACAAAATAGGAATATTTCTAGCTTAACTAAATGCTGTTTATGTTTGGACTTTTAAAGTGACTATAAAAAATTTGCAACTTATTTAAAGTTTCAAAATTTTGTTTTCAATTTAAAAACTGTAAATGACTATGCAGAAGGAAATATTAAACTAATTCAGGCAGGAATTTAAGTAACATTATAACAAATATGAAAGTAGGAACAATTGGACCTTTTATTTATGTTTTTGTACCAAATGAGTCGCAATTTTTTTTAAAATTTAAGATCAATTAAAGCTAAAGGAAATATTTTTCTTTGGTTACTAAATATCTTATATTCCCTTTTTTAGGATTTCATTGATTGTACAAAAAATGAAGAAAATCGGCAGAATATCTGCCAAAAAACATAGAAAACTTTTGTCGAATTTAATGACTAAGGATAGACTGTCAGCCATGAATCTAGCTTCGTGGCAACCACCAGGTTGTCTAAACTTAAAATTTGTCACTTCACCTCCTAAATAAACATAACATAATGTAACTAAGTATTCATAGTCACCACGTTTGAATGATTTTTTCTCTAATAATTTTTGGCATAATTCTTTTGCTTCTAAGGCAAACTTTTTTTCAGTTGGGTCACAATTTTCATAATCAAAGTATCTAATTTTGTCCATGTTTGTTTCAACTAACGGTTTGTATTTATGCCAATGTGATTTTAAATTGTTGTAAATATTTTTACAAGGTCCTTTAGACTTTTTGCCTGTAATTGCATTGAAGCCATGGCAAATATGCCTTTCATAATAATGTCTGCAACACATAAGCCACAACAGTGGCTTGCTTAATTTCTCCTGCAATTTGACTATTGCTACCAATAATCTGCCTGTGTTCGAAGCAGTAGTGTCTGTGCAAACTGCTATTATGTTTTCTTCAATATTCCACTCCTCCAGTAAATTAAAAACAGCATCTGCTTGGACGGAGCCTTTCCCATTCATTATCGGGATGACTCCTGAAAAAATGAATAAAATTAAATAAATTAATATAAAAACTAGGATGATGGACTGGCTGACAGACGGACAGACATAGTGGATTATAAAGTAGCTTGGCTACTTAAATGAAAGGCAATGGACCTATTGAATTAATAGTTTTAAATTTATAAATAAAATTAAATCCTAGTTGTAATGTAGCTACGGGACTAAAAGTTTAGCACTTAAAACCTTAATAATTAAAAGATTTAAATATTTAAAGTATATGTGAAAAATTAAATGAAAAGTTTTACTTTAATATTTTGTTTCCTATTGTGGAAAATAAACTATTGCAAAGATAAATTACATAATTTCTTTCGTCTTAAATTACCAACAACAAAAAACTTTTAAATTGAAGGTTACAGCAAATAAATGATTATTAAGATATTACCTAGGAGTATGTCATTATCCTCAGTGAAATTTGGGGATGTGACACTAACGGCTAGTCTCTCTCTTGTTATATTTACACCATTTGGTAATACTAATATCTCTTTAACTTGTTTTGTGTCAAAATGGCAAATTAATTCAGAGTCTTTTAATAAATTTTCATTTTCATCTTTAATTTTCTGCGCATCTTATAACAAGGCACGCTTTCTTTCACAATATACAGTGTTCTTACTGAAATTTATGGTACTTAGATCTACTTTTTCACATTTACCTAAAATGGTGCCTAGAACACCAGTTTGTGTTCTATATCTGCTTTGTCTATGATTTAAAAATAAAGAGGTTTCACCAACAACTTCTTTAATGTTTAGAGTAACAGTCACTTCTTCTATTTTTTTTTTCTTTGGGGGAGAGCTATGTTTTATTTCAAATTCTTTGTCACTGTCACTGTCACTAATAACACTTTTTTCAATGTTTAGTACTTTCATTGATTGTTCTTTTCTTAATTTTTCTTTAATTTTTAATCGCTCTTGAGCAGCTTCGCGCACTTGCCGCCTTTCCATCTCATCAATTATCTCTTTTTCGTTATCAATAAACGTTTTTTTTAGTTCCTTTTAAAATCATTTTTCTTTGGCCTCTTTGATCTTTCAAAAAATTCAAAAAATTATGTCAAATTAAATAGTCCCAATACAAGGTTTTAACTAGATATTTTAAACTTAACATTTGTGTACAAAAACTAACTAATTGAAGTAAGTTTAGAAAAAGACAAGAAACTTAAAGATAATGCTGTTTTTAAAAAACTACATAAATACTCTGAAGATGAAATGGAGAAAAACATTTGGGGGGGTAAAAAAAATTTTCAGCTTGCTTTCCATGTCATTTTATTGGAATTCAAAAAATTTTACCCCCCCCCTCCCAAAATAAAAAAGCTTGGACGCCCCTAGTTATGATGTAAGCTGCCCCTAAGCCTATAACTGCATCAGCAATGAGCATAGACAAGAACTGCAAATTACATAGTGGCCTCAAGGATAAGGAGGCTTATGTTTTACATCTTCTGGGGGAGGTTAAGGAGCTGAAGAGAGGCAAGGCTGAGCATGACTGCTACAAGGATGAGAGTCATTGCACCTCCAGGAAGCTGGATGAAGATACCTATAATGAAAAGGAGCTATTACCTGAAATATTGATGGATAATGTTTTTACAAATATATAGGAAAATTACAACATGAACTCTAAAACAATAATATAATTGTTTGATATATTTAAAGACATTAGTGAGGATGAGGTCAACAAATATTTAAGATTATAATCCTCAAAACCATCAATGTTTTGACATGTGAGATCATGGTGATATTTTATTCTAAGACACATTAGGATTATCAATATGTGATTACAAAGACATAGATGCTGGCTCTTCAGAACCAACTACCACCAGAGGAAACCCATTACCCAGGGAGGAAGGGAGGGGACAATGGATCGAATATTCATATTTTAGGAGTCTCAGACTTTGGGGACTGGCTTAAAGGGAATGTGCATGAATTTAGCAGTTTCTGACTGACTTTGGGGACTAAAATATGAATGACGTCACGAGAAATCATGCAACATGACGGGGCATTCTTATAAAAACTAGCGCAATAAAAAAAAGATAAACAATAAACAAACAGACAGAAAACTTTTACTTTATTTGTTTTAAAATCATAATGATTATTCAAAAACAAAAAAAATAATTCTGGAATATTTGTTTGCAGTTAAAGGGACTGTGAACGTAAATTTTTCTCATCTTAATATCAAATCTTAACATTATCTCATTCATAATATCTCACAGATAGAGCAAAACGCGCTTCTGTTTCCTTAAAAAACGGCTTTTTCCGACGATTTTTATAAGGTACGGGGAAAGGAAGAAATTTTCCGAATTATATAAAATGTGCATTAAATTGCTTTTTTCTCCCATTATAGCTAAAATTAAACTTTTTCACATAGTTCTAGATTTTTCCTAACAGTTAAGCTGACTTTTAACATAATCCTTGCTTTAATCCAATGTATAGTTACTTAGAAATTGATAAAATAAGCAATATTTTTTTATTGAAAACCAAATACAATAACAAAGCCAGAAACAGGTTTTTTATTAGTATCCAATTAACTTTAACTGGCCCATCTCTCGCCCACCTTTAATTACAAATTTGTAAATAATAAAGACGCAATATTTCTTTATAAACAGTCTGATAAAAGTGTAAACTAATTCTCCAAAGTGGGTTATTTATTGTTCAACACAATAAAAAAGAATATTATTATTTTATATAACCTATGAGATTCAACCCTTTGTAGACAGTGAGGTATTTTTTTTGTCAATAATACGAATTTAAAATATGTCTTTATTACCTAATTACTACATTATAAAAAAACGAATTGGCAATTTTATAGCATAAAATAAATCCTTAACAGTAAGTAAATTGTTTCAACTATATATGACAAGTTAAATATCCCTACAAATATTATAAGAAACAAAAACGTTCAGATTTTCCCTGTTTTTTCCATTTTCCCTCTCAAAATACCATAAAATCAAGGCATTATTTCTGAATATTTTTGTGAATAGGACATTTTTGGTTGATCAGTGTAGTGAAATGTGCTTAGTAAATGTTAAGATTTGATAATCAGATGAGAAATTTTTACGTTCACACTCCCTTTAATAATATGATAGAAATTATTGTAATTATTTTATAAATTAATAATTAAAATGCATTTAGATAATTAAAATAAATGCGCAGTGTATAGAGAGAAACACACACAAACACACGTCTTCACATACATACACACTTCTGAATACAAATTTAGTAACACGTGTCCTTTTTTGGTTTCCCTTTTTATTATCAAATGTGAAAAGTTGTTGTATTGACAAGATTATATAATGTAATATTTGTATCCTTTTATTTATAGTTATACATTTTTAAAAGCCAAGCTTTTCTATAATTAGGGTCGGTCAGTCCGTCCGTCCGTTAGTCCGTCTGTATTGATATTTTTAGAATATTCATTTTTTCAAATTTTAGTATTGTGATAGTATTAGGCTATTATTCTGCCCTAGTTTATGTTTTATCATTTACAATTTTCACAATTACAAAATTATGCTGGTTTCCATTACGTACAGTAATAATCCCAAAATCAACAATTATTACAAGTGAAGCTCTTCTCTAATTAGGGTCGGTCTGTACATTCGTAACGGTTAGCTTTTTCGTTAATTTAACCAGTTTGAATTGTCCTATAGATTTAAACTTTGTATGATGATTCCAATAGTTAGGTACAATTGAGAAAGTCTAGAAACACTATAATCTGTATGTCTATTTTTAACATGTTGATTTTTACCTTTTTAAAAGCGAAGCTTTTCTATAATTAGGGTTGGTCCGTCCGTGGGTCCGTCCGTCAGTCTGTACGTCCATCCATCCGTCCGTCCGTAATGGATAGCTTTTTTTGTTAATTTAGGCATGTTAGAATTGTCCTATTGATTTCAAATTTTGCATGGTGATTCCTTTAATAGTTAGGTACAATTTAGAAAGCGTAGCAACTTTATAATCAACACCAAAATGTACGTACGTCCATTTTAAACATGTTGATTTTTTTACTTTTTTAACAACAAATTTTTATGTGATCTAATCATCCGATTTATCTGATTTTTGGTATATTGATTCCTGGGACAACAAAGTACAATGTAATAAGCAAAGCAACTCTATAATCAAGTCCTAAAAAAGTAAGTATGTCCATAAACATTATCCTGAATCAAGCAGTTTTTCAACAAATTTACTTACAATTTTGCTTTGTTTCCTATACATTTATATTATGATTAATTAGTTCTGACACTATACAAGTGTTAATGTCTGTTTGTCCTACCGTTTCAGTGCTTCGCTTTTATGGATGTTGTCATCCTTGTTTAACAACAAACTTTATGTGATTTTTTGAGTATTGATTCCTTTCACAATAATTACAATATAATAAGTAAAGTATCTCTATAATATCGTCCTAAAAATGTCAAAATGTCCTTAAATGTAGGTAACCTGTATTTAAGAAGTTTTGCAACAAAGGGGTAGTTTCACAAAATGCATTTGAACTTAATTTAATGAACCGCATATTTTTTGCTAATTAATGGGTTAAACTATATTTATATAGCATATATTTGAAAGAATTTCAATTTTCAACCACGTAGTTTTTGAAATATCAAGACTTGAAATATGCAATTTACAAAGACGATTTTCAAGTATTGATATTTTAAAAACTATGTGGTAGAAAATTAAAATTCTTTAAATTATATGCCATATAAATATAGTTTAACCCATTAACCAGGAAAAAAATATGCGTTTCACTAAATTAAGTTTAAATGCATTTCGTAAAACTACCCCTTTACATACAATTTTATCAAACTTATATATATATATATATTTAACATATTCAGTTCTGACACAAGAGTTAATGGTCGTCTGTCATACCATTTAAGAGCTTGTTTTTTTTATGTTGGATAATTTAAGAAAATTTACCTACCTACTACCAGTAGACTAGTTAATTTTAAAAGTGAAGCTTTTGTATAAATTAATTAGGGTTGGTTCATTCGTCTGTCAGTAATAGTTAGCTCTTTTTGTTAATTTAGGCATGTTATAATTGTCCTATTGTTTTTAAACTTTGCATGATGATTCCTATAAGATTTAAGTATGAATTAGAAAGCTAAAGACCCTATGATGCTGGAGGGAGGGGGTAGGCATGTACATCTTCACTTTAACACTGGTGACATTACATAATCCAAGAATTATTTTATATATTTTTTCAGATGAAATCTTGTATAAAATGCAGAAAAACGGAAAATGTTATTCTGCATAGGTTTCCGGCAGATCGAAATAGGAGGATAATATAGGAGGATAACCTAGGACTAAGGTTTATAAAAAATAGCAAGGAGGCACGTGTTTGCAGTATGCACTTTAGGTACCTTATTTAAAAGTTATAGACAACATATTAACATAAAAACTCATACATTCGCAAACACAATTAAAGGGCTGTGCAAGTTAATTGTAACTAATTGTAATATTTTTAGATATTATTTTAAACAAAAATGTATGGATACATTAAGTGCAAACATAGATAATTAGAAATATCAATAAGAACAAGTAAATTTGATAAAATTGTAATAAAACTTTATTTATTTCAGATGAATAACAAAGGGAAAATTAGCTTTCCCGAGGAACGAAGTAATAAAAATGGTACAAACATGCGAGAGGGAGTTTCAGGTGCATCACGGAGGGTTTCTGCGGCGCTTAGGGGCTGTCCATGGATTGACCAAAAAGATTTTGGAAAAACATTCATCATTTGACAAAGAGATTGTAAGCAAGTTTATAACTGCGCAAACTTATGCTAGGTCCATTTACATAATTTTATTTTTAAAGGGATAGTTGCATGAAGTTCATTTAACAAGTTTGATTTGAAGAATAAGTTACAAGAATAGTCCTGATATTTTTTAAACTAGTTAGTAGAAAATTTAAATTCTTTAAAATATATGTCTTACAGATATATTTTAAACTATTGAACAGAAAAAAAAATATTGAGTTCACCAAGTTCAATTTTAAATTCACTTCGTGCAACTACTTCTTATATTTAAAAGGGGTCATATAAAACTTTATTTATTTTTTTCCCATCTTTTATCTGATACTTTCCATAATATGTTTTAGTAGGACTTCATCAATAAAAAGTAATTTTGTGTAACTGGACCAAATATTATTTAGAATTAGAACCATCAATCTGAATATAAAACTATTGAAAAAGCGTACTCTAAATATTAGAAGCTACAAGCAGATTGGTAAAATATCCTTGAGACTTTCTATTTTGCAACTTTTTTATTTAAAAAATTAATTTTTAATCAAGTTATATTTTTTACCTAGTGTGTGTAACTAAGAACGTCATACAAATACATAAAACTGCCAAATTTTTCAGATTTTAAAAAGTAGAACTAATGGATATTTTTACTATAGGACAATTGACAAATTAAATACAAAATGAATTTAACCATTTATTGATCGAGCTTAACTAGAAGTTTACTAACCAGGGATAAATTTTTTTATGTAGTCATTATTTTGTGATATGATTTATTATGTATGTATAATTTATTTATTATGTTGTTGTAATATTTTTTTAATACATTTTTTTATCTAATTCTTGTTTATTATTTATGACGATTTAGAAACTCAATTGTTACCAGAAAATCCGTTTGTAAATATATAACATGCTCATACTTCTATAGTAGCTGCACTAATACCCTATAAAAAGTATTAATCCTTTTTTATATATAGCTGAAGAATTTGGTGACTGATCCGATTTAGTTCTACATTTTAGGGAAGATTCATAAAGGTCATGGAATGCGTTTAGGTTATTTTTTATCGTAAAATCTTAAGATGGTTACATGCTATTTTTCTACCCTAGATACTAAAACTAATATATTTTGATAAACGAATTGCTATCAAGTTCTTGATCTTGAAAATCAAAGGCTGTTAGTAAAGTAGTGTTTGGGGAATGGTGCATTTTGGATTAAAATTAATTAAAAAATAAATCAATTTCCAATAAAAGTTGAACTATCCAAAATTCTGAGTTTAACTGGAATTATCTGGTTTTTCGACCTTAAAGTGTTACTACTATAAAATTGAATTAATTGCCCATTGTCCCCTCCCTGCCCATTACCTCTGTGTTCCAGGGACAAGGGAAGTTCTTTCTGAACAACAATTCTATTAAAATTATGTAATTTCATCTAATATTATGAATGGTTCAACTCTTATAAAAATCGGCTTGTAGTAAAATACTTTAGAGTATAAATTCGCTAAACCTCATCATAAAAGTGTACACTATTAAATTTGAAAACAGCTGAATATCAATCAAAACAAACAAGCCATTTAACATAGAGATTTTATGAATTTTCAATTTATGGTCTAATGAAATGATAAAATTATTTTTTTCTTTCATAGTTATACATCAAAACAATGCCCATTATATCGTGTTACATTTTTGTGTGAATATATCTTCCTAAAAAATACAACAAAGATTTCGGAACATGGCCTGTTATTCGTTAAATTTTAAAATACACGTTTATATCATAGGTGATAATTTAATGCATTGCAAACAAATTGATGATATTTCAGCTATATCAAGTAAAGTGATTTTTAATTATACTATTTATGTGATAATTTCAGAAACGTTTGGTAAAATGTAATCAGTTTCAGACATTGCAAGAAACATTGCTGGTAACTATTTTAATTAACATTTATCAACCAGAGGCGTGCTAAAGGGATTGTTTTATTTAAAATGGATAGGAATAAAATTGACTTATTTTATTAGCGAAGCCACCATCCCATTCTCGTCATCAGTCCATCTGTAGGTGCGTAACACTATGAGGGAAATTAGGTTTACTAAGCTACTGTTAAAACTACACATATGAATTTGGTCAACTTTCCCATCATTCTAGCGCATATTTGAGCATATAACATCCATAGCAGCCGGACTGCTTTAAAGCAGCTTTTAAGTTTTCTAATATTTTGGTTTTATTATTTTTTTTCGTTTTTAATCATATTTTCAAAAGTTGTGCACTATGTTCCACGGGTGACAAAAAATCGTTTTTTACATTTTGAAAAATACACTTTTTAACAATTGTTTAGTAATATACACAAGTTTTTGGAAATAAAGCCGAAAGAATTAGCTCTTTACTATGAAAAAAAAGAATTTTATGTGTAATTATACCAGAGGTATGGAATTAAGTTCCTTTTCATCATTGTAAACAACTAGTTTTAAGGTCAACAAAACTACATTTCAAATCAATGTGGACCCTTTATTTTTAAAGCTATTTTTAAGTATTATATATTTTTGGAATCAGTATGTAATAATTTATACATTCAGTCTTTAAAAGAAGTCAAATCTCCATTTTTTGTTGTAATTGTAGATGGTTTTCTTAGCATACCCGATTTCTGTAAAATAGACAATTTTTGTCTAATGAAAATTTTACGTTTGGTTCCAGATCTTTTAAGACCAAAAAAGTCGAAGCAAATCCTCTTACATGGTGATATTAGATGTATGTATAATATCAGAGAACTTTACCCTGTGTATGCGAAGGTATGCGAAGTTTGTTTTTTTAAGCTCTAAAGATACTGGGTCTATCAAAAATAACAATTTTTTAAGATATAAAAGTAATTTATTTTTCTACTTATTTCCAACACATATTCAATTAAACTAAAAGTAAAGAAAAGTTTTAAATAAAGATTATCCCTAAATGTCTAGGCTCTTATCTTAACCATTGTACCTTTTTATTGGGGGGGGGGGGGGATGCCCCACTAATATCCACATCTGAACCCATTAAAGCTAGAAGTTTTAAAAAATTTATGTGGTTTCCTAGTTCAAATATATATTCTTATTTAATTCGTCAGCATTATTTACTCCCTTCACACTTATATTAAGCAACCTTTTTCCAAAGGTGCTTTCATACTTATTAAAAAAAGACAAGTAGAATTTGTATTGTTTAAGTTAGAAAATGCTTCCTTTCAAGTAAATTGAAAATAAAATGAAAGTTATGGATTATAGGGATTAGAAAATGGCCGAGAAATTAATGTACATTCCCAATGCTGATACACAAAATTGCCCCTTCTATAAATTACAATTAGTGATTGAAACGTTTGGACACTCAACTAATAAACCAACCAATCAAAATTCAATAAAAGTCCCACAAATTGTTATACCTACAAATAAGAAAACGCTATTTTGTGAATTTGGGGACTATTAAAATAAACAGCCCATTGTCCCCTCCCTCCCTACATATACACACAGAAAATAAATAAGAAATAGGCTTATCTGTATGTAAACTTTAGATTAGAAATCTCAAAATATAAATTTCAGCGGCGGCGATCGGCGGGAAAACGGCGGCAGATTTTCATATAATTTCAGTATGTCATACATACTTGTTAGAAAAGCTTATGTTTAAAATTTGAAGTCTATAGGTCTGAAGAGCTGTTTAAAGATTTCTGATGGATCAGGACCTGCAGGATCATACCCGGACCCTGAAATTGACTTAAACACTTAAATTTCATATTGGTATGTAAAAGTATAGGATATTTTAGTATTTGGTAACTTAAAATGTTTAGTTTAAGGCAAACAAAATATTTTTGCTCTTTACCTGTATGACCCTGCCAGGTTTGCTGGCATCCTGTGCCAGCCAGGATGGAGATATTTAAAATTTCGCCATTATATTGAAAGATATATCGATACTTATTGCTATTTAAATAAAATTTCATCCAAATTTTCAAATATACACTCTCTATGATTTTTTGTCATTTTTTGGCTTTTCTGGAACACGGTGTTGTGTGGGTAATAGAATCAAAATTAGGTTCCCAGTAGTTCTAAGAATTTTGTATTAACAAATGGACAAAAGGACAAGTGGCTTTATTGTTAAATTTTACGTTTATTTTATTTAACATCAAAAGGTTAATCAATTTAATTTCAAATCATAAAAACAGATTGACAAAAAGACATACTACGTCATTTATACACATGAGCTATTCTAAAACAAGGTTGATAATTTTTTTAACCGTTTCAAATATTTATTTCCACGAAGTGGATTAAACTTATTTAACTCATAGTTTTAAAAATATTAGTATTTTTATTGAAAATCATACTCTTACAATATTTTTTTCTAAAATGGCAACTTTTACTTTCTTAATTTTTTTGGCGTATTTACGTAAAAGTTCATTTTTCTATAGAATATCCGGGAAGGGTCCCTTTCGTGGCAACACCCCTTAAGAGGCGATTCTTTGTATTTTCAAAATGACTTTAAATAGGTTATTTTAGGTTAGGCTATGTTATATTGGGTTAGGTGATAGCCCCTCAGGGTTAGGCAATTGGCCCTGCAGAAATAGGAGAAAAGCCACTTTGAAAATAATAAGAGTCGCCCCTTAAGGGGTGTTACCACGAAAGAGACGATACCTGAATATCCTTGATCTTCAAACAAATATTAAATTTTTTATATTAATTACAATCCGTGGTACTGCCTTTTTAAAAGCAAAGCTTTTCTATAATTAGGGTCGGTCCGTCCGTCCGTGCGTACGTCAAAGTTAGCTCTTTACGTTAATTTAAACAGGTTAGAATTGTCCTATCGATTCCAAACTTTGTGTGATGATTCCTGTAGTTAATAGGTACAATTTAGAAAGCGTAGCAACTCTTTAATCAATACAAGAATGTCCGTACATCCATTTTAAACATGTCAATTTTTAACTTTTTTGACAACAAATTTTTGTATGTTAAAATTATTCGATTCTTCTGATTGTTTGAAAACTGATTCCTATTCCAACAAGGTACAATGTTATAAGCGAAGCATCTCTATAAACAAGTCCCAAAAATGTAAGTAGGTCCTTAAACAGTATCATCTATTAATGCAGTTTTGCAACAAATTTACTTACAATATTGTTTGTGCTGATGCATTTAATATTCTGCTAATTCAATTCTAACAATCTACAAGTGTTAATGTTCGTTTGTCCTTCCATTTCATAGCTTTGCTTTTATGGATGTTGTCATCCTTGTTTATATTTGAATTTGTTCTCATAAAATTACTTAAAATTGTTAAGGATGGACCTTGAAAAATAGAAGAGATTTACAACAGGAAGTTATACCTGAGGCTATTGATAATGTCGAAATGGATCAATATGATTGGGTTAGGTAAGATTAATACGTTTATGTTTTACTTTATTTTTTCCCTCCACTTAAACTATTTTGATACTTATGTCTACTAATGATGCTCTTTATCTCAACATATTTATTTTAAATTCTGCATCAATTTTCTGTGGAAGACACCCTTTTTTATTAAGACTATTGCTATAAATCATTAAAATCTTTACATTTTATCTACAAGTTAGAGAATCTTATACAAAGACAACGGTTAGACAAACAAATATGATTATAGCAGTTCTGATAAAAATATCATGCATAAAATCTTATGTGTGTAAGAAGAAATAATTTAGATATTTGTTCTAGGAGAATTAGTAGAAGACAGCTAATCACAGCCAATGAAGATATACAAAATTGTAAGAAGAACAAAAGAAATATTTGAAAACTTTTATGGGCCAAATTTAAAGCGGAAAGGGGTATAACAATAAAAAAGTACTTTAAAGTAGTAAGACTCAACACGTTTGCAAGGTCCTTTAGAAATAGGGGGGGGGGGGGGGGGGGGTAATGCAACCATCTCGTAATCAATGATTAAATGGCACTTAGAATCCGAATTTCATTAGGAAACTTAATAATACTTGGTATGTATATTGGTTACAGCTTAACCGTTTAGCTGTATTTTTTGCTTTTTTTTTATGGCAAATCTGTCATAAATTACGTAGGAATCAACAGCAAATAGTACCAGCAAATACCGGCTAGAACCGTTTTGGAGAGGCAAAGAGTGTTATGTGGAGATAGGTTTCGTGACGGATTTGCCCTAAAAATAGCCAAAAAAATGGCTAGTTGCTACTTTTCCAACTTTTTGTTCAATTAAGGGAAAATAGACCTATCATGTATTACTCATGCCAAGTTTCGTAACGAAATCTGGATTCTAAGTGCCATTTAATCATTGATTAGGAGATGGTTGCATTACCCCCCCCACTTTTTTTTTAAATTGTAAGCTCTGATTAAAACCTTCCTTAAATTTGACCTCATAGATGCTATAAAATCAATTTCCTTTAAGCTTTTAAATGATCAAACAAATTAAGGTTAAGAAGAATCAATAGCAATAAAAATCATCCAAAAAGATATCTTAGAGATCATTCAAACAGATTGGTACAAATATCATTAAAATAAAATGTCTTATTAGTGGCCAAAAAATTAGTAAGTTGTACTTGAATTGAAGGCTTTGATTTAACATTTGTAATAGCTGTAGCCTGTAGATAGCTAGTTTAGAATATTACCTTTCTGCACAATAGTATGACTTACTTGCATTTTAGGATTACAATTAAAAAAATGGTTCGGGTAGTTTTCTAAGAAAGGGTGTTTTAAGCTAGACAGGAAAACAATTTATATTATTTTACTGCATTGATATTTGTTATAAAGGTCAGCAATTACATGAAATAAAAAAAATTAAGCTATTTCATGAATATATGTTACTAAAATTTGTAATCATTTATAATTTAATGTTACCTATGTATTGTTATCATTTTTAATTGTTTTGTTAAGTTTGCTTAATTGATATGTAAATATATCATTAATTCAAAAACATTTTTATACATTATTGTTTAATTCAAAGTAAAAGGTTAGTTAGTTTTGTCTAAATCTGTATTATATTTTTAAAAGCAGAGCTTTTCTATAATTAGGGTCGGTCCGTCCGTCCGTAACGGATAGCTTTTTTCGTTAATTTAGGCATGTTAGAATTTTTCTATTGATTTCAAACGTTGCATGTTGATTCCTGTAGTAGTTAGGTACGATTTAGAAAGCGTATTAACTCTATAATCATTACCAGAATGTCCGTACGTCCATTTTAAACATGTTGATTTTTTTACTTTTTTAACAACTAATTGTTATTTGATCTAATAATCCAATTGATCTGATTTTTGGTATACTGATTCCTGGGACAACAAAGTTCATTTTTATAAGCGAAGCAACTCTATAATAAAATCCTAAAGTTGTAAGTATGTCCATAAACATTATTCTGTATCAAGCAGTTATTCAACAATTTTACTTACAATTTTGCTTCGACTCTCATGCATTTACATTCTGATTATTCAGTTCTGACATTATACAAGTGTTAATGTCCATTTGTCCTACCGTTTCAGTGCTTCGCTTTTATGATGTTGTCATCCTTGTTTAATAGCCTCGATCTAGGGGCTTTTTATTCAAATAGGCAGAAGGTGGCTACAAAAATTTTTTTTAAATCATTTCAAGACATAAATATCAAATTAGAATGGCCTGAAACCATTACTAGACCTATTTTAAGATTCTTTCAAAGAGAGAACGTAATCGGTTAAGTAGTTATTGAGATCTTAAGCTTCAGACAACAAATCCTTAATACAGTATATAGGACTAGTGGCTAGGGGACTCTATCTCCGAAGGGGTAAAGAGGTGGAAGACAAATAGCCTAAAACTATCCTGAGATCTATGAGAGGCTTTACTGTAAAGGAGGACCATATCGGTTCAGCGGTTAGCAAGATCCTTTGCTACTGACAAAAAAATTATAACTGGTAAGAGGGGGCAAAGTCGACCTCATCCCATTTCAAATTTGAGTTTAAAAAGAGTTAAAAAAATATTTTTGGGGGGAGGGGGGTAAAGACACCCTCTCCAAAAATAGTTTAAAACCTTCCCAGGACCTATAAGAAGCTTCACAGTAACGGAGAACAATATCGGTTTAGCAGTTAGCGAGATCCTTCAGGACAGACAAAAAACGCTTACTACTTTATATAATAGGATGACGATGATATCATTTCAAAGATAATGTTTTTGCATGCCCATTTTCCTTTAGTTAGTCTGTGTTTACTTACATACATTAAGATTTATCATCTATAATACAAGATTTAAAATATTTTTGTGCAAGCAAAGAAAAGAAAATTTGATGTGCTTTGTTAAATATGTAGTTTAGAATATGGCCGCTAGGTGTCTCAAACAAAAAATATAATATGGGTCAAAGATAGATAAAGTACATAACTTAATAATCATTGAACATAAATGTGTTTTGAAAATTGTTTCTGATACAATTTTATGAAAAAAAAGTAAGAACAAGAAAAAAATGTAACTAGTCAACTGTATACTTGTTAAATGAAATTAATGGTTCTCTATTTTCAGAATTTTGATTGATAGGCTAATAGTAAAATTATGGTCAACAAACCTGACAAAATCGAGTTAGTATTGCATCATAAATTGATCTTTGACGATCATACTGAAGCTAAAAGTTGCTGTAGCTGCAAACTAGAATAATTTAGATTATGGTGAAATATTGCCTTTTACTATTGTTTGCCAGAATAGCCTTCCCTTGTCCCTGCTGTATTCAAAGGTACAGGCTGCCCTTTTGGTGCTGAAAGGAAATGGCTTTATTTTGATTGCTGGAATGTCCAATGGGTTTTCCAAGACTGGTTGCTTTTTGGCTCTCCATGAGTTAGCTAAAAGATACATCACAATGAAAGGCTTCTTCATGATGCTACCAAATCTTCCAGAAGCAAAAACTTAAACGGTTATGAGAAGATTTAAAATGCCAATGGTATTCTGTGGAGTTGATGGCAAACTCTTTTTTTTTTTAAATGGCCACAATTTCAATATCCATCAAGTGCTGAAGAACCCAAGGTCCAAACTACTGGAACCACAAGAAAGGATTTTCAATAAAAGCTATGGTTGGGGTGGGATGGTAAATACCTCAGGGATGTGGATTTTGCTCCTGAAAGTGTAAACGATGCAGGAATGTACAATGGATCCAATATCAAAGTTCTTCAACATTATGAATACAGGTCTTATGTATGCTTGGGGGAATCAGCTTATGAGTTAAGCAAGAATCTCATAACACCTTTTAGTGAAAATGCTTGCAACTCCAACAAATCATGAAGAAAGTTTAATTGTCATCATCCAGCTGCCAGAACTTGGATGACAGAAAATTTATTTGCAAGACTTACTGGAGAGTGTCCTGTAGACCATGACCTTTGTTATACCATGGAATTCAGTCAGAAAGTTGTTATATATTGTATGCTCCTGTCTAATTACAAGGCCAGAAAACATGAAGAGGAGGAGCAGAACAAATAGTATGGTCAGGCCTCCCAGCAGCACAAGCAGGAACATTCAACAGAATGTCAAAAGGGGCAGAACCTTGGAGAAGTACAAGGCAAGGAAGATTTAAAAACTTGTGGGCAACAGTTTAGACAAGCAGAGTAATAATATCGTTGTAATACAGAAGATTAGTAATTAAACTGAGGACCATTCACCCCAGACCAAGACCAAGGGACAAATCATTAGAAGGGAAAGAAGAAAAAATAGGAGGGAAGAAATAAGAAAACTTAAATAAAACAAATTAATAGAAGATGTCTTAATTTCAACGAGAGGAAATCTAAAGCATTAATGGAAGTCAAAGCAAAAACAGGTGTTGTCTATTGGCTAGGACAATATGAATTATTGACTGTCATCATCTGTTCGGAAAGAGCTGCCATACTTTTAAGAGACCTGTTACTTCAACTATGGTGTGAAACTGGTAGAGTAACTAAAAAAAACGAGAGAACCATATCAGTTAAAGTAAAGGACCTACAAGGTGTGGAGCCCGGATATCATCTCTTAATTTGGCCAGACATAAAAGAGTAAACTGCTTGTAAGAAGATGGCGAGTATTTCAATCTTCAGACAAAAAAAACCTTACTACTTTATATAAATGGATAAGGATAATAGTTATTTTCAAATAGTATTATAGACAGCTTCTCTAAGCCCCGGGCTAACAAAACTGATAGGTACTAATTTTATGATTTTTGTTATAAAATTCGCAAAAATTGTCTATAATACGATGCCATACATGATTTTTTAGTATTGTTGAGAACTGGTTTCAATCCAGAGCTTGATCTTTAAATCGTTTATAGGTGATTTAAACCGGGGCGATTAATTCAGCGCACCATCAAATTATTTAATACCAATCTTTAAATCGAAAATGCATGGGCGATTTGGCGCGGGCATTGGCCCGGTACCGGCGCAGCATAGCCACTCACCGAGTGGCATTGCCGGTCTAAATCGGGGTGAATCATATGTAATAAATGGATATTTTTTTAATTACTTTAATATTTTATTGCAAAACTATCGAGAAAACATTATTATAGTTATTTTTAAAATAAATTATATATTAATGTTTTATATAAAATACCATACTGAAACGGCACTTTATATAACATATCTTACTGACACGGCTTTAAGTAATAAAGTTGTACTGGCGCGGATCGATATTTTAGTGAGTGCGCAAGCAATCTAAAAACACCACTCCGAAAATCTTTTAAAAATCAATGTTTTATAGGTGCGCTGTGGCTCACCATCAGCGCACCTACGGTTCACCTCTGAATCGCCCTGATTCAGCGCACCATAAAAACGATTTAAAGATCAAGCTCAGGGGATCTTAATCGGTTCTGAAGCCATACTGGAAATTTTAACTACATAAGATCAGGGGCAGTCCGTCTCATCAACAATTCTTCAATAATTATTCAACAATTCTTGGAAAATCACCAAACCTACCACGGTATTCGTCAGCTGATATAGCAAAAAGAAAGGTGCAACTATTTCTATTATGTACTATTGTTCATTTCAGATAGTATGAATCATAAGCTATCGCCAAACCTTGTTATCTTCTGCTTCTAAATCAAAACAAAGATGTCTTACTAAAGAATTTATAAATAGGGAGATTAAAAAAAACATTTAAAATACTTCTTAAAATTAAAATCTTTTAATTTATTTCTTATTCAAAATATTTGTAACTGTTTAAAAACAAAAACAAAATATTTCAAAAAATTTCTAATCCTAAACATTTTCAAACACTTTGTTTAACCCCCTGAAGTAGGTTAAGGCAAAGGTTTCAAAATGATTCAATAACTAAATAATATCTCACTTTATAAATCATTAAAAAATGAAATAGGACAAATTCAACCCTAACAATTTGGATCTTTATAGAAAAATTGAAAATAATTAGAAAATAATCTAACTTATGCCTAAAGCTCAAAATTAAATTCATTGTTCATTACTTATCAAACAAGGATGACAACATCTATGAGAACAAAGCTCTGAAACGATAGGACAAATGGATATTAACACTTGTAGAATGTCAAAACTGAATAATCAGAATTTAAATGTATAAGAGTCGAAGCCAAGTTGTTAGTAAATTTGTTGAAAAACTGCTTAATACAGAATAATGTTTATAGACATACTCACATTTCTAGGACTTGATTATAGAGTTGCTTTGCTTATAATATTGTACTTTGTTGTCCCAGGAATAATCAATAGGATAATTAGATCATATAAAAATTTGTTTAAAAAAATCAACATAATGTTTAAAATGGACATACGGACATTCTGGTAACGATTATACAGTTGCTACGCTTTCTAAATTGTACCTAACTACTACAGAAATCACATGCAAAGTTTTAAAACAATAGGACAATTCTAACATGCCGCCCCTTTGATCGTTTTCAATTTGTTTTACATTAATGGTAGGGAAAGGGGGGACTCTGTGCTCTACAAAGAACTTTGGGGGAAATTACCCATATTTTAAATGATTAAATAAGTTTGTAAGTTGTAATATTCGGAGATTAGAAGTTTTTAGGTTTGATTATTGCAGTACTTAATAAATCGTGATTTCAGTGAAGCATTTTTATTTTACTTCCCTAATTCGCCACTTTCCTCCAACGTGTTTAGCCATTAGATACAAGAAGTTGCCAAGAAAGTCAAGATTAAACTACAACAAATATTATAAAATGTATGATTGTGAAAATACATAGCTATGTAGTTCAGAATTTTATTGCTAGGTGTCGTAAAAACCTTTTTTGAATTTAAATTTTTATATGAGATAAATATTTAGACAATCTTAAGTATTTTTCAAAGTATTACAGCTATTCACTCTTTAGGATTTTTAATAAATTTATTCACTATTTAACATATAATTTACGAGTAATTTGTGGTTTAAAACTTTAAATAAAATACTTAAAAGTTGTAAAAAGCTTTATTTCTGCCTATACATCTTAATCTGAACGTGCAGACAAACTCTAACAATCCTTTTAGCATGGCTTTTAGTAAACAAAGCAAAAAGTGTTAAAATAATGCTTGAGTTTCTTATCAAATTCTGCCAAAAGTTGCTTTATCTCATCATCTAGTTTAAACTGGAAATCTAAGAAATCAGCTCTTTAGCATTGTTTGCCAGAATAGCCTTTCCTTGTCCCTGACATAAGATACATGCATCTCTTTAGGAGTTTAGAATGGAGAGTTGTTTCCAAATTCTACATTCCTTCCATATCCCCCCCGGCCCCCCCCCCAAAAAAAAAACGTTACAAAGCTCGATCGCTTCTTTAAAAACTTCTTAAAAATTGAAGCAAATGTACTAAAATTATACAAATTTCAGATCTCAATTTTCGCGTTTTTTTTTAAATGCAACATATAACAATAGCTATTAAAACAATTCAAGCATAACTTTTATTTTATTATAGACATTCGCACAATTTGTACAATATGTAAATATTTACAATATGATCGTCTTTTCTATTTAAAATGGAGATTTGTAAAGTGGCTTCTAAACACCAAAAATCTTTGAAAAAAATCGCCTTTGAAGAAATGATTTGGCTTCAAAAATTCTGGGATTATATATGTAAAGAAGGCATCTTAACTTTTTTGCTTTTTATTTAAGATAGCTAGCTGGTGCTTTTAGTACGTAGTAGATGTAAAATGGTCCATAGAATTTAAATATGCAATCGGTTTTTTTGTAGACCTCTTATTTTTGAAGTAATTTAAGTTTTTAAAAAAAAATAATTAGGTCGGTTTTAAGGTACTAAAACGCAAAAAAATAAAAGAAGAAAATTGCCAGTATGAACAAAATAGTAAGATCTTTAATTTGACACCTTACTTTTAAAATTCTGTTGAGTAATTATTGAAAAAATCTATTTTTTTAACCTCGGTTTCATAAAAACTTTAAACCTAAATATTTTCTCAAACAGACATAAAAAATATGGGTTCATATATACCTTTAGAATCAGAAAAATATTACGAATCCATTCTAAGCAAAATTTTAAAAAAGTAAAAACTTTAAAAAATATAAATGGCCTAAAATATTATATTTTTACAGGCAACACTTAATTGTAATTATTAAACTAACCAATCAAAAATCTCAAAAATTGACAAATCAAGAAGCTTCACCTCAAAACTTAACCAATAGAATTGACAAAAAAAAAAGGAAAATGTTCATACAATATATACAATAGATACTACAATCAAAATAGTGATACTTACATAACATGTAAAGAATGAAAAATTATGAACAAATATGCTTCAGTCTGTTTATAAACTTCAAAACAATGCAGTTAAAAATGCATTATTGTTTCTTATGTTTAAAAAATATCTGTTACAGTGTATGTACATTTGTTTAGGTTTTGTTCAGGTTTTGTTCAAGTCAACCCTTTAAAGCCGAAAATTATGATTCTTAAAAAAAACTTATATTTTTTATTATAATTTTATAAAACTTTTACAATTTTGCTTAGAATGGATTCGTAATATTTTTCTGATTCTAAAGGTATATATGAACCCATATTTTTTATGTCTGTTTGAGAAAATATTTAGGTTTAAAGTTTTTATTAAACCGAGGTTAAAAAAAAAGATTTTTTCAATAATTACTCAACTGAATTTTAAAAGTAAGGTGTCAAATTAAAGATCTTACTATTTTGTTCATACTGGCAATTTTCTTCTTTTATTTTGTTGTGTTTTAGTACCTTAAAACCGACTTAATTTTTTTTTTAAACTTAAATTACTTCAAAAATAAGAGGTCTACAAAAAACCGATTGCATATCTGAATTCTCTGGAAAATTTTACATCTATTACTTACTAAAAGCACCGGCTAGCTATTTTAAATAAAGAGCAAAAAAGTTAAGACGCCTTCTTTGCTTATAATCTTTACTAAAATACATATGAGATTCGATATTGGGAGCCAGAAAAAAAAGGAGCCGACTCGCGGAATTTTTATGTATATCCAATATTATAAATTATTGATTATTAAGTGATTATTATTGTCACTAATTTGAGAAAAATGATTATATAAGGTTTTATGAAATTATATATTAGGTTTTTTATAGCAGGGGTCTAAAGGATTAAGAATGTGGATGATACATTAATGTTCACTGAAAACTATGATAAGCAAAATTACCCCTTCTGTAAATAAAAATTATTAGTGGCAGTATAAAACAACCAATCAAATTTGAATGAAAGTACCAAAAGTTTCTATGGCAAAAAATTTTTGGTTACCAAAATACTTTACAATCCAATGTCCACTACCTCCCTGGGTTTTAGTCTATTAATATGTCTGCCCTGAAATTAGTAATTAAAAATTAAATGAAAAACCGGGTAAGCCCAGGAATAAAAGGGATAGGACAATGGACGACGACTGTTATACATTCCCTCATATGTAAATTTAATCTATTGTTGGAAAAAGTTTGGACATTGTTAGTTCTTACGACTCAACAAATAACCCATGAGAGTCAGCGTTTGGCCCCCGCGAGTCTTAGGGAAATCAATCTTTTACAATTTTTAAAATAAGCTGGAAGTCTTAACCTGGATATCTCTATTTAGAAAAAAAATTTAAGCATCCAATCAGTTTAAAATTAGAGGCTTAGTCGCGGCTGTCGAGCCCTGTCTTAAACTTTTGGAGTCGGTATATTTTACAGTTCAATATCCAACCCATCCCTAGTAACCCCTAACAATCCATTTCGTGGCTTTGCCCCTAGAAGCTGGAGCGGAGCCACTTGTGTGATTTGAAAGCAATTAAAAAATGTATCATTTTGCTAAATACCTCTTTGTTATACTTTATTTGAAAGAATTTGTTTATTCATCTCTGCAGATTAGATTTTTTTGATATTTATTCAACTGTAACACAAATGCATAGGTCCTTTAAAGCAAGGCTTCTCTATAAGACTAAATTGCTTATCTTAAAAGGAGTGTACACTGTACATCAATTTACCGTCTGTTGTCTTATACCTTATGACTCTTGATAAATAGTAAATCTTACATTGTATACCATTTTATTTAATTTTTTTTGTTAAAGTTATTCTAAAACAATTAATGTCTAAAGAAACCGTCTTGTATGAACTAATTTGTTCTCGGATATGTCTTTCTTGCATGAGTCCTTTCACAAGTTAGGGTTGCCATATTCATTTTAAGAGTCAACTCATATATATTATGGTTGTCGTATTTCTTGCATTTATTCCCTCAGTGTGTAATATGTCTTTTATGAGTACACTCAAAGGTCAGAGTTGCCTCACCTATCAATGTCTAACTTTTTCTACACTAGTTAAAAAAATATTGGTCATAATTTGGAATTTCCAAATATGGTAAGATTAAATGATTGATAAGTTTTGGAAGTGGCGCAAAGCGCCAACAAAATTTTGGGTTATGCTTGATCTTTTGGAAAAAGTGAGACAGTTTTTTTTGGAGAAAGGAGGGGGTAAAACGGGACATTTTTTTAACCAGGGTGTGGCAAAAAGGGGCATTTTTCAACATTTACGGGGGGGGGGGGGCGTTGGCTAGGGGGGGGGGGCGCTTTTGGGCGCTATAGCTAGGGGGGCGATTGCCCCAAGTGCCCCCTTCGGTTCGCACGCCACTGCTTATCATGGTTGTCATATCACTTGTATGATTCTTTCACTTATCATGGTTGCCATATTACTTGTATGATTCTTTCACTTTTCATGGTTGCCATATTACTTGTATGATTCTTTCACTTATCATGGTTTCTATATTACTTGTATGATTCTTTCATTTATCATGGTTGCCATATTACTTGTATGATTCTTTCACTTATCATGGTTGCCATATTACTTGTATGATTCTTTCACTTATCATGGTTTCTATATTACTTGTATAATTCTTTCATTTATCATGGTTGCCATATTACTTGTATGAATCTTTCATTTATCATGGTTGCCATATTACTTGTATAATTCTTTCACTTATCATGGTTGCCATATTACTTATATAATTCTTTCACTTATCATGGTTGCCATATTTCTATTATGATTAGTTCAAATTATCATGGTTGCCATATTACTTGTATGAGTTCTTTCACTTATCATAAAAATAGCACAAAACAGACACAGGTCAAGTTGGTAGGTTCCCTAAACGAGTGATACGGACAATAATCGCGTTACTTATTAACAAAATCATTGTTTTTCATATTTTAAATGATAGTTTTTGTCAACCTAGGGTTGCGTGTCCATATAAAGAGTAACACTTCATATTCTAACAACAAACAATAGACATAATTAATTCTAGACTAATCAACACAGACTCAGGTTTTGAAGTTGCGAGAAATATAGGACACAAGAATGGCAACCTGGGTTCTTGGTGGATAAAAATGCCGATATATTAACGTGCATTTAAAATTATGTTAAACAAAATTACTCCTTTTTATATGTATTGGTTGAAAAGTGTGGACATTGTTGGTTGAGCAAACCAATTGCAATTTAATAAAATAAAAGTCTCCAAAGTTGTTCATAAAACCTTGGGTACTAGTTGTATGTCACCGAATTTTCTGGATTAAAAGAAAAAGGGTTACTCTAAATAATCTCTAAAACAAATTTTAGCCTGATAAGCCGCTGTTAACTCTTTTATTTGAATCTTCCTCATACTTTTGCATTTTACTAAGGATATAGTGAGGGGAAATTGGCCTAAAATTCATTTTTGGCTGTCTAGGACTTTGCCTATAGTACCAATGCACCAATTCTTATGGCTAAAATAGTATACGGGGTGTGATCGACTTTTAAAGATAAGCTAAAGTGATTAGTTATAGACAATTAAGCAGTAAGCTTTGGCTCTAAATACCAATTATTGCCCATTGTCCTATCCCTAACGACCTGATTTTGACACATTATGTAGTCATAGCTGTGATACAATTTTGTTGGTCTGTTTGTTGAAACATTTCAAAAGTATCGAGGTTTTTAGGGACAGTGAATTGATCGAAACACTGACAATTATATTATAAAACTAGCAGCTGCGCCCTTTGTATCTAGGGAATGTAGAGGGAGGGGAGAAAAATAGTCTAATACCATATCTGTACCGCTACAAAGCTTCCAGAATTGGAGAACTCAAATAGAGTTACCAGAATACATTACTAATTTATATTACAGAGGTGGATTCTTAAAAACCATTAAGGTCGCTGTATCGCTAGTGAGGCAAAATTGTTTTTATGAAAAATCCTCCAAAATCACATAAAAAATCTACAAAAATTAGATTAAATCATAGAAGTGTTATAAACATAAGATTTTATTTAATTTTTGTGATTTTGGCGGATTGTTCACAAACACAATTTTTCCTCACCAGCGCGGCGATGCATTGCCCCTACGTTTTTTAAGAATTCACCTCTGGATATTAACTTGTGTGCAAGGTTACGATCTAGAAAACTCACATAGCATTACAGACAGACAGACGGACATGCGCATAAAAATGTTCACCAAAAATTCCAGCTTTATAGTTTTAATAGAAGCTAAGATAATTAACGCAATGACTCTCATAGCACTACTGATCAGACTGACGGACAAAACAATGTATATACGAGAGGTCATAGGAATATTCACCAAAACTTCAAGCTTTATATCTTAAATAAGAGTCAAAATTAAATCATGTATACCATTGGCAGACATACTGAGTTATAGATAAGGTTCGCGACTAAAAACTAGGCTAACCAAATATTTTCTTGGGTACACAAAACCTCTTTTTTTATTTAGACTAATAAATTCTGCAAAATATATCTATTTAATTTTAATTAACAGTGAAAAAAGCAATTATTTAGCTGTCTAAATGGTGATTATTTAGTTAAAATCCGAGGTATATGAAATTACCTAAGTGGGAGACCCTTTAAATTTAAAAGGTTAAAACACAAGGCCGTCATTTTTTTAAAGAAACAGACAACCAACCATTAAATTGCAAAACTTCACTTGGTATAGTAATAATATGGTCAAAATTTTAATCGGGCACTTCCAAGGGATCTAAAGGGATAAGATAATGGCCGACAAATGCACATCCCCAATGGTTATATACTAAATATCCATACTATAAATTACAATTAGTGGTTGAAACGTTTGGACAATCAACTTAATGAACCAACCAATCAAAATCAAAGTCCCTAAATGTTAAGCCAACGAATATGAAAACGTTATATAGATTCTTTTTTGGGAGGGAAAGGGGGGGGGGATATTTTCTCCATATTGAAATGTTGTGTAGATCGTTTATATTTTGACGCCCACATAATCTCTTTGTGACAAAATCTCTATAGTTTTATATATCCGATGGTTTAACCCTCTTTGAGTCTTTATCCAATCTTTTTTGTTTTGTGAAAATTCAAAAAGCTTAAAACCTCCAGATATGTAAAGATATTATATCAAGGTCAATAGATATAGGATATACGTGTATATATCGACAATAAGAGGTCCATATTGCTAATATAAAACTAATATGGACCTCATTTATTGGTCACTTGTTCAGCCAGTAAAGGTGGAGGGGATGGGGTAAAGGGAGTGGATGAGGGGTAGCTTTACTTTAGCCACCTGCGAGCATAACTTGCAAATCTTGTGCAGCATCCAAGTGATAATATATTGATTTCAAGATATTATTATTGCTGTTTATTTCAGATTGTCTGTAATATTTACCCAATGTTTTAAGCCTTTTTTGATATCTAATTTTATATAGCAGAAATAGTAGCAAAAATTTCAACAAAAAAAGTTTTTATTTCTAGTTAAATGCTTTACTTTAGGCGCGTGCAATGCCATTGAAAGGGTCGATAGCATTGGGGGATTGATAAGAAGAAAGATACTTCTTTTTTTAATTTTAGGGAGTGATGTGTCTGACTTCCTACGCCTTCCTCCAACACGTTCCAAAAGACTTAGTGTGTAAAGGAGGCTTTTAATTGAAGTCATTTAGAACTACATTGTTTTTTACATTATATGTTGAAAAACAGTTTTTACACCTCTAAAATGCAAATAAACTTGAACTATAAAGATTTCAGAATGATAAAGAAATAATTAAACAACCGCTAATGTTTTTATTTAGGCTTCACCGTTAGACTCAACATTTAACCTACCCTCTTAAGAAAAAAATAAGGGGAGAGGGGCTTAGGATTAACTTTAGGTCTAATAGGAGGGGAGGGGGTCATAACGTAAATATAAGCAACGTTGAAAAAAAACTCTTCCTCACAAGTCCAGTCTTTTAACAACTATGTAAAACAAAATTGTGATCGAAAAATAAAAAAAGCTGTCTGGGTGCTCTAAAGCAACACAAACAACAAGAATTATATTTTTATTGATACCCTGAAAGAAACATTTATTATTTTAAGAATTGTTTAACATTCATACTTTTCTAAAGGGCTTGGTAATAAGAATGTTGTTGTACTGTGGTATCAAAAATAATTTGCTTATCATTTCAAGACTGACAGCCGCAGCCAATTATAAGCCGTCGATGTAGCTTCTAAATAAGTACCAGCTGCAGATGTACTAATCCGCAATTATTTGCAAAAATTTCCGGCTGAACAAACAACTAATTTGCGTCTTTTCATCCTTGTTCAGGTTATTTTTAAAGCGAAGCTTTTCTAGAATTAGGCTCCGTAACAGAGAGATCTTATCCTTAATTTAAGTATTTTTAAATAGCATAATTATTCTATTTATCTCATCAGAATAATGATTCCTATGTTAACAAGGTACAATAAGCGTGATTATACAATTTTACTGACACTTTACAAGTGCTGACACGCTACAAGAGTTTGTGTTCGTTTGTTCTACCGTCTTCTCTTTTATGGATGTTAAAGGAAGCTTAGCCCGCAAGAAAGACCGACAAACAATGTTTAATTGTGTTTACAAGCAGTGGTGCTACTAAAGTGTTTTAAGTGTTTACTAAGAAGCGACAATGAGTGGTGTCACACAAAGTAACTTATTGATCACTAAAATACCCTCTTATCTTTAAAAATAAATTGGATATTAATGGGTTGGGGGTAAGCTTTTTGTGTGGTTTCCCTCAAAGTGCCTGTCGAACAATTAAATACCCCCCCCCCACCCTTTATATCTAAAATAAATGGTAGCTATTTCATATGCCTTATCTCGCAGGGACTATACCATCGGTGCATAAACCATGCGCGGCTATATAGTACCCAATTGAACCCAGATATTTTGTTATTTTAGGGTAATAGAATGAATAAATTTTTACTTGGATCTTACACCAGAGTTCCATGTTCTCCAATAAAGTGAAACTTGCAGCGGGCTCTTTACCTCATCCCCTCCCCCTACTGGATGAAGGATTGACTAATAAACGAGTTCTATGTTAGCAAGCTAAATTAACGACAAATTTTCCACAGTCATAAATAATATCCACGTACGAATATTCTACATCCATTGCATTGGTAAGGATTAAAGTAGTAAAGGTTTCGTGATTTTTAATTTGATTATTATTTTATTCTTTTGGATGTCGTCATACTATAAAAATATCTTTTCCTTCTTTCAGTGGATATATGTAGAATCAATTCAGGTCGCTAACATAGAATCTCTTATTGTTCAGTTCGTTCATCTAGTGTAAGGTAAAGGAAGTGGATGGTGGAGATCGTTATTTTAACCAGCTAAAAGATAAAAGGGTTCATAGCAATCTGGTGTAAGATCCAAGTATTAATAATTTCATTCTTCTATCACAGTAATAGTTTAAGACTCGGCACAGCCGCAATTGTATATCCTATCGTGCTAATCAGCTGCTAGAGCTTAGAATCTGAAGCAGTTCTTGATTTCCATTGCTATTTGATAGAAGTTCTTTTAATATGTAAATTATATTAATATGATTTATGTCATTTAGACTAAAGACGGTGCAATGTCCACCGAAATATATTTAATAGATAACTAAGAAGTATCAAAGACTTTTTCACTCAGTGAATTTATCATTTCTTTTATTCTTTGACTGAAATACTTGATTGCTTTATAGAAATTTCATTATGTAGGGTAGGTTAGAAAAGAGGAAGTGTTGCAAATGAAATCAAAAGGCCTGAGAATCGTTACAGACAGACTAACAGACACTGTTGCGTCATAAAATAGCTTTGTAACTACTCTATATCCAATATAAAACTTCTATTCTAACTCTTTATTCATAATAATTTATCTACAAGAGTTACACAAATGCTTTGTAGTTTTTATTTTGTTTTTCATAAGAATTTCAGATTATCAACCTCTCAGTTCTAATCATAATATTCAGGGATAAAGGATATGGAAATGAAGAAAAATAATTCTGCGTATTTTTTCACCATTTCAAAAAATTGCATAAAATTATTATTTCAGAAAATTTCGCATAGGTTGTCAAAGTTTCAATACATATATTTAATACTTTTAAAAATTAGCAGAAGTGATTTTTTTCTTCAATTGTAGTATCCCTTACTCCCTGAATGAATTATACTTATATTATCGGGAATAAAAAGGGTAAGATCTTAAGAAGTTCGCCTTAACCTTTAAGACTTTTTTAGGGGTGTGTTTTTATTGCAAAAGAAAGAAATTTTAAAAATTGATTAGACTATTCTCTAAAAAAAAGTTATATTTTAGTAATAATACTAATAAATTCAGCTATACTTATTACTTAACAACTGGGATTTTAAATTGACATCAGTTTACTTGTGCTGTTAAACTATATTTTTCCATTATAGAGTTTTAGAGGTGCTGAAACTTTTAAGATTATTAATATCGAAAAAATATACTACGAAGAAAAAAAAATTAACACTCACTTTTTACCTTATTTTTCCTGTCATTTAATTTAAAATCCACAACTAAAACTCTATTTTAAAAATTCCTAAACGGTATAAAAAAGTAAACAGATGTCAATTTAGATTCCTCATTATTTAGATAATCAACAATTAAGGTGCTATAATCAGATTTCTAGGGTACATTTAACCAGGAACAGACTCATGCATCTAAAGAAAAACCATGCCTCTGTCAAAATTATGCGAAAATTAGTCAATCAAAAGAATAAGGTCTGACATATCTTTTTTAAATCGCAAATTTTACAACAAAAATCTTTTACTTTGGCATTATAAATCTGAAAGGTCGTCTTTTCTTTCAATATGAATATTTTGCCAATTTACTTTCTTTCTATGATATAAAGTAGTGAGGTTTTTTTGTCTGTAGAATAAGATCTCTGAAATTGATGGTCCTATTGAGTTATACTTTTTAGAAAAAATCGTAAAAGTTTGATAACTCCCCCGACCTTACCATAGAAACTAAGGGCGAAACCATTAATAAATTAAGTAAACAATGTTTTGGGGTTACCATGCTCTTCATAAGCAGAGACTTCAGTCAGTTTCAAATATATCCTGAAAGACCCATCATTTGATGACTTTCTAAAAGTACATATCCTAAAAAGGCATGACAAACTATTTTTGACAACAACTTTAAATCAATTATGCCAACTTAACTGACGAAAAAGTTTTGGACAAGATAGATTTTCTTTAAATGCACTATCCCTCCCTGACATTTAACATGCATTACTAAGTTATTTTTACAAATATTAATATCTTAGCATTTTTAAATAAATAAATACAAATACAATTAATTATACTAAATAAAATCTTCTTCTATGTACATTGTACAATTATTAACATTATTTAAAATTCTCCTTTGGTCTTTTTACTAATGATCCAAATAAATTTTAGCATAATTTTCAGAGATATCTAAAAAAAACTGTTTTGCCCCTAACTTATCTTCCTGTCGAAAATAATTCGTATCGAGTAAAAGTGCAATATGTAGAGAAAGTGCTATTTTGACTGTCAGAAAAGCTATGGGCAAAAATTTTTTTCCAGTTTTTAAAATTTATGTCTCTTGTTGTTATTTATATTAGCTGTTTTGCCCTATTTCATATATACTATTCTTCTGTATACCTATAGCTGGCTTTTATTCTATATTATCAAATTATTTTTATTTTATGGCACTTCAATTTTAAAATGATTTATATTTTATGTTTGGAACAAGGTATTTTTTATATTAAATAGAATCTAAATGAATATGTAAAACAGGGTGTTCAAGGATTAAAATGTTTTTTTTTTACAATTTATAAATGTTTTCATTTACCTTTCTTTTGAAACACCCTGTATTCACTTTAGAATTTTTGGTGATAAAATATTTTGGTCAGTTCTTTGTCTAAGCTCGAAGCATAATATGAGCATACTTTTTTTTAAATTTTTCAGAATTTTTTTCG
This sequence comes from Acartia tonsa, assembly GCF_053477335.1. Classification (NCBI taxonomy): domain Eukaryota; kingdom Metazoa; phylum Arthropoda; class Copepoda; order Calanoida; family Acartiidae; genus Acartia; species Acartia tonsa. The sequence continues at coordinate 37,373,659 of NC_137263.1, forward strand.
TTGACATTGGTAATAAGTATATATTTAATTCAAATTTAAAAATTTAAATTAGAGATAGTCTTTAGGTCTCGGCAGCCGAGTGTCACCCGTGACTAAGCCGTAAATTAAAATCCTTTTTGGAGGTTGAAAATTTTTGAGCTAGGGTTTAGACTTCCAACTTATTTTTAAAATTGTAAAGGGTTGATTTCCATGAGGGTTACAGGCGGCTGCCGAGCCCTGATAATATTGCTTATTTGTTGGCATTTAATACATGGCTTTAAACGTATTTCTTACTATGCACAAAAGTAAACTATTCTACAAAAAAATGCAAAAATTAATAAATGATAAGTAAGGAATGTATTTTTCTTGATACAAAATTTTCTTATATTCTAGAACAAGTTTGAGATTCTTTACCTTAAAAAAAATATTATCAAATGAGTATAAAATCAAAATTAAAACCGGGTGTCTAAAAAGTGTTTTAATTGAGTACATGAAGTTTTAAAAAGTTAGACATCCCGCATTTTTGTGACTTGTAACAGGCATCTGCATTAAAGCAAGCAAATTGTTATAATATTTACAGACTAGCTTTTGTTAATATTATAAAAAGTGTTTTTTGGTCTGCAATAAGTTTTTATTTTACAATACAACTTTTTATACTTGTAAATTATAAATATTTAAACTGTACTAAACCAGTTTTTGATGGTAAAAACCAGTTATACCAAGTAATTTCTGTACAAATCAAGTTTTATGATTGTGAAACCAGTTTAGATAAAAATAACTGGTTTTACAATCAGTTTTCTTTGTGTCAGTTTTGTATGTATAAAACAGTTCAAAGTGTATAAATCATGATTGGAAACCGGTTTTTTAGGGGTTAGCTCCCCACTCTCCCTCGTCGAGGATATTCTTCTCATCAGGTTCTGTGTTCTGCTGGGTGGCGGCTTGTGGCTGACTTCCCCTGATAATAAAAGCAAGGATGAAATTTTCAATTGAACGAACTAGCAATTCCCTCAGAGTGTCTACTATACCCCCTAATTTCGAAAAAAAGTTGAAGGGGAGGGGGGGTGGTAGACTATTGGTCTTTTTTTCTATTTAATCTCGTTTTCTCTAAAAATGTAACATATTTATAAGACTAAATGGGATTTGTTCATGTTTGAGGGTTAATTTAATATACCTGTTCGTCTCTATATCTATCTTTAGGTCTGTCAATCTGTAAGGCTTAATTGCATCTCTAAAAACATATGTGCTGTCACTGTAAAAGAACATCTTAAATACTAATATTTCGGTCTGTTACGTTGGTCTGTCTGTCTGCAATACTTACTTCTTGCCGAATACTTGTGTGCCATATAAAACTCCGGTGCCTCCAAGCATAGCAGATCCAAGCAGGCTGCTGAATCCAAGACACAAAAATAGGGGAGGTAGAGCAATTCTGAAAAATGAAAAAGGTTTTTACTATTCTTTACTTGTTATTCATATCAATGGACTTAACGCATTATGTTTAAACTAGCGGCTACGCCCCTAGAGGCCTCTAGGGTGGGGGGCGGTTTAAAAAATAGTTAAAAACCTTCCCTGGACCCATAAGAAGCTTTCCTGTTAAGGATAACCAAATCGGTTCAGCGGTTAGAGAGATCCTGCGCTACAGACAAAAAAAGCTTACTACTTTATATAATAGGAGGATAAACTGTGTTGATCACTCTAAATAATATTTAGTTTTCCTTGTTATGATTCTATTCAAAGAAATAGTTTTCATACAATCTTGTAATATTATAATTCTTATTAATATAGCATTTCTTTTTAAGATTGAAGACCTTCATTATTGATCAATGTATTTCTTATTTCTCTGACATTTATCAAATGTTATCACAAAGTCCAAAAAGCATAAATTATTTTATTTTCTATCTATATAATCTATCCATTAATAAGGGCAGAAATATGGAACTCCAAGAAACAATCTGTCTGTCCATCCACCAGTCAAAGTCTCTGTCCTATCATCCATACAAATATCCATCTTTTATTTATCTATCCATTAATTTATCTGTTCATTTATCAATCAATTCATAACTTCTCATAACATTTATTTATCAATATTTCCATTTATTATTCAATCTATCAATCCATTATATATCTATATATCTAACAATTTATCTATCCATTCGTCCAACTATTAGTATATCCATCCATTCATCTATTAATCTATCCATTAATTGATTAATTTATAAACTCATATATCTATCCATCAAGCCATTCGTCCATCAATTAATCATCTATTCAATCTATCAATCCATACATGCACAACATATTGTAAAGTTTTTTTTTTGTCACGGTGGCCTTTTTTCTATGAAATCAAAGAACAGTCTGTCTATATAGCTGTCTATATATCTGATTGTCTGTCTATCTTTCTATCTGTCTATCTATCCATTCTTACACAACATAAAGAATAGTTTTCTGCCATGGTGGTCTTGTCTCTATAAAATCAGAGAACTCTCTTACAGTCTGCCTGTCTCTCCTTCTGTCTATATATCTGTCTATCTATCTATATGTCTATCTGTCTGTCTATCTATTCATACTTACACAACATATAGAATAGTTTTCTGCCATGGTGGTCTTGTCTCTATAAAATCAGAGAACTTTCTAACAGGTTCAATAAATGAACAACAGAAAGGTGCCTAAAAAATAATTCAAATTACAATAAAAGTGCGCTGGAAAACTTTCAAACATTAATTAATAAAATATTTTACTTAATATGTAGGCTATTTATGTAGCAGAACAAAGTGTCTCAAAAATCACCCATGTGACGTCATACAAATGAGGGATAATCTGTCTCTTTTTTAGGGATTTTCTTTCCCACTTCTCCTCTCATCTTACTCATTTTCATGAAGTCCCATGGGCATGGCTATTTTTTGAGACACTTTGTCCCGCTACCTATTTATGTATAGCTGTTTAAGAAAAGAAGAACAAGACAATTTATAAGATGAAAATTTAGAGGTAATCAAGTAATTCTACAAAAGTTTTATTGCGAGTCACTCATTTATTATTTTTGAGAATCAACCCACATTTAAACTCTTTTTTAAAGGGGGGGGGGGGGTGGCTTTGATTTTGTGGGTTCTGCTTGGACCTTATAATTAATATTAACTAATAAACAATAAATAATAATATTATCCAAAGTTTGCAAAGACCTACCTCAAAAACAATCATGATAAATCCAGCACAAATTTGCCATACCCCGGCTATGATACAGGTTGGAAAGGGGGATAATACAACCATCACTCCAAACATCATGGCTCCTGGATAAATAGAATTAGTCAGACAAATAAAGAAATGGATGTAGAATATACGTGGATATTATGACAGAGGAAACACTTTTATCAATTTAGGTTGCTATTTCCCCTGTCGTTTATTGGTCAAGTCGTGCATCCTTTAATACAGAAAGAAATGGGATAAAGGGGGGAATAGGGAATATCGTTATTTTATCCCAATCCAAGAGAACATGAATATCTGGTGTAAGATCCAAGTAATAATAAAAAGACGATAAAATACAATAATGGCGAATTTTTCTCTTATTAAATTAAGCCAAATATAAAAATCAAGCCAAAAGGGTGAGTATGCAGTAAAAATTCAGTTTTAATAAGGAAATTACAAGGGATCATAAGTAATAAGACATTGTTTGATAAAATGTTGTTTATCCCCAATGACGGTTAATAACTAAATTTCTGTAAATTCTGGACACTGTTATTCTGTACTAAAAAAGATTACCAGCATAATTATATTCCAATAACTCTTACTTAAATGATATGACAAATTAAAAAGAAAAACAAGGATGACAACATCCATAAGTAGCGAAGCACAAAAAATCGTAGATGGGAATACGTACAGGTAGATTTAAATGTTTTTACTAAAATCAAGAATAGATTTATTGGATAAAATAAATATGAAACCTTGTTTTATTTTGTATGATGACGATGGTCAAAGTAAATTATATTAAAGATGCTCATAACAATGGGAAAAATTATTTTGATACTGATATCCCATAAAAGTTTGAAAATTGGATCAAAATAAACAAAGATCTTGGGAAATATGTAAAACATATAAAAATAGCCAAAAACCTGATAAAAGGCAGTCTGGCCGCCATGGTTGTTTTCTTAAAACGACAAAAAATTTAATTTTTAAATCCTTAAAAACTTTAAAAATTTGGAAAATCGGACCATATACACTGAAGATATGGAAAAAAGTGTTAAATATATTTATAAATAGCCTAAAACCTGCCAAAAAGGCAGTCTGGCCGTCATGGTTATTTCCTTTAAAGACGGGGGAAATTTAATTTTGATATCTACAACTGAAAAAATTTTGAAAATCGGACTATAAACACTGAAGATATGGAGAAAAATGTTAAAAATATAAAAAACAGCCTAAAACCTGCTGAAAAGGCAGTCTGGCCGTCATGGTTGTCTTCTTTAAAAGACGGGAAATTTAATTTTGATATCTATAACTGAAAAAATTTTGAAAATCGGACCATACACATCTTTTATAGGAGCTGAGTAAATCCCATTTCCCCCATAGCGTTACGGACTGACGGACTGACTGACGGACGGACGGACAAAGTGAATTATAGAGTAGCTTCGCTACTAAAAATTAAAATCACCACTTCGATTAAAGTCAAGTTTTATAGAGATCCGAAAATTCAGTAAACTATGAAAAATTTAAACAAAAAAGGTCGGGTATAGTTTATTTCGTGGCATCGACCCTTAAGGGGCGTTTCGTTGTTCTTTCACAGTAGCTTTTGATAGGTTATTTTAGGTTAGGTTGGGTGATTGCTACGCAGGGTTGGAGGCCCCCCCCCCCCCCCGGCAGGGGCTAGAAATTAGGGAAAAGCTACTGAAAAATACGACAAAACGCCCCTTAAGAGACGTTGCCACGAAAGGGACTATACCTAAAGAGTCTAATGAGCTGAAAAATAAAACATACCTATGCCGCTAAGAATGCCGGCTGCTTTGCAGGCGTATTTTAGCCACCACGCAACGCCATCATCCGGCTGACTGGCGGCGTTAGGGAACACAAAATTCTTGACCGCGTCCATTTCTCACAAAGTCACTTTTCACTGAAAATATATACATTAAGTATTAGGATGTTTGATTGTTTTTAATTTTAAATAAAAAATTATGAAATTAAAGACAGTGGCGTGTACAGTACAAGGTTTTTGCCAAAGTGGTTGTGCACAGCGCATCCAAATATTTTAACACCCCCTTAACGATTTTTGACAAATTATAACCCCGTTAAAACAAAATCGAGGGTGGGTGTATTACAGACAATAAGAGGGGTATTATTTTATTTCCAGGGGCGGGATACATCCCCCTTACCCCATTTTTGCACCCCTATGCTGTATTTTTTGTAAAAAACTAAAAATAAATACCTAGGTAACATGTTTAGTATTATTCTCTTAATTTATGGTTGAAAAATGCACAATATTGGAAATAATGTCGGCGTAAATATCAGTTGTGAATTCTCTACTAATCTTAATCAATAACATCAGTACAAAATGCCCCCCCCCCCCCCCATCATATATCTTATGAACATCCCCTCTTATCTCTTTCCTATTATCTAGATTAGTACCAGTTCTCAACCATACTGAAATCCGCGGAAAGCTGTCTATAAAACGATGAGATAAATAACTATCCCGATATGATAAATTATTTTGTGTTATTAAAATTCAACATCATTTGACATTTTGAAATCTAATAATTTTTTACATTTTTGTTTAGATTGAATGTCTTTGATCTAAAAATATTGTAAATAAAATTCCTAAATAAAGTTTAACAATAGCAGTTATGTCCATAATTAGTGCAGTAAAAACAAGAAAATAATTTCTCGTATTCATTCGAATTCGGTGGATAGGAACCGGTTCTCATCCATACAAAAATAACTATGTCTAGCATCGTATTATATCCTGGTTTCTACGAATATAAAAATGTACAATCATAAGATTAAAACCAATTTTTTAGCCCCGAGGTGCCGAAGGCACGGGTAAAAAAATAATTGTACATTCTATATCCGCGGAAAGCTGTTTATATTAATACCGTTATCTTTGAAACTTTTATGTAAGTTGGCTATTTTGGGTTAGGTTAGGTTATATTTGGTACTGTTTAGTACCGAAGAGTTAATGGAATGCTGGTATTCGTACTGCAGAGCAGGGACCACCCTCCCCACAGGCATGACAAAAACAAACTATCCTCCTCTTACATTTATTTAAAAATGTGGGTGGGGGGGGGGGGGTCAGTGTTTGATATGAACTATGAGGGAAAGCCTCATTTGTTGTCCTAATTATTAACATCTTGATAAAAACAAATGCGCATTGACACAGATTGTTGAAACTTAAAAGTTTGTTTGGTGCTTCCCCACAATGTGTCCGTCTATCAATGACACCCCCCCCCCCCCTCTTGAATGGAGAAATCGTAGGATAGGGGACATTTTAAAAGCGACACTTATCTATAATTAGGGTCGTCCGTCCGTACGTAACGGGTAGCTCTTTTAGTTAATTTAGACATTTAAACTTTGCATGATGGTTCCTATATCAGTTAGGTATGATTTTAAAAGCGTGGCATCTATATAATCGTTACCAGAACGTCCATTTAAAATATGCTGATTTGTATGATATAATTATCCTATTCATCTGATTTTTTAGATGCTGATTCGAAGGATAACAATGCTGTACAATATTATAAGTGAAGCATCTCTTTAATCAAATACTAAAACTGAAAGTATTCCCTTTTCAGTATTTACGCAATTTTGCTACAAATTTATGTAAAATTTTGTCTAGACTTACTTTGACTTTAAATTAATGTTTTGCTTATTAAGTTCTAACAAGAGTATTTCTGTGTTTGACCTTCTTCATGATTTTAGAGCTTCGCTTTTATGGATGTTGTCATCCTTGTTTTTCTTTGCCTAACCCCTGCAGTGCCCTATTTTCAATTTATTTTAAAAATTAAGAGCTTTTTCTGTGCTAAACTATAGGGAAACCACTGGAAAGCTTTTTCTGTGCTAAACTAGAGGGAAACCGCTGGGAAGCTTTTTTATAAACTTTGGAGGTGTGTCCGAATGCCCTAAATAGCTGCCCTCAGTGTAAATTTATTTATATAATTTAAAACTTTGTTCAGCTACTCTTGGCGATAATGAATGTTGTCTTCCTTGTTTTATTTACCTATTACATGTATAAATTTTTGTAGCGAAATATTAATAATACAGAATCCTTATATAAAATAAATAGGACATCTATCTGTCTATCTTTAAGTATGTAGTTTTAAATAAAGCCTACATTGTCTGTTCGACATATGTTTGTTTTTATGTTTAAAGTAATATTTTAAATAATTTCAACTAAATAATCGATTTGCCTCTAGCATGTAGGGGTTCTCTTTTCATTGATAGTCTAAAACCATATTCCCAGCGGCTAAGTAAAGATTCCCTAAGAAAAAAGGGCTCACTTTGGGGAGTTTTCTTGACATGGTAGAGGTGTTAGCCAACAATATAGTTATAAACCTTCCCTGGACCTACAAGAAGCTTTACTATAAATAAACCATCTTAGGCTACAAACACACAATCATAGACTAGACATCTTATTACTTTTATATAAAGATGATAATTGTTATTACGAATATTTTGATATAAATAAAAAAACTAAAAATATGTTTTACCTGAAAAATATAAACTAGAAGTGAAATAACAAAACTGGGACAGCAGTCATTTGATTCATAAATACAATTTTTTTTAAATCACAAAATTCACCGACTCAACACTTTTTTCAACACTGCGCTAAACTTTTAATAGGCGGAGGCAGCGCGGCGCGAGCTTTGGGGGCAAACTTTTTCTAAGGCGAGATGATAACTCGAATTAGAGTAGTGTGACTTTGGTGAACATCAGCTGAGTTCAGTCGATATTAGTCAGGGAACGAGGGCATAGGACATTGGGAGCTAATTTAATCCTCCTCATTGACTTTTGATGTTCAAATTCAGCATTTGGTGTATTGTAAACATTGGACAATTGCAGGAAAATAAGGACTCTAGCTAGACTAATTGAACTATTATTGTCCTTGTCCTCCCTGATATTATGATACCCTTTAGAAATATGGGGAGGGCGGAGATAGGGTAGATAATTGGAAAGAAGAGAGAGGCTGCAAAAAAAGAAAGGAAGAAAGAGAGTGAGAAAAAGAAAGTGAGAGAGAAATATAATATCAAGGAAGCCTCTTTCATTCTCTCTCTCTCTCTGTCTCTCTCTCTTTCTATCTATCTATCTCCTTTTAGATCTTATTGTTGAACCCGAAAGAAAAACCGGGAGGGGGAAGGGGGTTTTGCTTCCCCTCTACCTAATTTTCTCTTGGAGCTTCTTATTGCCTCTCCCTTTTCTCCGAGAGTCACATTCAGCCTCTGAAACACACCCCATCCCCCCTTCTCTCTTAATTGTGTGTGTGTATTGGGGTCTCTGTGTTTGTGTGTGTGTGTGTGTGTGTGTGTAAACATATGTGTATTGTAAAATTATAATAGATTATAATAATGGATATAGAATATGCTTGGATATTATGACAGGGGAAAAATTGTTGTCAATTTAGATTGCTAACATGGACATAACTTATTGGTCAGTTCATTCATCCAGTAAGAGAACGGGTGAAAGGGGTTTGAGGGTGGATCGTTATTAAAGACAGCTAAAAGTTTATTATTGTAATACTATTAGAGTATATTATATTCTGGTGTAGGGTCCAAGTTATAATAAATCCATTATTGTAATATAAAAAACAGAAGATTGGTGGTTTAGTAGAAGGGTTAAATGTACTTAAATCTTAAAATTAAATTAATAAGCTTGGCAACATCTTTAGAAACGAAGCTCTAGTTCATCTGAAAAATGCTCTAAAGACCAAAAAATTCAAAAGAACGTTTGTAAGTTTGAACTTATAACTATAAAATTGCTTTATTTGCAGGATTACTATTATAGATGTACTTACCTACAATTCGAAGTGTCCGTCCGTTCGTCCGACTGTCTGTCCGCCCGTCTGTTAGAGAAAGAAAGAAGACACCTAATTTTCTCGGCACTTATAAAAGATAGATTGCTGAAATTTTCAGGGATTAAATATGTTAACATTCTTCATATTTTCACAAAGTTTCATCAAGATCCACCAATCAATTGGGCTTCTAGATCGATACCTACATTTTTAAGTTTTCATGATTTTCTCAACTCCTGTACAAGATAGACGACTGAAATTTTCAGGGATTGCATACTTTAATATTCTGCATATTTTTATCAAGTACTATTGAGATTTGCATATTGGTTGGGGTGCTAGTTCGATTATTAGATTTTTAAGTTTTCATTATTTTCTTTACTCCTATTTGAGATAGGCGGCAGTTATGTTGAGATATTAAATAAGTTCACAATTTACATATCCCCACAAAGTTTCATTAAGATTTGCTTATTGGTTGAGGTGCTAGATCGATTCCTATATTTTCGCGTAATAAATCTTACAAGGTTTCGTGATTTGTTTAGTTTAATGTTTTTTTCAGCTTCGCTACTTATGGATGTTGTCATCCTTGTTATTTTTATAAATACTACATAATTTAACTAATATCACGAGTATTTCATACTAAAATTAGGATTAAAATAACCAAAAAATTAAGACGACCTTCTAGATATATAGTACACTTGGTGGATGATACTTTTTTGTTATAAAAAGCTTGAAACTGAAATTACAATTCTTAAATATTAATATTCTATAATATTCTTGTATAATATGTATATGTTTTGCTATATGTTATTGGCTTTTATAGATAAAAAGCTTGGTCGTTCCTCAACCCAGTACAAATAGTATTTAAGTACTATGGGCTACGCTCTAGAGGCCTCTAAAAAGGTAAGTCGACGACGGAGATCTTTAAACTGAATATCTAAAATATAAAACTTAGAAATTTTTTTGGAAGAAAGTTATTTTCTCTGGATGATTTCTCTTGGGAGGGAGGAAGTACTTTACCCCAAAATAGAATATAAGAAGCTTTATTGTTATTGAAATCTTTTTAGTTGTTTACAGAAATATCTTTTTTTACTACTAAGGAATATGAATGGATATAATATACGTGGATATTATGACAGGGGAAATGTTTATGTTGCTACTTTAGTCCTTGTTATTGAAGGAGGGATAGGATAAAAGGGGTGGAAGGGAGAGTCGTTATAATAGCCAGCTAGACTTACCATTTTATTGGAGTAGGCGAAAATATGATTCAACATCCAAGTAATTATATATCGATTGGAATATATTAATACAAATACAAAATTCTATCAGACCATTGAATAGTGTTATTTTTATGTTTTTCATATTTTAAATTTTGTTTTTGTCATTTTAATTGGTTTTCTTCCTTTTTCACAGGTAAGCAAGTTAAAATTGGCAAACTTAGTAGCAAGGACAACCGGTCTATATTTCTATTTCGCCTTATTCCTGCTTATTGTCGCAACTTCTACTAAATATTTAGATCCCTTATCCCTCAAGTTTGTTGACTATCCGATCACATTATTGGTTAAAAAGTAAAATTCATCGCTCACATTACTAGATAAGGATAAGTGACTAGATATAAACAAAAATCTTTGTTTGCTAAGAAATTCCTATGGATTATTTTGTCTGACTGACTATTTAGGGTAATAAATATATTTCATCCTACTATATAGATTAGTTAGGGTTTTTGTCATTACCTTCTGAATTGATTGAGTTCTCGTTGGTCCATGATGGTTTCAGGCAATTTCATTTACAGATAAGATAGCCTCTTTTTGCCCCTGTGATATCAGAGTCCTAAGTACAAGGGTTACAGCCGTTGGTAATGTGTTATTTGTAAGAAGAGTTCTCGAAAAAGAATTATTATAAAATCAGTATTAATTGCGTGATGCTATATCTTTCATCAATATTTCTATTCTAAAGTATTAATTTGTATCTAATGTATTGAACAGTTCGTTCATCCAGTAGTAGGGGGGGGGGGTCGTTATTTTAGCCAGTTACAAGTTTCAATTTATTATTGTACATGATAATCTGGTGTATGACGAGAACTGCTTACTTAAAGTGTTGATTAACTACAACAAAACAAGGATGGTAAAATCCATAAAGGCGAAGCTGTAAAAATGAGAAGGAAGTACAAGCAGAACATTAATTTTGTAAGTCTTAATTGTACATAAATTTCTTGCAAATTGCGTTAATATAGGATTCAGTAAAAGATCATACATTATTACAAAAAAACAATCAGATGAATATGATAATTATGTATATTAAACAATTATGTTGTCCAAAAAAGTTATAAAAAAACAGCATGTTTTAAATGGAGGTACGGACTTTCTGGTAGAGTTGCTACGCTTCCTAATTCGTACTTAATTGTTATGGAAATTATCGTGCAATGTTTGAAATCGATTCTAACATGTCTAATTCAACGAAAAGAGCTAACCGTTACGCAGGTAGGAATGGACGGACCTACCCTTATTTTGGAAAAGCTTTAATTATGAAACGTTTACAAAAATGTTATTAATTATTGACGTCACGAAATTACTTCAAGTGCATGTTTTATTTCTTAATCCGAATTCCTTAGGCTTCATTTTTATTTAAATCAAGAAAGAAAACATCCATAATATATGTTAAAAGAAAATTGCAAAGGTAAGAACTCCTTTTCCAGTTTGGTATCGAAACCGATCAATCTCTGCTGGATTATAACCGGCGATAAGGAAAAAAACATGTATCATATAGTCTTATAGCCAGCTTTCTACGAAGTATTCAAATGAAAATCATGATCTAAAACCATTTTTGTCAGCACGGGCCTTCGAATCAAACTGGTTTTGATATTATATTTTAAATTTCTTATTTTAATATCCGCGAAAAGCTGTCTATAGTCTTTAAATAACGCTAGATTTTAAAGTAGAACCATATCGTTTCAGCGGTTAGCGATTTTTTAAGAACTAACACACATAGAGATCCTGTAATTTTATTATAAGGGTTAAAAAGAGGCTAATCTCTGTAGAATAACTTTTGAATAGAATAACTGGAATTATTCAATTTATTCTAATCTGTATTTTATTCCTGTTTTATTTAAGCTTTTTAATAATTGTTTTTACGGTTAAATTTCTTATGCTTTAGAAATATGCTGTTTTTATTCGGGAAAAATATTAAATACGATTACAAAAGAATAGGTCTAAATAATGTATAAATAAGTTTAAATCTATAGTTTAGACAACTACCTAACCCAAGTGATGGAGTCTGTTTATATTTCCGACGCTATTAGCTGATTTCAAAGACCCAATACCAAACATCCCTGTGGGCGGAGTTACATATAGCGCATACCCTATCTGTTCTTTTAATTTAATCAACTTTTAGCAGTAATATTAAATTTTTTTATGAATAAAGTAGTTTTCCATTTTATAAAGTAAAAGTTAAGGTATGTTACTTTTTAATGGAGAAAATATTTTAATTTAGCAATTTTTCATCAAAATATAGCTTCAAATGTTTTGTTGAGTTCAATGTGTATGAAAATCACGGCAAAAATTTCATTACGTAATTTCCTGGCGATCTAAGAAGTTGGCCTATAAATTGATGTACATCCCAAATTATGATAAACAGAACAACCCCTTTTGTGGATTACAATAAGTTGTTGAAACGTTTGGACACTCAACACTCAGTCCCCAAAGTTGTTATGCCAACGAAAATGTTACTATAAAATTTGGGGAGAATGCAATAAACATTAAACAGTCTAATGTTCCCTCCCTCCCTGATGTAATATACTATTTCTAACTGGTAGCAAAATATTTCTTTTAGTTTGGATATCCCTCCTTCTGAATATGAACTAGTTCAAACTGGAATTGAGGAATATGCATTTCCAAAGTGCATTTAGTTGTTAGGTTGTTTGGGGCCACTTTCAAAACACATGCTCAAATCAAACAAATAAAACTTTGGCTTGGTTCATCAACTTTTTGAAGGAGGGATAAATTCCAGGGAGGGCGGGGAAATTGGGCTGCTTATTACACTAGTCCTTAAATGCTGATTATAATGTTTACTTATTTGTTGGCTTAACAACTTTGGGGACTTTTATTGGATTTTGATTTGTTTGTACATTAAGCTGAATGTTCAAACGTTTCAACCACTAATTGTAATCTACAGAAAGGGTTATTTTGTGCATTATCATTAGGGATGTGTGTACATTAATTCATCGGCCATTTGTCTTATCTCTTTAGATCCCTGGGTGATTTCAATTATTTAAATTCCCCAGATATTAAAAAAATAAGAAAATTTTGAGAAAATTAGGGCTAAAGTTTTTGGAAAGTTTTTTTGTACTGGAAATATCAAATCGCTTAAAGAGACTTAGGGCCAAGTTTTCATTAAAGAGTTCGTAATATTTAATAACTTTGTTTAATTGAAATGTAATTTACATTGTCTTCTTACAAGTATGTATGTATATTATTTATCTTTATGTCTGTATATTAGACTAGCATCTAAGTTACCTTTACTCGAAGATTGAAAAAATGGCCTATAACCATCACAAGATTAAATATGCTAAAACAACCCTGGGCCCTATATAAATTTTCATTAAATCGGAGAACTCAATCGGTTGAAATCTTAAGATTCAGACAAAAAACTTACTGCTTTTTAGTATTAGATTTTATGATATAAAAGCTTTTTTATGTCTATAGTAAAATATTTTAGCCACTGCTGCACTGTTTGTGTCCTAAGTTTGTACTTTGAAGATTAGATTGTCCTCGTTCACAAAAAATCTGAGCTTGTTTGTTCTCCAATATTAATACTTAGGGCGCATCTGATAGTATGCCATATTGTACCGAACAATAACATTATTCGCAGTTACAACTTGAATTAAGTGAGAGAGTAGTTGATAATTTGACCAATGCAGTAGCAGAATCAAAACTTGCACACACACACACACACACACAACTGCACACACACTTCTGTAAAAGAAAAGAAGCTTTTAAAGTTAAATTAAGTTTAAGCAATAATTATCAGGGATAAGGGATGGGAAACGTAGGAAAATATTATTTCAGGCCTATTTCAAGCCTAGGCCTAATAAACCAGTTTTGGGATGACGCAGTGGTTCGTCCTAAACGCTAAGGAAAAAGCTGTGTGTGTGTGTGTAGATAAAGTATAGAATCAAATTCAGGTAGCTAGTTTAAAGTAAAAAACATAACTTTTTATAAACCTATATATTAATGGCTTTTGTTAAAATGAAGTTTTTTCTCTCCCAAAATTTTTTTATCTTTTACTTTGGTAATTTGAACTGCAAGAAAGCTATCGTTGGGTTTCCCTCAGACAGATTTTAGTTTGTATTGTTTGCATTTTTATTAATGAGTAAAAATTTTATTTGAAAATTTCATTGCTAATTAAAATTCAAAATAAATAAATAAATATGCACTTGGGTAACATTCTATCAAGTTCTTTGGATACTATAATGTAATGATATATCTGTACTGTGTTGTATTGTACAAAAATTAGGGTTACGGTGTTGTATCAATTCAGTACTAAATTTTTAAAATTCAAAATACAACATCTAATTTATAAACTACCAAATGAAAATTCGTAGCTACCTTCTTTCCAAAAAAATAATCCCGTTATTTTTGTTTTTTCTATATGGCCCTTTTTTAATGTTTAACTCTAAGAAGATTTAATAACACCATTTATATTTATTTTTTCGTAGCAGACGAAATCATTATTTTTTCTAGAATTGTCTGCTTCTAAAACTTCCCCCAATTGGTGATTGGTTGATACAAAACAAGCCCAAATCACAGAACACTATTGGTTTAGAGCGGTAGCCAATATGAGTTGTCCGCCAGTAAGGTCGTTAAATTAGGCAAATGGTAAAAGTTGCATGATCCCTTTCAAAACCAGGCCGAGACCTAATTTATGGCCAGGTTTCCTATCCCTTATCCCTGATAATTATAGATAAAGATATCATTTATTTTCAGCCAAAAAACTGTGTGAAACGTTTTGATATCTAAACAAGTTAGAACGTTAATTGCCTAAATTATTTTTAGTTAAATAAATACTTCGTACTTATCAATCAAAACACGAAAACGCAATTGATCATTGCAGAAAAGGTAAACTACGTCAAATTCTTTATTTTCAAAATGGATGTAGATTCAGAATATACGTGGATATTATTACAGAAGAAATTTTTTTGTCAATTTAGCATGCTATTTTCTGTTTTTTTTTGGTCAGTTCGTTTATGTTCGAGGGATGTGGTAAAGGGTGGGATAGGTGATAGATATTAGAGAATATGAAAATCTGTTGTAAGATCCAGGTAATAATAAATCCATTATTTTGATTATTGCAAGTTTTCAAAGTATATCTGGTATGTTGGACAGTCCCGTTCTTAAAATTATTTACATTCAAAGCTGATTATTATCCGCTGGATTAGACCCGGTTCTCAGCCATACTGCGGGAAAAATGTAATGTATTATAGACAATTTTCAGCGAATAATGATATAAAAAATTATAACCATGTTTGTTGGCCAGGGATTTGAGGCCATCTGGGCCAACAAAAATGGATTTAATCTTAAAATTTCCCAGCAATGATGTTCTTAAATACAGTATCGTCAATGATAAAGATTAAAAGTTCTACTACCGTTTTGAGAATCAAAAAGAAATAATGATATACTATTTTTGTCAAAATAGTATCAAAAGCTTTGTTGAGTTCAACGTATAATAAATTGTCGAACCTTTTTTGACTTGCCTCTATTTGAGATCACTTTAGCTTTACAAAAAATGAAATAAATGTTTAAAAACTTATCGCCTACCTACCTACTGCCCCTTATTGTGTGCTAATCGATCAATCTTTCTTCAGTTTTAAAGTTTGAAGAGTAAATATACTGTTTGGGGCCATTGTATGATGTTGTTTTTATCTAGTAGCGAAGCCACTCTTTCCCTTTTTATGTCTTCCCGTCAGTCAGTCCGTGACGCTATGGGGTAAATATGATTTTCTCAGCTGTTTTTCAAGATAGACGGTTGATTTTAAAAAAAAGATTTTTAATACCATTGGGTATGCTACAAAATATAAATGTAAATATAAAATACGTGAGAAAGGTTTTGTGATTATTTTCTCCTATATATTTATAATCATTATTTTAACAAATCTTCAAATGCTCTTGAGATCTCCTTGTGCTTTGTTGTCATCCTTGTTTATTAAGGGAAATTAGGATAGGGGGGGGGGAGGGGATGTGTGGTCAGGTTAAGGGAATATTTGTATCCGCAGCAAGTCCTTGCAAATAATTATACAATTTCCAATTAATTTCATTTGTACCAGTAACATTTTAAAATAGGTTTAGAAAAATGGTCAATCCTAGCACCATAATCTGTCAAACCTAAAAGAATCCTTTTGTCTATTTATAGTTATATACATGGCATTAATAAGAACGACGCTAAATTTAAAAGTTAGCTTTATCCAAAGAAATTCAACACCTTGTACACTTTCTAACCAATAATATGGCTGAGCTGTTTTCCTATTGGCTGATTTAGTGATTATGTATCTAGATCTCTATATTTATTCATATAAAAAAAATCGTATAAGAAGTTTGGAAGTCCTAACTTAGCATGGTAATGAGTTGCGCCTGTTTTAAGCATTAGGCATTCTCCCTACTCTCACTGTAAATGTCGTGGTGTTTGGCAGAGATTCAAACCTATCACCTTCCGGAAAACGAGCGGGAATGAAATACAAGTTTTATTATGATTTCTAATGTCTTTCAAAAAAGGTATTATGTTTAAAAAACGACATTTGCTTAGACCCTTGAAAGAGGCTTTTTTTTCTGTATCCATTTTAATAAAAATGAAGTTTTGTCAATATTTCATCAAATAATAAAGTTGTTATTGCACAAAATCAATCTTTATACTTGCGCATTTTTTATGTAGAAAATTATTTCTATGTCGTACTTTTCATTTTTCAAATTGTACATTTTAATTTGTCCGTAGCTGCAAATGACATATTATCCAATCATATTAAATGATGTTTACGCTTAATAATGGATATACATATTAAGCGGTAGATTAAGTTAGAAAAAAATATTAGCTTATTTCTAAAAAGTTTTTTTAAACTTCCCCAAAAAAATATAAAATTCACTGCAGTGAAAAAGTCTGTTCTTCGGTAAATAAGAAACCCCCTGGTTCCTATCCACCGGATTCGAATGAATACGAGAAATCATATTATTTTAACTTACATATCAAAAGATAAGTAAAAATAAAGAAATTTCTAAAACTATAAGATGTACATTATTATTTTTATTTCAAAATATTTCAACTATTTTTTGCTGCAATTGCTGCAAATTGCTATTCGGCGCTAATGTTATAGCTAGAGGTTATCAAAAAAAAAAAACAATTAGCCTGGCAGTTGAATATATATTGAAAAAGAAACATGGCTTAATTTATTATCATTGTGACTTTTTCCATTTAAGATATATTTTCCATCACGGTCCAATGAAAAACTCTTTTTAAGATTATATAGATTAATTTATATTTTTTATTTACTTAAAATGTAAATATTTTTATAGGTCAATAAAAGAATATAAAATAAAATCCCTCTATTCAAACTATATTATTGTATATTTAACCTGGTTTCAATTCCTTGTTTTGTTTGTTAAAAACGCAATTTATATTTTTCTGAGCAAATTTATTTTTATCTTTTCCAATAATACAAAATCTATAGAATTTCCTTTTATCCAATATTACAGAATTAGAGAGATTGATTTCTCCGCTTTAATCAATTTCTTCTCGTAGTAAAGGCGTAGTTACTCTTATGGGGTACAAGCTGCCACGGGGGGGGGGGGTTAATATTAAAAAAAAACATGTTTACCTACACCTGTAATGAAGAACATTATCGGTTCAAGGATAAGACAAATGACGATAAATTGACGTGTACCCCTAATTATGATACACAAAATTATCACTTGCGTAGATTAAAATTAGGGATTGAAAAGTTTGGACACGCTAAGTTTGTACCAACCAAACAATTTTATAAAAGTACTCAAAGTTTTTTTAGGTAACGAATGCAAGAAAGTGTTGGGGATCATGTAATTTACAGACTCCCCATTACCTCATGTGTCTCATGACTATTGCTTATTGTTGGAAAAGCTAAAATCCATACGTCTTTTGTAAAAATGCGTAGACTAGAATAGGTTTTTAATCAGCTCAGTGCTCTACGAAAAACAAGAAAATCTATAAACGAATAGTTTACTAATATCAAAGTGCAAGAAATATCAAGTTTTATAATATGATGCAAATTTCCCTTTTTTAACAGCGAAGTTAAACTTTTATAATTATTATGAAGATTTACTTTTCTCGTTTGTAGATAAGCAGCTGAAATTTATTGCACGAAATCTTCAACAATTATTTAGTTCGTCCGTCCATCCATACCATAACGCTTCAAACACTTTCTATTTCCAAAAGTCCTAAATCTAACATCGCTAATCATAATGTTTCTCATCCTTGTTTTAAAGAGAATTTTTTGGTATCGTGATCACTAATTCTGAATATATCTCATGCAAGAACTAACATAAATGTTAAATATTATTTTAAGCATCTTCTATGTAGTAAATTCCAACCTTTTTTGGATTTTGAAAAGCAGCAGATGCTGATTTTTAACTTTTTTGACAACAATTTTTTTTATTATATAATCATCCTTTTTATCTGATTTTTGTCAACAGGGTAGAATATTTTAAGCGAAGCATATCTATAATCAAGTTTCCCTGGACCTATATAAAGCTACAGTGTAAAGATCCATATTGGTTCTGGGGTTAGCGAGATCCTTCGGTACAGAATCAGATAGATGGACTGGCAGACACCATGTTACTTTTATATAAAGTTTGTTTTTGTTAAGCTACTTGTCATTTTATTATTTTTACTTTCTATTTTCAAATTATTTTAAATGTAAATAAGGTAAACTTGACTAAAATATATGTGTGGTGTACTAAATACATAGCAACCGTTTTATTTCATGAAAGGTTGTAGGAGA
The DNA here is from genome assembly GCF_053477335.1 of Acartia tonsa. Taxonomy (NCBI): domain Eukaryota; kingdom Metazoa; phylum Arthropoda; class Copepoda; order Calanoida; family Acartiidae; genus Acartia; species Acartia tonsa. The sequence goes on from NC_137263.1 coordinate 37,392,627, forward strand.
AACTTTTCCAAATATTTTAGAGCTGAATTCCTCATGCAAAATGTTTACAAAAGTGGGGAATTTGTTTGGACTTCTGTTTGCTTATATCATATAGGTTTGTGGCTATAAAAATCACTATTATTTCCATATCCTTAAACATAGAGAAGTATTTTTTTATTTTTTGTCTGAAAATAAGGATCTCTGAAATTGATGGGTTGTACTCTTCAAAGAAGCTTTAAAAATATAATGGGTATGGTTTTAGGCAATTTTCTTATCATTCACCCCTAGAGCCTAGGATCGAAGCAACTAGTTACTAAGTCCTTTCTTGAATAAAGAATCGCCTTATTTAAGAAAGTTTTATTAAAAAGATCAGTAGATTGTTATACAGCAATCCACTTATATCCCACCTTGTACAAGGTCCTGGTAAGCAAATATGCTTGGTGTGTCATCGTTTCCACAAAAATTCAAATGATCCAAAGCTATCAAAACCGCAAATTACTATTACATAGTAGTGGAAATGGTCACTTAAAAGGCTTGTCTATAATTTTTGTCAAATACATATTTCATTAGATTTATGGTAAATGACTTTATACTTATGTTGATAAAAATGACTGTACAAAATATTTTTACAAGCTACAGCGCTAACATCTTTTTTTCTTTACCTTTCTTAGTTAAACTCACCCTTTATAATTAAATGATTTTTTTCGGGTTTTTTTTGCAATTGAACAATTTTTGTCGTAAGACAACTTGTGTAAGCGAAGACACACCAATATGCACGGTGAACCAAATAAAGTTTAGGTATTTTCCCCCAAAGTTCCTAATCCTATTAAGGACCCCTCCGCCCTTCATTTTTATTATAAAATAACCAATGAGAGGCCAGCATAAACTTTACCATTTGTCAATTACAGTGTATACTGGCCTCTCATTGGCTATTCTGTCGTATGACGTCATAATCTGTGGAGGGACTTTAATCATTTTCATTATAAATTAAAATAAGAGTGGTTATTTTTTATGCTTATACCGATACCTACAGTGATACCCTTTACCCTATATATCATAAAACAAACCAAAAAATTCCCCCCTCACCCCCCTCCCCCCCTAGCTTTAATTCAAAATAAGTATGGAAGGTTCTGTTATCGACAAGGAACTTTAGAGGAAGTTACCTTTTCAATATTGGATTGGGTTAACTATATAGAGCATAAGGTTACTAGGCAAAATTCAATTTTGAAAGTGTTTTTTTACATGTGATAATTTCTTATTAATAAAAATATGAAAAAAATCATGAAAATAGGCATAAGATACAATACTTTTACTAGGAATAAATTTCGTTAACTTAACTTGCAATAAGCTTTAATAGGGTACCTAGTACCTACCCATCAAGCATTATATGTTTTAATCGGTAATCCCACGATTAGATACCATTAACAGATTTTGTATTGTATATTCAAAAAGCTTATAAATATTCAATTAAAAACTTGTAAAACAGCCTGGGCTTAATTCGTCGTAAATTTATGGTTTTAGAATATTAATTTATCATTGGTAGCTTCTAACTTTTTAGTTGGAAGAAAAAGTATTAAATTTTGTCTGTCATTGTCCCCTCCCTCTCTGCTAAACATTGAGTTGAACTAAATTCTGCAACTTTGCAATTTCATGGCAGTTTTCCTCGACCATGAAAATCAACTTTTAGTTTTCTATAGAAGCTGCAGCCCAAGCCTCTAGGGGCTATGCCCTAAGTTGACAGCTGAACATCAAAAATCCATAATTTAAAAAAAATTGTATGTATTTTTATGTATACATTCTTTCATGCACAAGAATTGTATTGAGCCAAAATAAAACTTCCATGAAAAGTAGATCACATTTGAAACGTACATTTTGAGATCTTAAATAGACGCACAGACACGATAATCGCTGGACTGATTTGGTTCTTTTTTTACAGAGAAGCCGAAAACAGACATTTTTTATATTTTTATCTGTTTTAGGAGAGTCGGACAACCTTCCTAAATTAAATTCAACGCCTTCTCCCATAAAAATCTAAATCTTTGTCTTTTTACTTTTGAAAATAAGTAAATTAAAAGTTGGTTAATACGCCAGCTTTTTAGAAAAAGAAAGTTGTTCTTTTTGGCTGAAAGGAGCGTTAAGATACATTTAATGTTTTGAATAAATTAAGTTGTAAGGTATCATATTGCATGGATTATAATTCTCTGTGTATCCTATAATTTCAGAATAAAATTACGTGGATTTTGACGAGTAAAGAAAAAAACATATCATGTCTCTTCGAGGGCGTATAGTGTAAGAAACATTTTTTGAATACCTCCAAATCTTTGCTATAAAATTTATGGTCCCTACCCGGGGCGTCCAAGCTTTTTCTTTCGGGGGGGGGGGGGGGGTAATCTTTATATCATATAGGCGAGGACGTCCAAGCTTTTTAATTTTTTGGGGAGGTAAAAATTCCAAATCACACCTTAACCCCCCTACCCATTAAACGTCCTTGGTCCCTAAAAGCCAATAAAAATGTTGACAACATCCATAAAAGATTACCAAAAATGACTGAAAAATGAACGTTAACACATATAGAGTGGCGGTACTCTTGGTTTATAAGAAATATCACAATTTTTTTAGTACAAGATGCCTAATAAGTACATGCCTTAAAAATGAAGGGAGAATAATGGGGTAATTTAGAAGTGCATACTAAGTTTAGGCCAAAACTATATATATAATTTTTAAGATGATAAGAGATTTCTATGTCTAACATTCATGCTAAATCAAAAGCGTATACACGATATTTCTTAGGAATTGAGTGAAATTCGTAAATATAAATGAGTAAGTCAGTCTGTAAGGGAAGAAGATAAGTACTTTAGAAATGCTACACTTCTAAGAACAATAAGGGAAAATTAAAAATCAAAACATAGCAGGGCAAAGTGTCTCAAGAATCAGCCATGTGACTTCATAAAAAAGGGGGTTTCTTTACCACTTTTCTTCGAACACAGTAATAGTGTCTGACTGATTATGACGTAACAAAAAAAATTAGCCAATGAGAGGCCACGATAAATTTTACCATTGGTCAATAGCGGCCTCTCATTGGCTAATTTTTTTTTGTTACGTCATAATCAGTCAGACACTATTACTGTGTTCCTTTTCTTCTAATTTTCCTCATTTTGATGACGTCACATGGCTGTTTTTTGTCCCACTACATCAAAACTAACAATGTTTTATTTATATGTTTTCAAACGTTTTGTTAAAGTCAAAGTGTCATTAATTAATCTTTTCCATACCTAAACATAAAAACTTGAACATTCCAATTTTAAAATCCTATCATGCTTCAAACATGGTAAATATTGAAATTTTCAACATATACTAGTTTAAACCTACTATACGCCAAATAAAAGATGGAAATACTGGTTTCAATAATCATTTTTCTCTCTCTTCATACTGAATACGCTAATATATTCATTATCAAACCACGTTGTGTTGTAAAATTGTTTCTCAAACTTGTTAGATCCAAATACAAAGGGTGGAGAGGAATATGAAATGTAATAAAAAGGGAAATTTTTCCTCTCTTCTTGTTAGAGCCTCGAAAAGGTTGTCGTTCCATCCAACAAAATAATGCATCATAGATGTGATATTATATTTCAACAAAAATAAGACAAATTTGGTCAACTGTAAAACTTTTTGTTTTAGAGTTGACTACTTTTTAAAGGCTTGTTTTAGGATTGGTTAGTTTAAATAGGTTAAGAGAGGCCCCCAGGCATTTAAACCCGTGGAGATATAGCCCCATTGGGTTAAAGCTACCACAAGAGCTAGAAACATGTCGCTTTTCTTTAAAAATTATTGTGAATTATTAAAAGGTATGATTGAAAACAGAAAAATAAAGAAATCATTTTTGGCTATTACATAAAAAAATATTTTTGTTGAAATGTATGTGGATGATGTAGTATAATCCCGAGGTCACTCCTGGCCACTGGAAATTTCCTCTGGTTCAGTAAGAATCTTACAACCCAAGCCACAACACATACTAAACAAACCTACACACACAGTGTCCACCACCTCAAATATTATTTACACACCAAAACAAACAAACATGAAAATAAAGGTTGAGGTGAATGATGGGGAGTCCTGGGATCTTCGGCCAGGCAAACTTCATCTGTTGACCCTAAAGCTTCACAATGTGATGCTTTTACCCTTCAGAACATGCATACATAGTAAATCAACGGAAAAGGCTCCCCATGCCGACATCAATGACTTCTACACAATTGGTGAAATCATCGGCAAAGGCGGCTTTGGAATTGTTTATGCTGGCACCAGAAAGAGAGATAACTTACAGGTGGCCATCAAGGAGCTTCCCAAAGCCAAATGCTTTAGAATTTGTGAGAAGAAAAATCTTCCCATGGAGATAGCCCTTCTGGAACAGGTTTCCCAAGTTCCCGGCGTTGTTTCACTCATTGATTTCTATGAAATGCCAAACTCATATTTCATAGTGATGGAGAGATTTAACAGCAAGGATTTGTTTGATTTTATCAGTGAGTCTGGCCCGCTACCTGAGAACCTGTCCCGCCACCTGTTCCAGCAGATCCTGACGACCATCAGCCAGTGCCACTCGCACGGAGTGCTGCACAGAGACATCAAGGACGAGAATATTCTGATTGATCTGAGCACTCACCAGCTCAAACTCATCGACTTCGGCTCCGGCACTTTTCTTCACGACGGAGTATACACAGAGTTTGAGGGAACCAGAGTTTATAGTCCGCCAGAGTGGATCAAGTTTAGAAGATACAAGGCTGACGGCCTCACTGTCTGGTCTTTGGGCATCCTCCTATACGACATGCTCTGCGGTGACGTGCCGTTCGAGAGCGACGATCAGATACGTGACGGGGAACTTCACTGGAAAACCGATGTCAAATTGTCGCCCAAAGCTAGAGACTTGATAGAACAGTGTCTGAATCCTAACCCGGACAAGAGGATAAAGTTGGCCGACATGATGAGCCACCCCTGGTGTGCCAGCAGGCAGACCAGGCCCAGAGTATCCAGCAGGGTACAGGTTATGGATCCTGTCAGCAAGGACAATCCAACTGTACACGTTTAGACTCATGAACAATTAAGTAAGTTTGAGAGAACGAAAGAAAAAATTCTAAGATAATATATTTATCTGTGGAGTTTTCCACATTGTGATATCTCTCTGATCAATATCTGCTCTGCTGTGATACTAATCTAAATATTTGATGTAATGTACATACATGTCATACATATTATTCATACTGATTATTTATTAATAAATTTAATGTTAAATTCAGAGCTTTATTTTTTTCGAAAGTGTGGCTATTCTATAATTTACTCAGGATGTTGTTAAACTATCTAAAGGGAACCAAGTCATGTCTGATGGCTTTTAATAATATCCAAATGTAGTGTAAATTTTTATTTGAATAAAAATGGGAATTTTAGAGGATTTCACGATTTTTGTCTGTATATACAATATTGCTTTTAGATTTGTTGAAACGAAATATTATTTTGAAGAATTCTGATTCAATGTTTTCATATTGCCATACATAATTCACAATGCTTATACATTAATAGCTAAATTGTCCTAGGAATCGCAATTTCAAAATCAAAATCTAAAGGACAATTATATTGGTTTTGAAAAGTGGTTCTGTCAGATTATTATACTTAATCTTGGGAATCCCTCATGTAAGGTTTAAAAAAACTAAAGAACGTTTCCAGCAAATCTAAATTTAGCCTACCCTTTGCAGAATGCGTAAGACTCGCTCTTACGTTGGAAAATCGTAACTAATAGAAATATAATTAATGGGTTCATTTAAAAACGTTCGTTTCTTGGGCCCCATTTTCGTTTTTTATTTATTAAATCATTTTAATAAAATGTCTTAGATATTTTATACGTTTTACACTGTTCAAGAATGCATTTTCAGGAATTTTTAGTTTTTATAATAATTTTACAGAATAAAAACGTAAATTTAAAGAAGTTACGTTTTGTTTTTAATTTTATGACGACAAAGATTTGAAACACCATATTTTGCAAATAGCAAATACCCTCAATAGGTAAATTTCTACCTACATGGTAGGTCAGTCCGCTAATAACCTATAGCTCACATCGTTAATTTCGGCACGTTAGAATTGTCCTATCGATTAGCATGATAATTTCTTTAACAGTGCAATCTAGAAAGCGTAGCTATTCTATAATCATTACCATACACATTGTAATTGTGTCCTTTTTTAACATTATGATTTTTTAGCTTTTTGAAAAAATAATTTTGATATGATTATTTGACTTGTTTGATCTTAAAAATCAGTAAAGCATTTTCTATAGTGAAACAGTTTGACATTTCTTTAAAGGTATCTTCTAAAATCAATAAATATCAGTCTGTTCTATTTTTAAATTTCAATAAATACTATGATTTGATTGAAAATAGCGTCTACAAGTTATATAGGAATCGATTTATTATTACTTGGATGTTGCACCAGATTTTCTTGTACTTTGATAAAGTTATGCTTGCAGCTTGCTAAAAAAAACAATGCCCCCCATCCACCTCTGTTTCCCATATCCCCTCCAATCTAGCTGAATGAAGGAAATAACCAATATATGAGGTCCAAATTAGCAAGCAAAATTAACAACGAATTTTCGCCTGTCAAATATATCAACGTATATAAAAAATTGATACTGGTATTGGACAATGGACTTATCATGATATGTTTTATAGCTGGTAAGTATTTAAGATAAAAAAACTAATGTATTTTTGTCAAGCCGCCATTGTCCTTTCCCTCCCTGGAGATATTCCCGTCCCCAATGATGAATAACAAAAGCAACTTTGACGTAGATATCTTTTTGAAAAAAAATTATTGAAAGAAAAATACTGAGCCATTCATTCTTTAAAGAGGGACTTCTCTACACAATAATGCTCTGTACGTTTAAATATTATTTACAAAAAAAATGAAATGAAATCTAATTTTATCGTATATTACAAGAAGTAATTTTTTTGTGTCTGTCAGTTAAGATCTCGCCAACCACTTAACCAATTGAGTTTTCTTTTCAAGGAAGCTTGATTTAGGGCTGGGTTGGTTTAATGCCATTTTTTATCTTGACTTTTAACAGTCTTTAGATGAATACAAAGCCCCTAGATCCTAAGGGCGCAGTTGCTAGTATTATGTAAACTATTTAGAAATTTTGTGTTTGTCCGTTAAAATCTTGCTAACCACTAAACCAATTAAGTTCTCCTTTTGAGGGACGCTTGACATAGAGGATCGGTTTGGGTTTTAAGCTATTTTTTTAAATCTGTAAATCAATTATATTTATATCTACGATTTAATGAAAATGTTCGATGCTGTTTTGAAGTATTATATGAACTATACTTGAAGAAAAGAATAAAAGATCTATTTTTACCCGAATCTATAATATTCTTCAGATATTTTCAGAAAGACGTCAAACAAAGTAATGTTTTGTAATTTTCGCAGATTTAAAAAAAAATTGCAGATTTTTTTCAATTATCCTTCATGGAATCTTCCCATCTCCGTTTTCAACATCGCTATATTTCCAAACTACATGATACAATAAAAGGTCGTTTAATCAAAGAGATGACTGTCTGTATGTATGTATCAAATATGTTACCCTCCGAAATTGACCTCCTCCTCATCTAAATTTAAATTTTTTAAGAGAAAAAATGCTTTGTCTCTGCACAGACTTATCTCTGGCTGTGGTGACCTATCCCTCTAAGGCTCTTCAAACCCTTACTTGACCTAACCTAATCTTTATGAATCATGAATATTGCATGTTTTTAATTGTAAATGTAAGAACACTCTTAAGAATTTCCTAATAGGATCATTTATCAAACAGTCTCTTCTCTATGGAATTCTTTACATTAATTATTTTCTTATCAAATTTTTATTCTTGCCTTTTTTGTTATAAGGTAACTTAGTCAGCAAATTGAATCAATGAATAATAAGAGATATAAGTTTTCCGAAATTTTAATGTAGGGAGTAGATTTGAAATCTGCATCAAATTTTAAGGATTTTTTATAAAGTTCGTTTTTTGTAAAATTCTTTATCTAAAAGCGAAAATACATTTTAAGTTAATTAATTTTGACCAATAGGATAGGTGGATTTTAAACTACCTGCGCTCTAATTGGTTGAATGATGTACGACATCCAATCAGAGCGCAGATTTTTTAAATCCACCAATCACGGATGCCAAAATTAATTAACTTAATTTGTATTTCCGCTTTTATATAAAGAATTATACAAAAAACGAATTTTATAAAAAATCCTTAAAATTTGATGCAGATTTCAAATCTACTCCCTACATTACAATTCCGGAAAACTTATATCTCTTAATGAATAAGCTATATTTTTTATGAAAAACTTATTTTTTACAGAATTATTGTATAGATTATGATGATAAAAAGGGCAAAGCTACTAGAACAAACAATTGACCATACGTTTGTGTGCGTCTATATAGGTACTATGTGTGCGTTGGTCTAACCGGCGTTTGTGTATTTTTGCGTAAAGATATCAATAAAACTAGTAGTTTATGGTTTTTAGGTGTGTTGGGGGGGGAGGGATTGTAATTAAGTGAACACTAAATGAAATCAGCAATAATTGTTACATACAGTGACGTGCACAGAGTTGTGCCATATTTCACACCCCCTAAAACCATATTCGAAGAGATGTAATACATATAACAAGAGGGGTGCTTTTTGTTGTCAGGGGGGTGGATACACCCTCCTAGGTTTCAAACCTTCTACATGATTGAAATACTCAAAACTCAAAAAGCTTTTTAAAAAAGTCAAATGACGTAAGAAATTAAATAGGGGTGTCACTTTTTTGGAGTGGGGACAAAACACCTAATTTAAAAATACCTAATTTAAAAATGCCTAATTTTATAAATGTCTAATGTGACAAAACACCTAATTTATAAACACTTAATTTAAAAATGTCTAATTTAAAAATACCTAATTTTAAAAATGCCCAATGTGACAAAACGCCTAATTTTAAAAATACCTAATTTTAAAAACACCTAACTATAAATACCTAAGTTTAAAAATACCTAATATTAAAATACCTAATTTAAAAAAAACCTAATTTTAAGCATATCTTAAAACCATAGACGTCCAAGGGGGGGGGGTATTGGGGCGATTACCCCCCCAAAAATTTTTTCATTTTACCCCCCCCATTTAAAATTTACCCCTACCGTGGGGGTGCCGTAGGCACCCCCAACCATTTAGGAGGGGGTATTAACCCCTCCAACCATTTAGGACGGGGTATTTACCCCCCCCCCCAAACAATTTTGGGGGGGTAAATACCCCCCCAAAAATAAAAAATCTCTGAAAAATTTTTTTTTTGCCCCGGGGTTAAATTTTGGGGCGGGTAAACTAAATTTACCCCTGCTAACAGATTTCAGGGGGGGTAATTACCCCTCCAAAGCAAATTTTACCCCCGGGGTAAAAATTTTGGGGGGGGTAAAAAAAAATTGCAGCGCGCCATTTTACCCCCCCCCCCAAAAGCGAATTACCTCCCCCTTAAAAATTTTTACCCTCCCCAAAATAAAAAGCTTGGACGTCTATGCTTAAAACTCTTGTTGAATATATTAAACCGGCGGCTATGCCCCCTAGAGCCCTCTAGAGGCGATTGCAGTGCGGAGGGGAATTCAATTATTCTGGGGGGGGGGGGGTTATGACCCCACTCCAAAATTTCAAAATATAGTTTGAAATAGAAAACTGGACGGACGTACGGACGGACTGACCCTAATAAAATTTTATGATTAGTTTGTGGCACCTCACATGAGAAATAAATTTATTAGTAAAATCAAAGGTTTAAGGACAAAGAAAATAATTTTTAATTTTTATTGTATTCTTCCCTAACCTAAGTAGCCGTAGCGTCGCTTTCTTGGGGAATGATAGTTGACCAAACCATCTCCTATTTTAGTTCTAGTTTTATAAAGAAAGATTAAAGAAATATAAAAAAAAAACGGAGAAAAGGGGGGATTTTTTCAAAGGGCGATTTCTCATTGGAAGGTGTTGGTAACCTCCCCAAAAGCGTTATAAACCTTCCTATGACCTACGGGAAGCTTTATTGTAAAGATGAACCATATTGGTTAAATGACTAGCGAGATCCTTCAGCAAGAACAATCAGCTAATTGGATTAATGTTATCAAAATTTTAAGTATTTTAGTAAAAAAAATAGATATTTTAGAATTAGGCATTGTTAAATTAGGCGTTTAGATAGTTTAAAATTAGGTATTTTTAAATTAGGCGTTTTTAAAATTAGACATTTTTAAAATTAGGTATTTTTAGTTAGGCATTTTTAGTTAGGCGTTTTTAAATTAGGCATTTATAAATTAGGCATTTATAAATTAGGTGTTTTTAACGTAGGTGTTTTTAACTTTAGGTATTTTTAAACTTAGGTGTTTTTAGTTAGGCATTTTTAGTTAGGCATTTTTAAATTAGGTGTTTTGTCCCCACTCGACTTTTTTGGCTTTAAAATCTCTTTGGATGTTTTAGGGGGCTGTATCAGTGGGATGCAGACCTAGAGGGGTGAAACCAACATTTGTCAGCTTATCTAAGAGAAATGTATTGTTAATATTTCACATATTCAAATTCTTTTTAGACAATCTCTTAAGATGGAAAATTTTAAAAGATATTTTAGTTAATTGAAAATCTTAAATCATCTGGCAAAATCCTTAATTTTTAAATAGAGGACAACTTTACACCAATATGAACATAGTTCAGGAACAATCCGACAACATTATTTTCAGTACACCAGTAAAATAAGTCAGCTAAAGAGAGTTTAATTTCTCAGTGTAAAGTTTTGCTTAAGAAAATCATATCGTCCGAAAATTGGATCCTAAATGACTAAATATGAACACGAATCTCGTCTGCTACAAATTCTTTGTAAACTGGACTGGTTTGTGTGTCTGATTGACCATCTAGTGTAATAAGTGTATTTTATATAGGTACAGAGGAATATAGCTATTGTCTCCTTATAACTACTAAGATAATAAATATACAAACTTTATTCTACATAAGAAATGTTTTAAATAAGAAGGGGGGGTGGAACCCTTTTAAAAAATAAAGGGTTATTCAATTTTGCATTTTTAAATGACAAAATGAAAGGTTTTTGTGTAAAATATAATGAGAATATTACTCATTGTATTACAACAATTGTGAAGTTATGAAACATGGTTGCATCACCTGAAATATGGCCACCAGTTTTATTCAGAGAGGGAGGTGACAATGGGATGTTTATTTTACTAGTCTCCAAAGATTCATAATAATGTTTTCTTATTTGTTGCTTACCAACTTTGGAGACTTCAGTGAATTTTGATTGGTTGATTCATTAAGTTGAGTGTTCAAACGTTTCAACCACTTATCATAAGTAAATTTTGTGTATCATCATATGGGATGTATATCATATTTATCGGCCATTGTCTTATCCCTTTAGATCCCTGAGTTTTATTATATTTCTATGGAGATACGTAGCATATAAATATATATCACTCTTCCCTCATTTATTTTGGACTAGGGCTCGGCAGCCATCAGTTTTTAAGTCAAGTTTTTTTTTAAATAAAATAATTGCCCCAAAAACTTGTACAAGGGTGGATTACCAAGATGTGTTACCTCAAACGGGCGAGACTGCTGTCCATGACACTCTAACGTCATGTCCTACAACCGGGATAACTGAGGAGAGATAAATCTTTCCGTTCAAACATCCGGCGTATTAGATTAAGTAACACCCATCAGACAACCAACTGTTTTATTGCACTAACTTTGTCTGAGAAGTACTGACTGTGCATGTTAGTGAGTAGCGCCTGTTTTGGGCCAAGGCATTCCCTCTACTCTAACTATTAATGTCGTGCACCTGACATAGAAGGAGTAGGAACAATTTGTAACGTCTTTAATTATGGTGCGGTCTCAAGCCGAGATTTAAACCTATCACCTCCCCGACGATGAGCAGATCCGCTACATGTTGATCCACGGTCGCAAATCAACTTCATTATTTTATAAGCCTACTCCCTTATCATAAAAGCCATTTTAGACAAATGCGGACAGCTTTTTCAGTTACATTTATTAAATTTGAATAAAAGGAAAATTTTTATACAAAAAGCTTTGTTTTGAAATTGTTCTTGTTAATTAATAATAGTTTGGACAGGCAATGTCTAATAATACTCGGATGCAAAATATTACCTTGCAATTTTAGGCGTTGTAGCCACTCTAGAATTTACTTACGACTGCGCCCCCTAGAAGCCTCTAGGGGAACTAAAGAAGGGGGTGGGGGATTAAGTCGACCTGTCCTGTCCCATTTTTAATCTATGAATTAAAAAGTAAAAGTTAAAAAGAATTTATGGTGGGCGAGATCCTTCGTTACAGACATAAAAAGCTTACTATACTTTATATAAAAGGATAACAACCTAGTATAATACCACATAAATTAGTGCTTTTTCAAAACCAGTTTTTGAACAATCGAAACCCACCGTTCCTTTTTAAAAGATATATTTTATAGCCCCGGCCCTGGAGGTAATTTAATTCTGTTGTTTACTACGGGATGCTTTTACTAAAATAAGAATTAAAATTAAGTTTTAGTGTCAGTTAGTAGTAGTAGCACACAACAGACATTCATTTTTTATTGACGTCCTAGCTATGTACAGAAGCTTAACTAAATATTTATTTCAGGACAATTTCACCTTTGCAACCCTTTCAAAAATAAAAACATCCGTAGAATTTTGATTTTAATTTTCTATCAAATATTAAAGGTGTATATCACCCAGACCATTCCTCAGATCTTTTGATTCAGACAAAAAATAAGTGTTGTAACACGTAAAATCGAAAATTAAAAAACAAGCAAATTTCAAATAATTTTTTAAAAATTACCACCAAGGTAAACATTTTTGCTAACTGTAAGTTCTTACAAAGTTGAAGAAATCAGATAATTCAATGAAAAAACAACAATAAATTTACTTTCAGACTTATAGAGTGAGGGAAAAAGAGGCATCATATAACACTCTTTGCGTGCTAAAATTGAATGCTCTATATCAAAGGAATCTAATTTTTTACCATGTCCTAAAACCAAATTCTATTCTAACGGAATCTTAATGGTTTCAAAAACAGTTTCATCATAATTACAATTATAATTTCGAAGAACAGTAAAAAGCCGAAACTTAAGTCACGGGCAAAACTGGTTTTTATCTTATGATTGTACATTTTTATATTCGTAGAAGGCTGGATACGATACGATGCTTGACATAATGTTTCTGTTCTAATCCACCAAATATTAATCGGTTTCGAAGCGATACAGTAAGCAAGTATTCTATACCTAACATTTATATTTTCTTATCAGCGGAATAACGCTGTATGCTTAATATATAAAAAAATTCAAAATATGAAAATAATTGTACCTTTACAACTTTGCAAGAGTTGAATGGATAAACCAGAAGCTGTATGCATTTATTAAAATATCTGGAAACCATACAATATTCTATTTTTGTATCAGAATGACGTGATCATTCAATATTTCATATTTAATTTTTATTCGGAAATTCTCGTGCATTAGTTTAGAATAGAAAAAATTAATAAATAAAGAAATCATAAGAGATAAGTTATAATTTAGATGTACGTACCAAACTCTAACAATATAAACTAAAGATTAAAACTATTGGTTCAAGAGTTTGAAAACTGTTAGTTTGACCTAACCAATAATAGTTTTTTACCAGGTTAATTACAATATGGCTCCGAAACAAATTTTGTCCGCTTGACAAGAACTATTTCTAAGTCATTCTAGCTATAATAAGATGCGATAAATAACTATTTCGACAATGAACGGATCTAGGGAATTGGTAGCTTTATATTTAAATCTTATACTTTACAACGTTTTCTTCAGAGCGTTACGGTCAGACAAACCAAATGGTGCATACAGAAGCTTTGCTACTAAAAACAGTCTGGCCATACAGATATAACTATAAATGACAAAAGAAAAATATTCTTTGGGTAAAGTTTATTACAATACAATAATACTACAAGTCATCTGGTTCATTTTATCAAAATACATTATGTAAAAACTATCAAACAAATAAAATAATAAAGTCAAAACAAATAATACTAGTTATTTTGCTTTAGTTGCAGCAGCCGCTTTCTTGCCAACCTTCTTGGTGGGAGTTTTCTTTGGTTTGTCGGCAGCTTTTACTTTAGCGGCGGCAGTTTTCTTCTTCGGTGTTCCACTGGCCTGAAACATTAAAATTATGCAATGTAGATCAAATAACAAAAATCATAGTTAATTTTTTAAAAGCGAAGCCTTTCTAGAATTAGGGTCGGTCCCGTCCGTAACAGATTACAGTTAATTTAGGAAAGTTAGAATTTTACAATTTAGAAAGCGTAACAACTCTAATAGTTACCAGAAAGTACGTAAGTCCATTTAAAACATTAATTTTTAACATTTTTTATGAGACATATGATCATTTTATTCTCATTTCGGATTTTTGAGATACTAAATCCTATTTAGTTAGAATACTATAAGCGAAGAATCTCTTAAATGCAAGTTTGTCCTGCCGTTTTAGAGCTTCGCTTTTACAGATTATATCATACTATTTAAACAAACTTTGGTAAATTTCAAAGATATCTGAAATTGCTGGCCAAAGTAGTTGCACTCTAAATGTCTAGATGTGGTTTTGGGTTATTCTTTAGACTTCCGAAACCCTCACTAGGCTAGGGGCGAAGCAATATAAAAGCATGAAAATAATAAGGCCCCACCAAAATACTTATACATTATCTGCTTAAATTCTTTACAGTTCTGCATTACCTTAGTTCCCTCTGCTGGCTGTTTAGGAGTCTTTGAAGGCTTTTTGGCGGGGGGAGCTTTGGCCTTAACAGCCTTCTCTGCACTTTTCTTGGGACTTTTGGCAGCTTTGGGACTCTTGGGTGCTTTGGGCTCTGCAGCTTTTTTGGGGCTCTTTGAAGCTTTCGCTGCTGCTGGCTTCTTGGCCTAAACATAATAAATAATCACAAAACCTTCCAATTACAGAAGCATATCTTATTTAAAAAGATATCTAACATTGGGGACATTTTAAGGGCTTGTTTTCTTAAACATCAAAAAAAAGATAATCAACAGTAAGAATTAAACAATAACAGGCAGACATTATAAGAAAAATCTATCCAATCACTATAAAGATATCAGGCTTAGCTTTTTGTAATTATCCCTCCCAGTAATAAAATAGTTTTCTACAAATCTTTAAAGTCGAACATAAGACTTAAATTAAATCCTATTAAACCATCCTTGTGATTCATAACAAACCTACTAAAAGAAAACCCAAAATAAGTAAATCTATCCGACCTGACAAAGCAGTTTTTAATCTTATTTTTAATTTTAATATCCGCGGAAAGTAGTCTATAATACGATGCGATAAAGAACTATTATAGACACATCTTTGTGTTAACTACTATGTTAAAATCCTACCGGAGGAGGAGCTCCAAGTTTATAACTGTTGGCTCCCTTACCAGACTATAGAAATATCCTACCTGACGGGGAGGAGCTCCAAGTTTATAGCTGTTGGCTCCCTTACCAGACTATAGAAATATCCTATCGGAGGGGAGGAGCTCTAAGTTTATAGCTGTTGGCTCCCTTACTAGACTATAGAAATATCCTACCGGAGGGGGAGGAGCTCCAAGTTTATAGCTGTTGGCTCCCTTACCAGACTATAGAAATATCCTACCGGAGGAGGAAGAGCTCCAAGTTTATAGCTGTTGGCTCCCTTACCGGACTATAGAAATATCCTATCGGAGGGGAGGAGCTCTAAGTTTATAGCTGTTGGCTCCCTTCCCAGACTATAGAAATATCCTACCAGAGGGGGAGGAGCTCCAAGTTTATAGCGGTTAGCTTCCTTACCAGACTATAGAAATATCCTACCGGAGGGGGAGGAGCTCCAAGTTTATAGCTGTTAGCTCCCTTACCAGACTATAGAAATATCCTACCGGAGGGGGAGGAGCTCCAAGTTTATAGCTATTGGCTACCTTACCAGACTATAGAAATATCCTACCGGAGGGGGAGGAGCTCCAAGTTTATAGCTGTTGGCTCCCTTACCAGACTCCTTCGCCATCTTCAACTGTCCAGTCTCCAAACCTTTCCTAAATAAAACAAAAGATTAAGTAAAACAAAATGATTTATACAGATCTTAAAAAGTTAGAAAGGAAATAAATATCTAAACCAAAAAAATTGTTAGGGAATAGTACCTTTTGTGGCAACGCCCCTTAAGGGACAATTCGTAGTATTTTTAAAATTGCTTTTAATATGTTATTTTTTTAGGTTAGGTTAGATTGGGTTATGTAATTGCCCAACAAGGTTAGATAATTGGCCCCGCAGGGGCTAGAAATAGGGAGAAAAGGTGCGTTGCCACGAAAGGGACTATTCCCAATTGTTATTAATTTGAAGCTATAACAAATCATTGAATATAATCGATCTAATTAGATTTACTTTTTTAATATAAAATATCCAGAGAAATTTACAAGCCATTTATCTACCTTACCCCGCCCACCTCTAGTTGTTAGTTGCTTTGTTTTTATTAAAAGTTTCTTGTTAGATATCACGAAAATAACAGCTCTGATTAAGTTAAGCTTTTTAGAGAATATCACTTAAATTTTAGGGTGGTTCTAGGCTTTTTTATTTCTAAATAAAGTCACTAAAGAATAAGAGAGAAGCAGATAAAACTTAATTAGTATAAAACAAAAATATATATATTTAAAATTGAACAAAAACAAGTTTCGAACCATCAATCTAAAGGATCGAACTTTTTAGAAATTAAACTATATATAAATTTAAAAAATAGAGGAAAACTAGATAAAAAAATAAAGAACTTACTGCAAAGCAGATTTGATATAATGTTTTGATTTTTCTGCATCAACTTCAAACTGACTAACCAAGTATTTTACAATCACCTAAATTCAAAATAATTCAAATAAATCAAAAGTTAGAAACTCAAGAGATTAAAATAATTAAGATAATTACGAAATGTTGAAGTAAAATTTTAACTTATTTTAGATTTTAAAAGCCATAGAATAATTGCAAAGAAAATTTTTAGAATTAGCCATAAAAAATGAAATAATAAGAATCTAAAACTTCACGTAATACCCATTTGATAAAAAAAATACAAATTATACCAAAATTGACAAAGTTATACAAGAAAAAATTTTGCATTTTAAATACAAAAAGAATGTGCATATAGAAATTCTCGAAAAGACCTAAAAAAGAAATATAAATCAGTGGAATACAGTAGAAGGTTTTGAACACCTTAATACAATTTAAATTGCAATACTTTCCTTCACTTTATTCACCCTCAAATAAATTCGGATCTCCTTATGGTGTACGCCAACCATATAAATTAAATAATGTTAAATAATGAGCAAACACAATTGAGAAACAACAATATTTGAAAAATAGATCTATCAGGACGACATTCCTGCAAATCACTCCATATGAATCGAAAAACATTTATTTTCTACCTGTTTGGAAGTTCCATTTCTGCTGCCATCAGCTTTGATAGCCTCAACTACCATAGAAATATAACTTTTCTTATCTTCTTGCTTATTCTCCATTTTTTAAATTACAAATTTAAATTTAACACTAAAAACTAATAAACTTAAAGGACCTAATGATATGAAAGGTTACCGTGGACTATTTAATAATATTATGAAATTCATTTCTTTGGAAAAAAAAACAGTACAATTTTAGCGGGCTTTGGTGTTCAAACAAATTGGGAGATTTTTATGTTTTTTATTACTTAATCTATTTCTATATGTTATTATTGTATTTGTATTATATTTAAATAAGACGAATTTGTGTATAATGTATTTCTTAATAGATTTTTAAAATTCTGAAAATATTTTTAATTGCGATGTTGTATGAACTTCCTTTTAATGAAAAAATATATTTTTTCAAAATAAAAAAGTTATATTAATCATCAATAGATATTTATTTGATAGTAAAACTAAATATAATCGTAATTTTAGTTAATTTTTTTTCAAAAAAAAAGTTTGATTAAGTTTAATATTTAAAATGTTGTCAATAACTCCCAGTGAGATAAAAATAAATTTTACTGAGTACAAATAAGTAACAATCATGGAAAGAGGGGATGTTGGACTGAAAATTACACTGGTACCCAAAGGTTTATAACTTTACATCCTCGTTATATTAATCATTGGTCAAAAACTTTGGGTACATTTATTGAATTTTGGTCCATTTTAAACTAATTTTGTGCAAACTTTTAAGCAAATAACTTAAACAACTGCAGGGGTAATTTTGATAATCATCAGTCGGGATGTATAGCAATTTATCGTTCATTATCCAATCCCTAAAGATCCCTGACTAATAATGTCTAGGTTACTAACTTTTCTAAAAGTTTGTACTATATTACATTTTATTCTATTCTTTTTGCTATTGCAAGTTGTTATTGCTGCTCTGTTATGGACTTTTTATTACTTGTATCGATATTGCAACAATTAGATATTCTAATAATGCCTTATAAATGTCGTAGTTTCAGAATAAAATTTTAACAAATTTCCTTGAATTCCTACAGAAAACTCCATTTTAATGAACGGAGAAAATAATCGGTTCGTTTTAATATGTTAACTTATGATACTTTGGTTTCCCCCAGAGTGCCTTGTCGAGCAAAGAGAGTGCCCAAGTTATTTTTAAAAATTTAAAATTATAAGGGGGATCGAGATTTTTTTGGGTGTTTGTGTTTTACCTTAGTTCTGATATAGGCACCACAGGGTTAAGGCCGCCCATTGAGTTTAGACATAAAGAAAAAATACCCTCTTTTATTTTGAATCTATGGGGAAGGGGTTCTTCTGTGCTCACTGGGCGCTTGGAGTGGAAGCACATAAGATACTTTTTGTTTTATAAAATCACAAAACATAAAATAACAAAAACTGTCCATAGGTAGCACAGCAATAGTTAGCTAATAGGAGTTTACAGGAACTTAGGTAAAATTATACAGTAAAAGTACAATTTATTTTCGACACATACTGTTTAAATTTTTAAAATCCGACAATAAACAAGGCATATATTCCTGCCGTTTCCCTCAAAGTGCCACGTCGAGCACTCCCTTTTTTCGTTTTGTTTGTTTTCCATAGGTTTTATTTGGTACTGTGAAAAATACCTGCCCCCTCATTGTCAATTTATTTTACAAATAATAGGAGGGGAGGGTCAGTGTTCGACAAGTATTTTGAGAGAAAGCACCAAATATCTGTAACTCACCCTGACTTAGTGGCTCACAGCTGTATGGACAGACGGACAGGTCCTGGATATACAGTAGTAGATGCGCTCAAAGTAAAGGAATGATACAATATTTTGCTTGTTTCGCTTTCATAGATGCTATTGTTCTTGTTTAATTCTAGAGGAACACAGTAATAGTGTCTGACTGATTATGACGTAACAAAAAAAATTAGCCAATGAGAGGCCACTATAAATTTTACCATTGGTCAATAACGGCCTCTCATTGGCTAATTTTTTTTTACGTCATAATCAGTCAGACACTATTACTGTGTTCATTCTAGAGGGATGGGACTATGACAGTAAAATCAATAACTGGAGGAAAGATTAATTAATTATCCTATAGCTCTATCTCTGTCTAATTAAAATGCATAGATTAATTACGTTAACAAACAGTTTTCTTTGTTAGTTGTTGTAACAAAATAAAACATTTGATTAACAAAGCTAGTCTTTAATTTACTTTCACTCATTTTTTATTTTTAACCATGTAGGAAAGGAGTGGGGGGGGCGCAGACGTTAAACGCCCAGTAGATAAATACCCACCCCAAGCTTTTTTAAAAATAAAACCTACATTTAACAATCATGTTTCGCTGCACTATTCATGATCATAAACAACATTGTTAATCTTTAAAGACTTTAAGTTTATTTTTTCTTTAGCTTGGCGCCAAGAGTTTTGAAAAAGCTTGAAAAAAGTTTGTTACATCCTTTATTAACAACGTCATTTCTGGCCTTATTAGAATAACAAGAACAAGTAAAGTTCAAAACAGGACAACTAAATATTGAGAAAAGAAATTTTCATTGAATCACAAGTTTTGATAAACATTTGTAATTTTATGACTTTGGCTTTGCCATGAAATAATGCTAATACTATTAATATCTACTAGCGGCTACGCCTCTAGAGGTCTCTAGGGGCACTTGAGGAGGGGATAGTCGAATTTGTAAACCCAATTTATTATTTTAGATTTTAAAAGAAAAAGTAAAAAAGATTTAGGGGTGGGGGGAATTTTTTTTCTTTTTTGGGGGTGGGGTGCCCCTCTCTTTTTTAATTTTAGTTTTTTAAAAAAAAATTTTAAATTTGGGGGAGTGGAGAATTTTTTTATGGGCGATTTTTCATGGGAGGGTGGTGGTACCCTCCCCAAAAATAGTTATAAACCTTCCCGGGACCTATGAGAAGCTACCCTGTTAAGGAGAACCCGAAAGGTTCAGTGGTTAGCGAGATCCTTCAGTACAAACACACAGACACACAAACACACAAACATATAGACATCCTGTTACTTTAGTATAAGGATTTTGCTATCCTATTTAGTTTGATATTTAGCATGGTTATGAATCACTTCATGTTTTAAGAACACCTTTTTAGGTGAGCTATGAAATTACCTTCATTTTCATATGGGAAATCGTAAGAGATTTTTTAATAAAAGTTTTTAAGCAAACGACTGAGAGATTTTATTTTCTAAAACTTTGGGTACCAGTTAGTTTACAACTTGAAACATTAGAACTTTAAGGTTTTTAAACCATCGAATGGTAGAACAAATCTATAACTATTTAGAGGAGAAATTTCTTTTTACAAAAACCAAAAATGTAAGTTTCGGGCGCAACATTTAAATGTATCAGTAAAGTGCGTTTTATAGGAGCTTTTAACTAAAGAACTTTTTTAGCATACATGTGATACACATGGGTTAGTGATATCTAGCATAATAACTTTCTATTTGTAACCAGGGAGAAAGGGAACTATATATTAGTATACATGTGATGCACATGGGTTAGTGATATCTAGTATAATAACTTTCTATTTGTAACCAGGGAGGAAGGGAACTATATACAGTGTGTTTTTTTTATGAGAACTTTTTTGAAAGCAATTTTACCCCACTTATAGTTATCAGAATTTAATGATTAATGGCTTATTTTCTTCGTTTTTAAGGCAATTATTGGAACAACAAAAAAATATTTCAGTTTTTATTTTAAAAAAAAACAGTAAAATCTAAGATTCAAAACTTAGGTGTCAACATCTAAAAATGGTTTCAGCGCATTTTTCTTATGCTCAAGTATTCAACCTTATGCAAGAATGGCTGCAAAACACTTCAAAGTTTAGATATAGAGCTAAAAATGTATACAGGTACTATTAGGGACATGTACTAGAACATATCAAAGTTTAAAGGTCATATCTCAACCAGGGAGGGAGTACTGGCCCCCCAAAGTCGACTACAGAAAATCTAATTTTTTTCTTAGAAGATTTAGGCATAAGAAAAATGCGCTAAAACCATTTTTAGATGTTGGCACCTAAGTTTTGAATTTTAGAATTTACTGTACTTTTTTAATGAAAACCGAAATATTTTTTTGTTGTTCTATTAATTGCCTTAAAAAACGACGAAAATAAGCCATTAATCATTAAATTCTGATAACTATAAGTGGGACAAAATTGCTTCCAAAAAAGTTCTCATAAAAAAAACACACTGTATTAGTATACATATGATACACATGGGTTAGTGATATCTAGTATAATAACTTTCTTTTGTAACCAGGGAGAAAGGGAACTATATATTAGTATACATGTGATGCACATGGGTTAGTGATATCTAGTATAATAACTTTCTATTTGTAACCAGGGAGGAAGGGAACTATATACAGTGTGTTTTTTTTATGAGAACTTTTTCGAAAGCAATTTTACCCCACTTATAGTTATCAGAATTTAATGATTAATGGCTTATTTTCTTCGTTTTTTAAGGCAATTATTGGAACAACAAAAAAATATTTCAGTTTTTATTTTAAAAAAAAACAGTAAAATCTAAGATTCAAAACTTAGGTGTCAACATCTAAAAATGGTTTCAGCGCATTTTTCTTATGCTCAAATATTCAACCTTTTGCAAGAATGGCTGCAAAACACTTCAAAGTTTAGATATAGAGCTAAAAATGTATACAGGTACTATTAGGGACATGTACTAGAACATATCAAAGTTTAAAGGTCATATCTCAACCAGGGAGGGAGTACTGGCCCCCCAAAGTCAACTACAGAAAATCTAATTTTTTTCTTAGAAGATTTAGGCATAAGAAAAATGCGCTAAAACCATTTTTAGATGTTGGCACCTAAGTTTTGAATTTTAGAATTTACTGTACTTTTTTAATGAAAACTGAAATATTTTTTTGTTGTTCTATTAATTGACTTAAAAAAAGAAGAAAATAAGCCATTAATCATTAAATTCTGATAACTATAAGTGGGACAAAATTGCTTCCAAAAAAGTTCTCATAAAAAAAACACACTGTATTAGTATACATATGATACACATGGGTTAGTGATATCTAGTATAATAACTTTCTTTTGTAACCAGTGAGGAAGGGAACTATATATTAGTATACATGTGATACACATGGGTTAGTGATATCTAGTATAATAACTTTCTATTTGTAACCAGGAAGAAAGGGAACTATATATTAGTATACATGTGATACACATGGGTTAGTGATATCTAGTATAATAACTTTCTATTTGTAACCAGGAAGAAAGGGAACTATATATTAGTATACATATGATACACATAGGTTAGCGATATCTAGCATAATAACTTTTTATTTGTAACCAGGGAGGAAGGGAACTATATATTAGTATACATGTGATACACATGGGTTAGTGATATCTAGTATAATAACTTTCTATTTGTAACCAGGGAGGTAGGGAACCCCCCCTTAGAAGTTTTAGTTTGTTTATTTATTACTTTAGGTTAGGCATAGAAAAACAATAACTTATTTAAAATTTATTTTAAAAATAAGGAGGTAGGGTTTGAGTGCTAAACATGCACAATGGTGGAAAGATCCTTTTTATATCAAATTTACCAGTTAATTAAATCAGAATTTCACGCATAGACTTTTAAGACCAGATTTATACCGATCAATATCCTATCCCTTATGGTCCCTGAAAATTAATTGTAAATGATCACAATATACATTCCTAATGCAAATTAATGCAAACCTTTTTTAAAAGTGAAGTTTTTCTTTAATTAGTGACGATCCGTTTGAATGATCCCTAACAAATAGCGCTTTTCATTAATTCATGTTCAGTTCACAAGACACAATCATTTTTTAAAGGTCGATGATTTTTTCTATAGGTCAACCTAAACAAGGACAACCCACAAATACCTTTATAAAATCGGTCAACCTAAAGCTTCTATAAGTCGACCTAAAATTTCTAGAGGTACCTTTGTCTTTTGTGAACTGCTTTACATGATTTTTCAGTATGGCTGAAAACCGGTTACAATCCAGTGGATATTAATATGTTTTGAAGTTATACTGAAAATTATATCCCTTAATCTAGGAAAAAGTACAAAATATACAAGGAAATTCTTTTTTGCATTTTATACTTTCTATAAATTGTATATTTTACAAAATTGTTTAATAGGGCAGATACTAATATCAATCTAAATATATTTTTAACTCAGGAATAAAGGTCTATGATTTCGGCAAACCAGTTTTCCTACAACCTTTATGTTAGCAACTTGTTTAGTGTCTGTCTGTCTTTCCTTCTGTCTGTAATTCCTGTTTTTAGAAGTTCAGATCATTCCCTTTCCTTTCCTTCCCCATTATGTCACTTTGCTTAACTTCTTCTTCCCTTCCCCTCCCATTCCTTGCCATTTAGCTGCTTTTTTGAAATATTGATACCTAGGACAACAAGGTAAAATATTGTAAGCTGAGTATCTTTGTAATTAAATCCTAAAAATATCCCTATACAGTATCCTGTATTTGTGCAATTTTGCAACAATTGGCTGTACAATTTTGTTGAGACTTACAAATTAATGTTCTGCTTATTAAGTTAATAAGATCTGTCGTTCTGACACTACAAAAGTTAATGTTCGTATATTCTTCCTTCTGATTTTAGAGCTTTACTTTTATGGATGATATTGTGGTAAGCCGAACGTTTCAGCTCACCGGTTGCGAGTTCGAGTCCAACGAGCCTTAGCCTTGAATTATTCTACCAAAAACAAACTAGCAGGATTTAGTCATACAGAAATTATATATTTAACTGAATAATATTTACAATGGATGTTTACTATATATATACAACAGATTATAACAATGGTTAGGTTTGAAGGGGGTGTGGGACACAAGGGCTTAGCCCACGGCGGTAGACAGTCTGCGGGGGTAGCTGTGGTAAAAGGGGAGGCAGCGCCTCCCGGTTGTATAATTGCGTGAGGGGCGCGTGATAGCTGCGTGTCCGTGCCCCTCCCCATATTTAGGCAGGCCAGTTTGACCGCTGGACAGCGGGGTCACCGGCGGTCATGAGGTAAATGGTGATATAATGGGATTAGTGCAGAAGGCTTGTTATGATAAGTCACTGCGTAGCAATTCTGTAAACTGCCCGTCCGTCTGGTTGCCGTATTACCACAATATCATCATTGCTAAAGTTAAGTTTTCTCTTTCTTTTTCAACATTCTGCTTTCTCATTTTTTATAAAATATATTTTCCTTTATTAAATTGGAACAGCTTCCCTACTATTAGACAATATCGTCCTTGCTCACAACGCAAAAGACTGTTTTATTTTAAACTGATATAAACATATAAATGGAAAATTTTATACCTCTGACGACAATTCTATTCAAATTATATTAAAGGTAAAAAAATATATATATGGAGGCTATAAACGTATTTAAAAACACGGAAAATTTTCCTAAGTTACGTTTGTAGTATAAAAACGCATTATATCTTTTGCCGCCATTATTTAATAATTTTTTATTAATATATTGCGGGTATTTTTGGTGATCCTGCGACTGTGGTTTGAATCTCGGCTCTACACTGCATCACAACTAAATAACTGTTGATAAGTCAGAAGAATAGTTTGAGTAGAAGCCAAAACAGGCGCATCTCATTATCTTTCATATTAAGGACTTGCAGGCAAATGTCGCAAGTTCAAAAAGTTGGTTGTTGTCTGAATTTAATCATTGGAAAGACTTTTCCTACTATGATTATTATATGAGACAGAATATGCAATGGACGATAATTTAATGTACATCTTATAATAAAAACTACCACTTTTCTACATTAAAATATTGGCGGATAGGTTTGTGCATTACAACAACAAAAAAAACAAAGTTTTTAAGCCAACAAACGAGAGAGATAGTGTTCATAAAATATTGGGTACCAGTACAATTTACACTCAAATATTTCCTGATATGGTTAATCTATTTTAATAAAAGTTTAAGATGTAATTTTAGAGGTATCAACGTTGCATGTCCTATTTTATAGAGTAAGGGTTAATTTGTCTGAAGCTTAAGAGCTCAATAACTAATGAACTGGTTGGGTTCTTTATTTTGGATACTTCACAAAGGTCACGTGATAGTTTTAGGCTTTATCATTTTCAGATTTAAGTCTTGGGATGCTTTTAGGCTATTTTTTAGCCCCTTTGTGCCATTTTTATACATAAGTGATTCATATCTCGAAACCTTTTTAACAGCTGCGCCAAAAAGAAAACGTAAAAAGGCAGAGAAAATATTTTAACTAGGAAAATGTTAGGAAAGATTGAACTGGTGGCGTGTCAAACGGCAGGGAGCAGGGATAGTAATCTGAAGAAAAAAATGTATATGTATATTTCAAGTTAATAATTTAATTTAAAAACTGCGTCAAACTGAAGACGTTGAAAACGTTTACTACTGCTGTTATGTCAGAACCTGGAAACAGATGCAATGTTAATACAATGATGTTTAGTTAGGACTTCCAGGCAAAGGTCTTGCTCTAGCATTTATCCAGGTTCTTTACAACAGAGATCTTGAGAGAGAAGAAAATATTCAATAAATAGATTACCCCTTTTGCAGATTTTTTAAAACATATTTCTGGAAGGATCTTGGACAAAGTAGCTTCGGACAAAGTAGCTTCAGGACATTTACTTAAGAAAAGTAGCTTCCTGAGAAAAATAGTCTCCAATAGTAAAAAAGGTCATAGCCGCAGCGCTCGGCCTCCTGGCCTGCCTAGCCGCGGGCGCTCGGCCCTCTAGCCTATAACCTAACCTAACCTATGTTAGCCTCAGAACATTTATTTAAGAAAAATATCATCAACTGATAATACATAGGTGGTTTAGAATTTCGTGGATTTTGCAAAAAGTGGTTGATAAATTTTTACAATTTTTAATATTGTTTTATAATTTTTTGGTTAGGTTAGGTTAGGTTATAGGGCTAGGGGCCATGACTTTTATTAACAGTGTAGGATACTTTCCTTAGGAGGCTACTTTGTTCAGAAGCTACTAAGTCCTAAAGCTACTAAGTCCTGAAGCTACTTTGTCCGAAGCTACTTTTTCTGAAGCTACTTTGTCCGAGGCTACTTTGTCCAAGATTCTTCTGGAATACTGTAATTTTGAACCAACCAATCATGATATAATGAAAGTAACAAAAGTTTCTAAAACTTTGTGTACCAGTTAGTTTACAATCCAATATCTCCTTCCTCCCTGAAATGACAATATTTCTTCATGTACTTTCCTCCTAATATAATCTACGCAACTTTAAACATCTAGTTGTTCAGCTACTATACAATTTTCACATTGGTAGTCTTGTCAAATCTGGAAACATTATGTCGAAATGATATTTTAATAATGTTTGTCAACTTTACATAGTATATGACATTTAATAAAAGTGATAAGGGATTTCATGTTTTCGACATTCCGTTTTTTTTTGATGTCATACGTTTACTAAAATAAAAATAGTCATGTCCCACCCCCCAAGAAAATAGCTTAAAACCACCACAGGACCGATAGGTATATACCCTGAAGAGTAGAATCCAATCGGTTCAGTGGTTACCGAGATCTTAGGCTTCAGACGGACGGACGGACAGACAGACAAACATCAAGCTACTTTGTATTATAGATAATATAGCAGCAAAAATATTGACAGAAAGGTAACTAGTTGGGTATCAGAGCTGGATCTTTAAATCATTTTAGTGGTGAACCAGATCAGGTGCGCCAAATTTCAGCCAATCACAGCGCGGCATTTTAAAAATGCCGTGCTGTGATTGGCTGAAAATCGGCGTGCCCCGATCTAAATCACCATTAAAATGATTTAAAGATCCAGCTCAGTGTAATTTATACACCAATGTCTTCTCCTTAGCTGATATATCTAAAAACTTACCACAAATCATAATCAAATCATAAATATTTTCCTAAAATTATAACGGACAGACAGACATAAAATGTAGAAAAGCGTCGAATTTGTGAGAAAAAAAGGTGAAAAAACGAAGTTCTACGCATTTTACGTATTTTCTTTCTTGCATAACTTTCCTATATATATAGTATTACAATTAAAGCTATATCTTAGAACTAAGGAGGCAAAGGACATTAGACTGCAAATTATACTGGTACCCAAAGTTTTATAAAAACGCTTTCTTTTCCTTTGGGTGAAGAACATTGGATACTTTTTTATTAAATATTGATTGGTTTTTCAAATATAGCAGTGTCCAATTTTTTGTAACAATATTCTATTTGTTATAAATCGTAAATTGTCTAATCCTTGCTTGGAAATAAGGATGTAGTCAACCATAATAATGACATGTCAGTCATGACTTTTGAAAGACCATATAATCGACATAAACAAACAATTACGGGCTTTGCTTTTCAAATTTAAATAAAATAAGTTATGAAACTAACAACTTAATTTCTAAAAGAATAATTGCACAGTAGGTAGGCTGCCAGAAAGTACGTCATCCGATACAATATGATGCAGAAGTAAGTTGATATGTCTTACTTTTGAATATATGTTTTTATGTAGAAAATATAGCCTGCGCCTATAGCATGAAAAAACAAATAAAAAAATTACAGAAGGGCGAGGAGAGATAAGGAGATAACTGAACAACTTGAATTGAAGCTTTCAAAACAAAGTTTTCAACTGGAGGTTTTTTTTCTGGAGATGGTCGACCCACCATCATCCAAGAATAGATGAAAACCTTCTTATGTTATTTGTGAAGTTACTTTAAAAGATAAAACTCAGTTTAATGTTAAAACCACAAACAGACATGCATAATTGTTATGTTGATAGTTTATATTGGATTAAAAGTAGTGGATTCGTTCTTAGCTTTTAAGCTTTAAGATTGTATTTCTTACTACTACATAGCTTCACCTATATCAATTATTTAATATTTAGACTTGGATCTTACACCAGATAATCATGTACTCTAATAAAGTTAAACTTGTAGCTGGATAAAATAACGATAACGAAACCCTCTTCAGCACCCTTTACCTCATCCGCTCCTCTCTTACTGGATGAACGAACTGACCAATAAGTGATTTCCATGTTAGTAACTTCTTATACATTCCTATATTTTAGAATCAAGTATCATTGCTTAAACCTCTTTTATTTGAAAAACCGTGGAATTTGTTGTCTATTCTTATATGGCGTATGCTTACGGAGTAATGTATTGACAATACACCTATAATTAATAAAAACAATCCTTTAGAAGTTTCATATTTCGCACATGCAAATATAGACTTACACATACGCACACAAACAAAATGCAAATATTGTAGTGATGACCCGCTATCAAATTCAGAGAATTTATGATACATCAACATAAATATAAAATATTAACAAAAGTAAAAATTTACAAAAAGCGGAGCTGAGATGTAAAAAAAACATAAGAATGAAGAAACTAAAAAAAATAAGTTTAGTATTGACATGGGGTGATCTTTTAGAGGTTTAAAAAGGAGAAGAGCGCTTTTACCAGGGGTGTGCGAGTACGAGGGGTGTAGTCTGTGAAAAGTGAAAAGACTGATTTACACCATTTACTTCCCATACAAGAAAAGAAAATTTACTTTAAATTAAGGCGCAAATCTTATAACTAAGTAGCATTACCGACAGACAGACACACATCCATAACTGTCACATCGACTAACATCTTAACACTGAAGTATGGCAGGACTTTCAGATATTTATTGTAGAAAAGCGTTGCATCTGCTTGCCTATATTTCATACTCGTGCAATTTTTAGTTGCGAAGCTTCTATTTAAGCGTTTGTCAGTCCACCTTCCAATTGTCACGTGTTTAATAACAATTTTTTCATTTAGCTTTTTTTCCTCGTTTCTATTCTTGATTTCTTCTTTTCCCCCTCTAATTGCCCTTTAATTATTTTCTTTTTCCCTCGGTGCTTTCACTTTTACCTAAAAGTGGACCATCAAATATATATTTGGGGGCTGTAACCAACCATTCGGGACTACATCCTTCCGGAACATGCTATCCAGCTGGGACGCTTCTAATCCTAAATTAACCTGACCTGTTTTAAGATAATTTATTTCGAGTTAAGCATGAACCAAACCATGCATTTATGGATTTTTTATACATTTATAATAGATACGAATTATTAACCTAACCTAGCCTAAAATAAGAATTAAAATTAAGTTTTTTTGTTGTTTTGGTACCTCTTCGATATAATGGAAACCACACAAAAATATGATAGATTTTTTAAAAAGAATCTTTACTATCATTGGACTAAATCTTCCTTGTTACTTGAAGAAACCTTATACTTGCATACACAAATATACATTTCAGTACATTCAATACTTCGGGTACCAATGAGCAACTTTTATTTTTAGGAATTTGTACCTCATGGTTTACTTTATATATTTACTAGCAAATACGCTTTTACATGCCTCTAAGTGCACTTGAGGTGGGGGGGGGGGGATAGCTGAATCGACCCGACCCCCCTTCCATTTTTAAATTTAAGTATCAAAAAAAGTAAAATACCCTCCCTTCTTTTTTGGTGGGAACATCCCCCCCCCCCCCCCCCCCTAACAAATAGTTCTAAACCTTCCCGGGACCTCTAAGAAGCTACAATGTAAAGGAGAACCCTATCGGTTCAGCGGTTAGCGATATCCTTCGGTATATACACATAGAGATCCAGTTACTTTTATATAAGTATGCATGTCTTTCTGTATTTCGATTCTGGATCTGCAGTCAATATATAAAAACTATAAAAATTTTCAAATAATTTTATTTAAAATTTAAATAAAAAATATCAAATAGTTAAGCTGACCAATAAACAAAATCTAGAAGTTTTCCATTGCTCATAAGAAAGAATGTCTGCTATTCTAGAAATTTAACTTTATCTAAATACGACAAGGGTGTTTATGTCCATAATGAATATAGCTAAAAGATCTGAAATAGGTTATACAGCAAATTCTTATATAAAAGTAACAATATGTCTGTGTGTACTGAATGATCTTGCTAACCTCTGAACCGATATGGTTCTCCTTGAATGTGAAGCTCCTTATAGATCGAGGGAAGTCTTATAACTATTTCACCAAGGGATATCGTCACTAGAAGAAATACCACCCCGCCCCCCCCCAAAAAAAAAAAAAAAAAAATTATTATAAATGAAATGACTAAAAAATAAACAAGGTAGGTTAATTTTGTTAACAAACTTTTACATGTGGACAGACAAACAGACTTGGTAGTTATGGAGTATCTTGACTTCTAATAAGAAAATTATAGTGGGTAAATAGTTTAGAAAGCAAAAGCATATTATAAGCTTTTACAAACTAAATTAAATAGTAACAATATACAAAAGTAATGGATTTATTATTACTTGGATTTTACACCAGATTATCATGTACTTTAATAGTGAAACTTGTAGCTAGCTAAAAAAATCCCCCCCCCCTAACAACACTTTACCCCATCCCCTCCCATAGTATTGCATGAAAGAACTGAACAATAGGTGATGTCCATGTTGACAAACTAAATTGACGACAATTTATCCCCAATCATAAATATCCATTACAAAAGTAGAATAGCAACATTATTTCATTATTAAAATCGAAGCTTTACTGCAAATATAAAGGTCGGTCAGCTTTTATAGTTACAGGCATGTTATTAAATTACATCAAAGTTAAACTTTAAAGGATGATTCCTGATTATTTACAAAGCAAAGCAACTCTCTAAGCATTACATAAAAGTTTGTATGTACATTTTTATCGTATTAACTTCTATCTGAGAGGGAGAGGAGAAATAGTACTCAAAGTTTTATAATAACGTTTTCTTATTCGTTGTGTACTTTCATCAAGTTTTGATTGGTTGGTTAATTATATTAAGTGTCCTAACGGTTAAGTCAATAGTTTCGATTTAGAGCATGGGTAATTTGTCTACAATAATTGGGGGTAAAAATCAATTTATCGTCCATTGTCTTATCTCTTTAGATATCTGCTTTTTAGATTTCACCCTCCAAAACACTAAAATTTAAAGTTATGAGCCTATTTTTAAAGATATTTAGCCATATGTGGCACTTTCCTTCTTGGGGCTTCCTAAAACATATTAAAATTATATATAAGTCAGTAACAGATTTTGCCCTGGCTGTTTTGGACTTGTTGTTATAGTTATTTTTTAAAGTTGGTTCTGTGATGTGATTGGTTATAAGATATGAGATTATTTTTAAAGACATTAAGCTAATTTTTTTAATGTAAACATTTTTCACATAATTGAACTAAGGAGGTATTACAGATTTCATTTTGGCACTTTCCTTATAGAGTCTAGTGGGGTAAAACACCCTTAAAATACAAAAATTATGAGTTCTGAGCTTATTTCAAAGATTTCATGTTGAACTTTAACTTATTTCACATCATAGAAAAAAATAATTTAGTCTTTGAAAGAGGTGCCTAATTGAAATCTATAGTGATTTTTTAGTTAGGTTATTTGAAAAAAGTTTCCATTAACAAAATCATCCAAATATTTTTAAAAATAAGCCCAGAACCTAAAGTTTTAGTAGTTTGGGGGGATGTTTTACCCCACTAGCCACTAGAAGGAAAGTGTCAAACTTGATGTTTATTGATAATTAATCATATAAGAGATTTTACAAAAATGATCAGGTTAATAACTAAACCAACTAGCCCAAACATTCAAAGCAAAATTTTATACTAAATTTCATTTCCTATAAGTGTATAAACTCCCTCCCCCCCCCCCCCCCCCACTTCCTTGAATTTTATAACTTAACAATTTAGGGTTGTTTCACCCCACTAGCCACGAGAAAGAAAGTGCTAAAATGAAATCTTTAGTTGCTACATAGCTCAATTATGTGATAAAGTTTACATTAAAAAATCAGCTTAATATCTCTAAAAAAACCTCAAGTCTTAAATTTTAGTGTTTTGGAGGGTGAAATACCCCACTAGCCCTAAGAAGAAAAGTGCCAAAATGAAATCTTTATTGGCTACCTAACTAAATCATGCAAAAAAAAAGGTTTACAATAAAAAAAATTAGCTTGATATCTCTAAAAAAAGCTCAGACATTAGATTTTAGTGTCTTAGGGGCTGTTTTACCCCATGCCCCCTAGAAGGAAAGTGCCAAAAATCAATTTTCAAAGTTTTACTGGTATATTTAATCATGTAATTTAACAAAAAAAATCAGGTTAATAACTATAACAACATGCCCAAAAACAACCAGGGCAAAATTTTATACTGCATTTCATTTCCTATAAGTTTATTAACTCCACCCTCCCTCCTTGGTTCTTAAAACAAACAGGTTAAAAATAGCTAAAATCTTTTTCCCGGATTTTCTCCCAAGAAGGAACGCTTTTGATTTCGTTTTTTGCATTTTTCATAAGTCTATATATGTATATATCAGAATCTGTAATAATCCCAGATAGCCCCTTTCAAAAAACCGCTTTTTCCTTCCGGCGACTAGTGCGCTAGTGACTGAAAACAATCAATTATGAAATCCAAGCGGATGCTCAAATGCAACGGCCAAATCCACGGGTTTTTTTTACATTTAAGCATACTAGATGTCTAAACCTATATGTAGTTTGACAATCAATCCGAAATTAATCCTTTTATATAAAGTGATAAGGTTCTTTTTGTTTGTCCATTAAGATCTCGCTAACCACTTAACTAGTAAAGTAGTTCTTTTGGTTAACCTGAATAAACACGTGGTGCGGCCATTTGAGTAGGGGCTTTCCTTTCTTTTAATTTAAAACTTTTATTCGAAATACTTTTATGTTTGTTATCTATAAAATTAACGCAATAACATTGATACATGTTATATTCGTTTTTTTTGTTATCGCTAATATGTTATCCAAATAATTACTTAGATGTTGCACCAGATTTTCATATACTCTGTTAAAGTAATACTCGCAGCTGGTTAAATTAACGATACCCCCCCCCCCCCATCCACTCCATTTACCCTATTAGATTAACGAACTGACGAATAAAAAGGTCCATATTAGCAATCTAAATTGACTAACAAATTTTCCCCTGTCAATACATTTACGTTACACGCACCCAATGATGAGAGACAAATTACCTTTTCAATAGATGAAAATTATTGTTTTAAAAGTTTGGACAAGTTACAAGCTTGGAGCCAACCAATCAAAATCAGATATCCAAAGTATGGGAGCCTACGAATATGATAAAACTTTGCTTATC
Organism: Acartia tonsa; assembly: GCF_053477335.1. Taxonomy (NCBI): domain Eukaryota; kingdom Metazoa; phylum Arthropoda; class Copepoda; order Calanoida; family Acartiidae; genus Acartia; species Acartia tonsa. The sequence goes on from NC_137263.1 coordinate 37,426,220, forward strand.
AGTGTAATTTAAAGACCAATGCCCCATCCGTCTCTGATTTTTTTTTTATATAGAGCAGTAAGTTTTTTTGTCTGAAGCTTAAGATCTCGATAACTATTGTACCGATTGGGTTCTCTATTTTAGATAAGCTTCACATAGTTGTGATGGGTTTAGGCTGGTCTATTTTCATATTTAAATCTTGGGATGGTTTTAAGATATTAGTCAGCCCCTCTCTGACCATTCGAATACGGAGCCTCTAGATGCTAGGGGCGTATCTACAAGTTAGTAATAAATTACCGGAAACAGCGTTATTCTAATTATGATACTGTTCTAACCTTGCATAAAAACATTTTTGTTCATCAAAGTAGTGCAGCAATAATGAAATTAGAATGTATTATATGTGAAAGAACATAAATTATACCTAAAAGAATTAAAACGAATAAAATTAAATAATTGTTTAATAAATTAAAAAGTATTATTCTCATATAAAAAAAACTGAAAAAATCAATCAATTTAGATTTTTAACCATGCAATACGATTATACGTATTTAAATCATTATATAAAAACTATATAAAAAAGAGGGGTATACAATGTGAAAAAAAAGATCTCACTAACCGCCAGACATATTTTATCAAGAGAAATTGGCCCAGTAAAAAAATCTGTTAGATTTCAATCCTTAAATATCATTATTAACATGAGGTGGGTCATTTTTAATCCAATTTTTGTAAACAATTAAAAAATATCTTACCATAATGAGAGTTTTAAAGTACTCTCGTCAGTTAATTGCAACAACAAAAACTTATTAAAAACTTTACACAGTAACTTTTTTTTATTTAATCGTACTTTTTGGTCTGATGTTCAGAATAGAAAACACCCCTCATAATTTAAAACTTTAAATGAAATTTAAAAATTTTGATGGTCAAAATTAGTTTTATGGATAGATGTATAACCCATACAACAAACTGGTTCCAGTGGGGGGACCCTTTTTCGTCTCCTAGCAAATTAATTCCAGCTGTTTTGACTGATTGAAAGTCGGCACAGGGCCCCCTCTATTCCTTTACTTTAATGTTCTGGGTTATAATAATAAATCTAATATGGCCATTGTATGTACTGTGCATTTAAAGCCCCTAAAAAGAAATAAAAGTACACAATAATTCCTTTTTATTGGTTCTATGTTATATGTTTGTCTGGTTCTATATAAAAATTTATATTAAAACTCCCCCTTCTAAGATTCAGGACTATCGTTTAGTATTCATTTAAAAGTAAAACTTGGCGGTTTCCCTCAAAAAGCCTAGTCGTACACAAAACCCTTATTTTAGAATTAATTTAAATAAATTTAAAACGTATTATGAGATTCTTAAACCAATGCCATGAAGCATAATTTGTAACAAAGCAACTTAATAACAAAAAGACCAATTCTGCCCATTCGTCCAACATAAATTTTATCAAGTAAAAAGTGTGTGTTATTTAATTCATTTTAAATTGATGTTAGGATCAATTAGAATATTAACTGAAGAGAAATACCAAATCGGCCAATCCCTCCCCCCTATTTTCAATTCATTTTTTAAAGAAGGGAAAGGGGTGTCAGTGCTCAAAAGGTACTTTGAAAGAAAGCACTGATACTTGTGATCTTTTATGAATGTAGTTATCCTTTATAACTTGCTATACTCGTTGACATTTATTAAAGGGCAGTCTTAAAAGAAAAATAATTTGAGTATTTTGAGTACTTGATACAAATAATTACATCCTATTAATCGATATATTATAACTTGGATGTTGCACAAGATTTTGATGTACTCTATTTAAGTGATGCTCCCAGCTGGCTAAAATAACGATACCCCCCCCCCTATCCACCTCCTTTACCACATCTCCTTCCTTCCTACAGGAGGCATTCACAGAAATATTGAAGTAGAGTACACTATAAAACAGGTAGAGAGCAAGGATGTCCAAGGGAAGGGAGGTAAAACCTCTCCCCTCTCCCAATGTGAATTAATCTCTAAATCCTAATGTGTAACATTCTGTCTTTGGTTGCTAATATCTTGAGGGGATGAATGGGTTGTAGAACTATGATTTTTTCTATAGAATCATGATTTATCTTGAATATACAAAATATTGGGTTATCCTACAAATAGATACAATATCAAATCAGAATTTATCAGTGACGGGCAGCCGCGCGTAAGCCACATCTAAGACCTCATCCAAATATGCAATCTCTCTATTTAAAAGATTTAAAGCATTCAGACGGGTTTAAAATTGAGGCTTCTTCGCGGCTGCCGAGCCATGGAATATATTAATAACAATAAAATATGTTGACCTTAAAACCAATAAAATGCAAAGTCATCATTTTAAAATAATTGTTTGGGTGAAATTTTAAAAATAGATTTTATTTATTGCTTGCTTAGTCAGTATTAGTATTAGTCAGGCTAAAAATGTCCCCCAGAACTCAAAGAGGGGGGGACATTGGGCTGTTTATTACACTTGTCCCCAATGTTTTATAATAACTTAAGAATAATCAAAAAGAATATAAAATTAATCTACTTATGAACAGACATTAGTTTTGGAATAAAGTAATTAATATTACAAACATTATTTATATTTAATTTATAAATTTATATTGTGAATTAAGTAAATTTTTTTAATATTATGTATTTTTTAAAAAGATAATCCTTTTCCATAACTTTAGCAATCCTTTTAGTCCATGCAAGAATGACATCAAGTCATGTCAGAAATTCTCAGGGATCTAAAAGGGATAAGACAATGGCCGATAAATTAATGTACAATGTAAATCCCCATTGAAAAAATACAAAATTACCCTTTTAGTAGCTATTACAATTAGAGGTTGAAACATTTGGACATTGAACCAACCAATTAAAATTCAATAAAAGTCCACACAAAGTTATTAAACCAACGAATAAGAAAACGTTATCATAAATCATTGGGGACTAGTGAAATAAAGAACCCAATGACCCCTTCCTTCATGGAAATTCCTATATTGTACTTTGATCTAACTCATTTATTCTTGGAATACCCCAAAAAAACACATTTTATCTAAATATCAATCATCCTATCTATCTATTCATCTATAAATGTTACAAAAATTCAAAAGTACTTTTTAAAAGCGAAGCTTTTCTATAATTAGGGTCGGTCTGTCCGTCAGTCGGGAACAGTTAACTCTTTTCTTCTTATTTAGACATTATAGAATTGGCCTATTGATATTAAGCTTTTCATCAAGATTCCTTATATAGTTAGGTGCGATTTAGGAAGCACAGAATGTCCGCACACCCATTTTTAACCTTTTTTACCAAAAATTTTAATATAATATAATCATCCTATTCATCTGATTTTTAGAATTCTGATTCTAATTACAACAAGGTACAATACTATAAGCGAAGTATCTCTATAATCAATTCCTAAAAATGTAAGTATGTCCTTAACAGTTCTGACACTTTCCAAGTCGTAATGTTTGTTCTACCACTTCAGAGCTTTGCTTTTTTGGATGTTGCCCTCCTTGTTTATGCTATATATACTAACTGTTCTTAAAAAAATAGATCTTTATTTTATATTTACACAGAGGTTTGATCAACCTAATTTTTGGTATTTTAGATTTAAAAAATTTTTTTTTTTTTTGGAGTGGGAGTATTCTTCATTTTTTTTTGGGGGGGGGGTGGGTTTGTCCCACCCCTCAAGAAAATAGTTATAAACCTTCCCGGGACCTATGAGAAGCTACCCTGTAAAGGAGAACCCAATCGGTTATAGACATGTATATGAATATTGAGAATTTTTCTTTCAATCTGTTTTTCAGCAAATTACAATATTTTAAATTCTTTCCAAAATGCTTAAGACTATGATATGACATGTTGCTTAAAGACAGAACTTGATTGGTGTAGCAGTTAGCAAGATATTAAACCTCATCCAGTCCGACAAATGCTAACAGTCTATTTTTTAACAAAGTTCAGAAGTCTTAGTTTCAGAAATAACTTTTCTTACGTTAGTTTATAAGGAAAAACTTAGGTAACCACCATTTAACTTTTGCCATTATATCCACTGGATTAAAACCGGTTCTCTGCCATACTGAAAATACATGTTTAGCATCGTTTTACAGACAATTGTCCACGAATATTTAAATAAATATCATAAGATTGATTCTTTTATTGATTTGTATTTTTCTAAAATTACAAAGTATGTTTTGAAATTTTGTACTTTTAATGATAACGATAAAAAAATAGTGGCGCCGGCTAAATTTCAAAGAAAACTGCAAACTTATCTTTAGGGTTGCCAAAAATTCGTTTAATAATGTTACTAATCGATATATAATTACATGGATGTTGCATCAGATTTTCATGTATTCTGATAAAGTGATTCTCGCAGTTGTCTAAAATAACGATAACTCATCCACCCATCCTATTGGATGAACGAACTGACAATATTAGTAAGCTAAATTGACGGAAAATATTTACCTGTCAATATATCCTATATACATTGGTATACTATGATCATCTAGAAGGAAAGTCGAACCAATTAGATGTTGGTTTAAAATTATCAGGTAATTAGACTAGATGAGCATATGTATTACTAAGAGCATGACAGACAGGTAGGGGTAACTTTTGATGTGGCTTTGCTACAATAAAATACCTATACAAAATAAAAAGCGTTTGTTTATTATTTTAGCTTAGGTTATATAAGTTAGGTTATATTGGGTACTGCCTGGAAGGTATGGGTACCACAACCTGCAGGCTATGCAAAGAAAACAAACTGCTTAACCCCTTTCAATTTCTAATTTATTTTTTTTAAAAGATAATAATTAAAAAAAGGTTAAAAATTAACAAAAAAAAACCGTTCATTGTCCTACATATGCAGTTTAGGCAAATTTCGACAGCAAAACAGAATTTTTTTGTTAATGTTATTCTATTACTTCAATATAAAAGGTGTTGATATCCTATTTTTTAAAATAATTTGTTGAACTTGATGTTTTCCTCCGTGTTTAAAATGGCAACTCTGATCTTTTGTTGTATGCTTATATGTGATAATATACGCGAACATTACTGCAATTCTGTGGAACAATTATTTATATTGATAAGGTGCTAACTCAACCCTTTTTATAAACACGCGTCCATTGTAACATTAGATATTTTACATATTTGTACTGTGAATTCCAGTTCCTATAAGTTGGTGTAGGAAATCACTTCGCAATTTTTTTTTAAACAAAAATCTTTTTGGGTTGGGTGGGAGGAAGGAGAGTCTCCTTGACTATGTATTATAAAATTCTTATAATAAATTATTTTCCTTTGTTAGAACGGTCTTACCCCAAACGTAGGAGTCCCAAACGTCGAAGTGGACAAACGTAGGAGTGGGACAAACATCGGAGTGGACATTGCTTAAGTAAAACCTAGGAGTGTCCGCTATTTTAATAATATGACAATTTTGAAATTTTTTTATACCCCTGTCTAAATTGAAAAAAAAATCAAAATTGAAAAAAAAATTATAAATTAAAAAAAAATTTGGGGACTAATGCGCTTGTCAACTCCGACGTTTGTCCCAAAAATCCTGCGTTTGTCCACTCTGACATTTGTTTCACTCCTGCATTTGTCCCACCCCGACGTTTGTCCACTCCAATGTTTTTCCACTCCTACGTTTGGGACTCCTATGTTTGGTGTAGAACCGTTAGGACGAATCATAAAAAAATCCTGTATCTATCATGCAAAGTAGAACGATGTATGTCTGTTTGTCTGTAATGAAGGATATTGCTGACTGCTGAACCGATTGGGTTCTCCTTCACAGGGTAGCTTCTCATAGGTCCTGGGAAAGTTTATAACTATTTCCTTGGGGGGTGGGAAACCCCCAAACCCCCCCCCCCCCCAAAAAAAAAACTAAAAATATCCCCCTTCTTAACAAAAATGTTTTTAAAATTTAAAAATTAGGTTGATCAAACCTCTTGGGGCAAAGCATCTAGAGGCTAGGGGCGAAGTCACTAGTACTATATAAAGAAACTAGCGGCTTCACCCCTAGTATCTAGGGGCCTTGCCCTAAGAGGTTTGATCAAACCAATTTTTTGAAGGTAATTTAGATTTCAAAAAATAAATCTAAAAAAAAACATTTTATGGAGGGGGGGGGGAAGTCGACTGCACTATTTTAATTTTAGTTTTAAAAAGAAATTTTTTTGTGGGGGGGTATTTTTAATTTTTTTGGGGGTTGTGGATGTCCCACTCCCAAGAAAATAGTTATAAACCTTCCCGGGACCTATGAGAAGCTACCCTGTAAAGGAGAACCCGATCGGTTCAGCGGTTAGCGAGATCCTTCACTACAAACAAACAAACAGACAGACAAATATACACAGAGACAAACATACATCGTTCTACTTTGTATTATAGATATGTAAGACTTAGGAAACCCTAAATCCTATGCCACATTAAGAAAATTTGTAGGATTTCGCCCATTATTTATGGATATATTTAAGATCTAATTTAAAGTCTTTAAATTCTGCAAACCAACGAATAAGGTATCGTGTTTGTAAAATTTGAGAACCCTCCCTCTAATTTATTTAAGCCTTGTAGAATTTAAGAGATTAGTAAAAGTAATGTGTGTACACGACAACTTGTATGGAAAAGTTGACGACTCATCAAATTTTCCACTCAACCTTTGTACTCTTCACACATATGTACCTTGTGCTTCATGTCAGGCTTTTTAGAGACAATACCTGCATAGTTTTTTCTTTAAACTGCCTTGTTGAGAACTGGAGCCACCCATCCCCCATCCCCCTTTAAACACATTGAAAATAAAGGTATGGGGTAGATTTTGTCTGTTTGTTTATTACTTCAGGTTAGGCTATTTTAGATTATTTTGGTTACTGGTTAGCCCCGCAGGTATAAGGTTCGCAGGGTTAAGGCCCCCTGCAGGATTAAGGAATAAAAAAATTATTATTCATTCTCCTTTTAAATCTTTATCATTGTTAATTTTAATAAGTATAAATATTACCATCCACATTAAGTCAAATAATAATTTGTGATAAAAGGGAAATTTTTGAATGATATCTTGAACATTTACCGATCACGAATTTGTCTCGTAAAGTTTAAGATAATTGATAAATATTTTCTTATCAAAATACTTAAAAACAGAGATAAATAAAACAAGAATAATCTTGGCTAGTGGAAGCGCAGCATAACAAGACAAATTATTTTGGGAATTTTAAAGAACATTTTGGAAAGTCTAAATTAGAAAAGATATTTAAGTCTTCTTCTTCAACTCTAGAGACAATTTAGATTTACTTCTCATAGCTAAGAGACAGGGTTTCTCTGTTATACTAGGCACTTTGATTGTAACACCAAAATATTAAAAGCGAAGCTTTTCTATAATTAGGGTCGGTCCGTCCTTACGTCCATAACGGATAGCTTTTTTCGTTAATTTAGGCATATTAGAATTGTCCTATCTATTTCAAACTTTGCTTGGTGATTCCTTTAATAGTTTAATAGGTACGATTAAGAAAGCGTAGCAACTCTATAATCATCACCTAAATGTCCGTACGCCCATTTTAAACATGTTGATTTTTTTACTTTTTTAACAACAAACTTTTATGCGATCTAATCATCCGATGGATCTGATTTTTGGTATATTGATTTCTGGGACAACAAAGTATAATGTATTAAGTGAAGTAACTCTATAATCAAGTCCTAAAAATGTAAGTATGTCCATAAACATTATCCTGAATCAAGCAGTTTTTCAACAAATTTACTTACAAATTTGCTTTGACTCTTATACATATATATTATGATTATTCAGTTCTGAGACTGTACAAGTGTTAATGTCCGTTTGTGCTACCGTTTCAGTGCTTCGCTTTTATGGATGTTGTCATCCTTGTTTCAAATAAAAAGGAAAATATTTCTTGACTATTGTACATACAAATATTTCATTAGGAATGAAATTAAGCTTTTTATATTAAAATTCTGTCAGTCTGTTTTAACTTTTAACGGATTAACCATGTAACGAATAAGTCGGATCGTAATTTATGCATATTTAGAATCTTCAAATGGATTTCAAACTTTGTAAAGAGTAAATCATTTCCATAATTTATTCCTAAAAATTTAAGAATAACCTGGTTTTTTCACCAGACTTCAATTTAATAACTCTATAATTGGCAATGTTCGTTTGTCAGGCTGTCTTATTTAGTGAGTTTCGCTTTATGGATGTTGTTATCCATTTTTCCTATACAAATTGAACGAATGAGCAGCCGGGTTTCCATTAATTTTTTATATACATATATGACGGCCATGGCCATATGACAGCTTTATTTTCATAATCAAACGTACTTTTAAACACCAAAAATATGATCATCTGCCCATACATTATATTATCATGTTCTAATTTAATGGGTGTCTAATACATTTTTTTCATAATCATTGACCCCTATTGAAATTTTAAAGATATTTATGACAATGATGTGCATGAATGGCGCAGCAATAACTAGTCAACAAAAAATTCATGTTATTATAAATTTTGACAGGTATTATTAATAATTCTTTGAATGTAAAATTTTCTTGAGATTTCTCATTTTATTATAATCTAGAGGATGAAGAGGGCAGTAAAACAGCCTGGAACCATCTCAAGGCTTATGTCTAAAATTGAGTAAAACCAACTTTTAAATAAATTTCGATTGTTACAGCTTCTATTCCAGACGATTGGAGGACATACTCCTGTATGATTAAGTATGTAAATATAATTAAAAGGTAAGTATAGAATGCTAATTATAGTGATGTAAACACCAGAGCGTTTAGATCTTAGCAAAATTTCAATAATATGTGAGTATTTTCCACTTTTTTTGAGAACGAGGTTTATAAAACAATAGGTATGTATGATGCGGGTTAATTCAAGCTTCAAACAATACTCTACTATGCCCTAATCTATTCATGTTGGTGATAGAAAAATAGACTATAAGTTAATTTTCTCCCATTATCCCATTAAACTAACGAATAGCAGAACGAGTCGTATATAACACGGGTAGGCTAAAAAAATTCCAGGTTTTTGAAAATACCCATTTAAGCGGATTGCACAGCCTTAAAGTCACATGTCTTGGTAAGTTGGTATACAGGAAAAGGTAACAATCAAATTTTTTATTGGGCGCTTTTTGAGAAAATCCGCAAAATATTTTTTTTTCATTTTCGCCTAAAATCCTCTAAAAATAAGGTACAAAATTTTAGGGTAGGCTTTTTAAAACTGTTATTGCTCAGCCCATAGTTATCCTAAAAAAATGTTAGACATACCAATGGAAAGCTTATTTATTCTAGCTTTCAAAATGACAAACATTTTTAACGTGCATTGAATGGTTTTGTATCTATGTTGTTAATTGTAAAAAGTATCATCAATTACAATCACATGTAAATGTGCATGGTTTGATTGTGCTCCCCCCCCCCCCATTCCTCTTGCTAAATATTTCAACCTGAATAAAAACCTTGGGTACCAGAATAAAAACCTTGGGTACCAGAATAAAAACCTTGGGTACTAGAATAAAAACCTTGGGTACCAGAATAAAAACCTTGGGTACCAGAATAAAAACCTTGGGTACCAGAATAAAAACCTTGGGTACCAGAATAAAAACCTTGGGTACCAGAATAAAAACCCTTGGGTACCAGAATAAAAACCTTGGGTACTAGAATAAAAACCTTGGGTACTAGAATAAAAACCTTGGGTACCAGAATAAAAACCTTGGGTACCAGAATAAAAACCTTGGGTACCAGAATAAAAACCTTGGGTACCAGAATAAAAACCTTGGGTACCAGAATAAAAACCTTGGGTACCAGAATAAAAACCTTGGGTACCAGAATAAAAACCTTGGGTACCAGAATAAAAACCTTGGGTACCAGAATAAAAACCTTGGGTACCAGAATAAAAAACCAGAATAAAAACCTTGGGTACCAGAATAAAAACCTTGGGTATTAGAATAAAAAATCTTGGGTACCAGAGTGAATATTGTTTACCCTTCCTCTATTCTATAGCAAAATACACAACCTAAATAGAAAACCTTGGGTTCCAGAGTGTATATTGTATATCCCCTTCTAGCTAAATAAACGACTTGAATAAAATAAAAATTTGGGGACTAGTAGGAGTAAACAACCCAATGCCCCCCCTCCCCTCCAAAACCCAGAGAGGGGACATTTATTTTATGACACACATAACAAATAATAATAATAACAGTATTATAATACAGGTAATAAATATTCATTTACAAACAATAAAATTGAATATGAATAAAAATTAAGGACAGATCAATTAGATAGTAATTATGTACAGTGTCAAAGGACTAAACAATCTCGTGAGAGGTAATATATACATTGTACATTAAATTACACTGGTACCCAATGTTTTATAAACACTTTATCTTATTTGTAGGCTTAAAAACTTTTGGTCTTTAAATTGAATTTTGATTGGTTGGTTCCAATTTTCTATACGTAACTTTAATCTACAGAGGGGGTAATTTTGGGGATTTACATCAATCTAAATTTCATTGTTCCTTAAGATCACTGAAAAGTCCTAACTGTGCAGGAAAATGAGTTGCGCCTGTTTATGGACCAAGGCATTCCTCTATACTCTTGCCATTATTGTCACGCACCAGACATAGCAGCAGTGGATATTATGACAGGGGAAAATTTGTTTGGGTATTTTTGCAAAGGTTAGATTGGGTTAAGAATACACAAATAAGCCCCTCGCAAGGGTTGGTTATACAAAAAACCTTTAAGATGGTTTAAATAGTCTATGTTAGGTTAAAAAAGGGATAATGAAATAAGCGCTCCGCATAGGTTAGGCATTTCGATAACCTAAAAGATATTTCTAAATAGGTTAGGAATATAATATACAAATAAGCCCCCAACAGGGTTTAGACAGTTGATGAGGTATTTCTACTTGGTAGGATACGGTGGCTGCGTATAATTAGAAAACCTTTAGGTCAATTTTCTGAACAGGCCCTAGAAGATGCGCACTCTTTGTTTTAAAAGTGCTGAATCAGATTTCTTGTCAAATATATACATAGATTCAAAGATTTACTTATCCAGATACTATGCATGCATCCTAACTTTCAATTCAGAAAATGTCTAATAATTTATCCTTATAATAACGTAACAGGATGTCTATCTGTTTGGCTGTGTGTTTGTATGTTTGTACCCAAGGATCTCGCTAACCGGTGAAGGTTCCAGGAAGGTTTATAATTTTTTTGGAGGAGGGTACCACCAACCCCCATAAAAATTGCCCCTAGAAAAATCCCCCCCCCCCCTCTACATAGAATTATCCCCCATACAATTTTTTTACTTTATCTTTTTAAATCTAAAATAAAATAAATTTGGTTATCAAATTCAACTCCCACCTCCTCAAGTGCCCCCAGAGGCCTCTAGAGGTGTTGCCGCTAGTTAGAAATAGTAAATCAAGACTTTTTATTAAAATTTATATACAAATGTTATAGAAGGTCTAGATAATTATCAAACATTTTTTTTTTTTTATTAAATAAAAATTTTAAGAAAAAGGATGAGGAAGGGTAAACAATATTCACTCTGGTACCCAAGATTTTTTATTCTGATACCCAAGATTTTTATTCTGGTACCCAAGGGTTTTTATTCTGGTACCCAAGGGTTTTTATTCTGGTACCCAAGGTTTTTATTCTGGTACCCAAGGTTTTTATTCTGGTACCCAAGGTTTTTATTCTGGTACCCAAGGTTTTTATTCTAGTACCCAAGGTTTTTATTCTAGTACCCAAGGTTTTTATTCTGGTACCCAAGGTTTTTATTCTGGTACCCAAGGTTGAAATATTTAGCAAGATGAATGGGGGGGGGGGTGGAAGCACAATCAAACCATGCACATTTAAATGTTAATGTAATTGTTGATACTTTTTACATTTAGCAACATAGATACAAAACCATACAATGCACGGTAAAAAATGTTTATCATTTTGAAAACCAGTTAAGATAAGCTTTCCATTGGTATGTCTAACAATTTTTTTAGATAACTATGGGCTGAGCAATCACAGTTTTAAAAAGCCTACCCTAACTTTTTTACCTTATTTTTAGAGGATTTTAGGCGAAAATGGAAAAAAAATATTTTGCGGATTTTCTCAAAAAGCGCCCAGTAGAAAATTTGATTTTTACTTTTTCCAGAATACCAAGACATGTGACTTTAAGGCTGTGCAATCCGCTTAAATGGGTATTTTCAAAAACCTGGAATTTTTTTAGCCTACCCATGATAAACATTTGTTTAAATCCATTGCCCCCTCTCTATTTCTCTAAGTATTTCGTCTACTAAAAGGATGACAACATCCATAAAAGCGAAGCTCTGAAATCAGACGGTAAGACCAACGAACATTAATACTTTATAGAACTTTATAAGCAAAATTTGATTATAGAGATGGTTCGCTTATGATATTGTACCTTGTTGACCCGGGAATCTTTATTCCACAAATCAGATGAACTGAACAGGATACATATTTTTGGACAAAAATTTGCTATTAAAAAGTTTTTAAAAAGCATGGATGTACGGACTTGCTGGTAACAATTATAGATTTGCTTCGCTTTCTAAATCTTACCTAACTGTTAAAGGAATCATCACGCCTAAATCAACGACGTGACGGAAGGACGGACCGATTCTAATTATAGAAAAGCTATGCTTTTAAAACTTAAGTATTAAAATGAGGGAGAAAAAAACTAAGGTAAAAACGCATATCTACCTGAAATGTAATTATAAGACAAAACATGCTTTAAAACTTTAACAAAAACTACTTCTCTACATACATAAATACTATTGTCTTAAAGCGTGGATAAATTGATTTGGAGAATTGGGTGGGGGGCCGGGGGGGGGGGTGTTGTTTTTATAACTTAATCCTTCAAGTTTTACCTCATGACAACACACACCTCTTCAGAACTAAATATTAGAAATTAATTATAACAATCACTGATTGAATCACGGACTCAGATTTTTTACTGTAATTCATAAAGTAATTTGTTTTTATTAGAGTTGTTCAGAAATTGTGTTATAATTTTATAAGCATTTGAAGAAGAAAAAAAGGAAAAACATAAATAGATGGAGAAAGGGGAATGCCCTTGCCCAAAACAGGTGCAGCTCATTATCATGTAAAGTAAGGACTTACAGACAAATGTCATGCAATCAAAGGTTTGGTTGTCTTATGGGCGTTTGACCATATAATCATTAATCATGCACAAAAATAAGCAAGATTTTGTGCAGAGTATAAACTATCATTTCTAAAATCTAGAAAGGAAAGGTGTGAACTAGAAAAAATTAGGTTAAATTTAGACAGATTCCTAGATTTCATTTTTATTGTTTGCGTCACAGTTTAGAGGTTAAATTTAGATAAATACGTATAAAAGTACGCTAAAACGTAATTTAATTTTTTGAAAATTCTAGCGTTTTTCTACGGATTTAAGCTGTAAATTATTTTAGCGTCAATACAGTTTTTAGCTATTTCCGCATATTTTTTGCACCTAGAAATCTTTATAAATTATAATTATCTAGCGGTTTGCCCCTAGCCTAAGTGTGAGAAAAAAGCCATCACATACACATAAAAGTTAAAAAATAATAATTTTAACAAAGATCGACAACATCCTTAAAGCTCTGAAATAAAAAGGAAGGACAAACGAACATTAACACTTGTTGAGTGTCAGACCTGAATGAGTAGAAAAAAATGTATATGTATAAACAAAATTGTAAGTAAATTTACAACCAATGAACAAGATGTTCCTTGTTTTTTACTTTCTTATTTACATATACATGTATATATATTGTTTTTATTTAGAAAAATCAACCAAATACAAAATTCAAAAAGTATGCATATGGAAAGAAGACAGTTTTATAATTTAATCATATATAAAACATTAATGAATTACAAATATGTGTCTTTACTAGTATTTTGGAGTATCATTTTAATCAAACGATTAGAAATAATATAAAGAAACATATTTACACAATGAAAATTAGGCTATGTCTTTTCCTAATTTCTCTCCCCCTCTCTCTCTCTCTCTCTCTCTCTCTCTCTCTCTCTCTCTCTCTCTCTCTCTCTCTCTCTCTCTCTCTCTCTCTCTTTCTCTCTCTCTCTCTCTCTCTCTCTCTCTCTCTCTCTCTCTCTCTTTCTCTCTCTCTCTCTCTCTCTCTCTCTCTCTCTCTCTCTCTCTCTCTCTCTCTATCTATCTATCTATCTATCTATCTATCTATCTATCTCTCTCTCTCTCTCTCTCTCTCTCTCTCTCTCTCTCTCTCTCTCTCTCTCTCTCTCTCTCTCTTTCTCTTTCTTCATCTCTCTCTTTTCTTTTTCTTTCTTAATATTTAAAAAAAAACATTAACTCTAGTTTTGAATTCATAAATGCTCCGTTACCTAAATTGTACCTAAATGTTACAGGAATGATCATTCAAAGTTTTAAGACTATAGGAAAATTCTAGCATGTCTAAATTAACGATAAGAGCTATCATAAATGTAAAACGGTTTTTTAAAATTATTAGCCAAGTCATTGTACTTAAAGAAATAAAGCGCTAAGTTCGTATCTTATGCCCCCAAAATATTTGTTTACATTAACATGCAGTTTAGTTCAGAAGCTTTTCTATAATTAGTGTCTTACATTTAGTTAGTTACAACTTTGCAGTGCGTAAGTGCGTCAGAGACAGTGAGACTATGCAGGGATCTAAAGGGATAAGACAATGGTTGATAAAATGATGTACATTCCCAATGATGACACAAAAAATTACCCCTTCTGTAGATTGAAATCAGTGATTGAAACGTTTGAAGACTGAACTTAATAAACCAAGCAATTAAAATTGAGTTAAAGTCTCCAAAGTTGTAAAGCAAACGAACAATAAAACGTTATTATAAAACTTTGGGGACTAGTGTAATAAACAGCCCATTGTCACCTCTCTCTCTGAATACTATGTAATTTGATTCTCACGTGCTTCTTATTAGTTGGCTAAACATCTATTTTGATTGGTTGGTTCATAAAGTTGAGTGTCAAAACGTTTCATACACGAAAACAGTAAAAGTGTCTGACTATGACGTCAGAAAAAATTAACAATTAATCAATGAGAGGCCGCTATATATTTTACCATTGTGAATACTGGCTTCTCATTGGTTAATTGTTAATTTTTTCTGACGTCATAGTCAGACACTTTTACTGTTTTCTTCAAACACCAATTGTAATATATATAAGGGGTAATTATGTGGGACTTTTATTTAATTTTATTGGTTGTTTCATAAAGTTGATCTGTGTGTTGTTACAATTTTGTAACACCACCGAAATTATAAACCACAACCATGCACGACTGAGCGCGCGGACAACCAGACAAGAATGAAGAACCAGCTGCCTGTGAAAGAAGCCAGTCTTTTTTATACATTGAAACCTAAACCATATATTTGATTAAAATGTACTGAATAGTGAAAATACATATATTGTTGATAAATAATATCTTTTTTAATTAAAGCGTAAAATATGCAATATGGAGGCAAAGCCACCGAATCTTTTTGAACCGGTAAGATTTCATTTTTGATTTTTTTTCTTCATTACAATTTTAGTATCTTTTTTTCCGCGGGGGTGCTGTCCCTTCTCAGTTCCTCCACATATAAAAGACTCAATATATTATCTATAGTCACAATTTGTCCCTTTAATTTACCTTATATTACCCTTAGAGTTAACTTAACCTTATTTTATACATTTACATATTATACATAGCTTCATACTGCTATAATTATATGTAGAATTTTGTTGAAATATTTATTATCCAAAATCACAATTTCGTCCCTTATATTAACCTTAGAGTTAACTTAACATTATTTTATACATTTACATATTATACATAGCTTCATACTGCTATAATTATATGTAGAATTTTGTTGAAATATTTATTATCCAAAATCACAATTTCGTCCCTTATATTAACCTTAGAGTTAACTTAACATTATTTTATACATTTACATATTATACATAGCTTCATACTGCTTTTGTTGAAATCGTTCCACTATTATTAAACAATATATCTTCTAATATTATCACAAGCTCCCTATTGAATAAAAATTTTTGCTATCTTGCTATCGTTATACAAATATATTCATAGTAAATTCAACTCTCTGTTCATAATAATTTCCAAAGCTTCATTCTGCTTTTAACAAAAATTATACCAAAATGGACAGATATAGGGATTATGACGTCAGTGATGACGAGGCGTCTATAGGTATGAGGGGTAGATGGAGAACGTTTGGACGGAAATTCATAAAAAATGCACCTAGAGCCCCTTTACTAGCCCCTTCTGCACCTGCTCCTCAGGTTAATCCTCCGGTTAATTCCCATAACTCTACTTCTAATAATGAAGATCAAATTAATGCTTTAAAAAATAATATGGGAGATATTGTAAACAGTCTTAATAAAATGGCAAGTGAAATATCCAACCTACAGGTTAATTCTAATAATGCAATAAGGAATAATTTCAGCCAACCCCCTCCTAGCCTAAACCCTATACTTAGTTTTGGCCCTCAGAATTATCGCTACGCTACAACTGATATTCCCGTCTACAGGTCAGATTTATCCAGCGAGATTTATCTCCTACGGGATTATCCACAATTCATGCTAGGGAACTTCTCTCTTCAATAGAGGACCATATAAATAAGGCTAAAGGGTTGGATAGAATAAACAAAGAATTGCTATTAGATCAAACTAGCCAACAAATAAAACAAATCTTTAAAGCACAAAACTCAGAGAATACTTACAACGCCCCTCATTTAAAGTGTAACACCTTTAACAACCTTGAGCCCCCTTTCTTAGCAAATAGAAAAAACACGTACAATGCAGATAAACTTTTCCAAAAACAAAGAGTTATCCATCGTCAATTGATGTCCATAGAAACAGTAGGGCTAAAAGCTTTTTTAAATCAGTTGGATAGTTTTGATCTTTCGGACTTTAGCCCATGTGAATATAATATGTTAATTCACATGTCCATATCTAAGGAAATCAAAGAAAAATTGGAAATGGCTGGGGGTAACCCGTTAGATCTCCCTACTAGCGAATATTTAAATAAAGTAAATCGTGTCCTTAATGGGTCAATTACAAACATGTTTGAAGTAGAGGAAAAATTTTATAAATTTAAACCTTCCTCTAAATCCGTTATGTCCATTTTGTGGGAATACAAAAAATACCTTGAAAATATATCTGACACTATTATTTCTGAGCGGGAAAAGCAGAGAAAAATTATTAGTGCGGTATATAAATATATTCCCTATGACCTTCGGCACCTGCTTAATTTGACCGCTGCCATGCAAAATGGCCAGCTTACGCTTTTCGGCTTTGAAAATTTTTTGCGTACCCACGAAGCTTCCATTGACAGTTTTATATCCAAAGAATCTAGGATACAGAAAAACATGATAAAAAGGGTAGATGTTGACTGGGAGCAATTTGACATTTATGCTGAAGACTTATATGATCACCCTGTAGATGCATGTCTAAAGAACAATTTTTTAGAAAAGTTAAAAAGGTCAGAAAAAGACACGTAAGAAAGCGTCGTCCTAAAAATGCACAAAATAACTCTTTTAATTGTACAAATAGTGTGCCATACTACTCAGTCCCTGTTTTAAATCATTCTGTTGATGTATCTTTGGAGAACCCTATCAACATTACAGATAGTAAGTTCAGTAAGTCAGTCCCTGTTTTAAATCATTCTGTTGATATATCTTTGGAGAACCCTATCAACATTACAGATAGTAAGTTCAGTAAGTCAGTCCCTTTTTTAAATCATTCTGTTGATGTATCTTTGGAGAACCCTATCAACATTACAGATAGTAAGTTCAGTAAGTCAGTCCCTGTTTTAAATCATTCTGTTGATATATCTTTGGAGAACCCTATCAACATTACAGATAGTAAGTTCAGTAAGTCAGTCCCTTTTTTAAATCATTCCGTTGATGTATCTTTGGAGAACCCTATAAACATTACAGATAGTAAGTTCAGTAAGTCAGTCCCTGTTTTAAATCATTCTGTTGATGTATCTTTGGAGAACCCTATCAACATTACAGATAGTAAGTTCAGTAAGTCAGTCCCTGTTTTAAATCATTCTGTTGATGTATCTTTGGAGAACCCTATCAACATTACAGATAGTAAGTTCAGTAAGTCAGTCCCTTTTTTAAATCTTTCTGTTGATATATCTTTATCAAATAAGGTTAATGTAATCAATCTTGAAAAGAAAATTTATCGACATCATCTTTTTGAAAAAAATGATTTGAATACTAATTTTGCAAATAATACACAACAAATTAATAGCAGTAATAACTATCAGTCTTTACATAGTTTTACTAAATTCATTTTTAATACAACATTCTTTCTCATATTGCTAACATACTTTAGTTTAATTGACGTTAATTTTGCGTTATATCTATTTGTGTTAAGCTTTAATGTAACTAGTTTATTTCCCTTTAATAACATTAAATTTGGTATACCAAACAAGTACAGAAAATTAAAAATAGGTAGACGTTATAAAAGTTTAAAATGTAAATTTAAATCCTTTTTAATAAATTGTCCCCTAAAATATGGCTATAATATAGCCTTACCTATTTTCCCCTTCACTCTATCTTTTGTATAATAATTTAATGTCTGTCTCTATTTCTTATAACTTTTCATCCTAAGTTATAAATATATAGATAGACAGTTATACATCATACTCATTAAACCATTTCCCTGATTATAATTGTGACTATTATGGCATGTAATTTGAATTATCTATTAAACCATTTCCCCAATTAATATTGTGACTTTATGTTTGTACAAAAATTGTCCCTCCACATAAATATGCCTTTTAAAATACGCTCTAAAATCGAAATTTATCAAACATAATGTGTAAAAATTTGTAAGACGTCCGTAGCTAGCCTAATGGTTTAGTAGTTAACCTATCCGGCGCGGTACACACTTTCTAAAAAGGCGTTTCCGTGCCAGGGCAAGCTATGCGGGCGCGCAATATATTATTTAAAAATAAATGTTTTGCAAATCTGGCTAAAAAGGCTCATATACCATGTATTAGTATTACGTCATTATACTAATGTATTTGTACTTTACGTCGTTATACAAGTATATTTGTTCTAAAGCCAATGCAAAATCTTTTACCAATTATTTTACACATAATCCCATCCTTTATTTTGTAAATTAAAGCAATTTTCGGAAAAAGTAAAAACACCTTCTTGTGCAAAACAAGATAGTCCACCTAGCACGAAAAAGGATTTAGCATGACAAAGCAACATAAAAACTAGCTTTACTAGGCTTGGCATCCGGCTTAAGCTAAAACCCTACGAACGTTTTACAATTTCCGCAAGTTAAAAACAAATTTGCAATATTATTTTATTTTTAAATTTTATTATGTGAAACAAACTTTACATCAAATTACAAATTAAAGCCTACAGCTGCTAAAACAACCGCCGAAACCTAAATAGAATAAAAAAATAAAAATAGAATTATTTAGACCCCGTTTTTCTAACTTGTTAGTATATTATCTTTTTGTCTAACAGCTACACAACTAGTTCCCAAACTTCTTTGTGCGTATAAGAAAATAAAGGCTTGAAAATTATTCTTTGTTATGTACCATAAATAATATATAAAACTTAGTTAGGAAATTATGTTACCAACATTTTAAGAAAAAGGGGTAACTAATCACGTCCGCGATTGCGGCAAGATAATTGAGTCTTACAGTTTTGCCTAGCCGTTGAATGAAAAATTTTTCTCCCCTTTCGTTCACAAGGTTCTTTTTTGCTTGCGAAATTGATTCTTATCTACGCAATTAAACTAAATCAAATTTCTATTCTTTATGATACATAGATAAACGCTTTTATTTGCTTATACTGCATCTTTTATATTTACACAACAAAATGCTTATAAATTATGAAGTAAAATAATAATTATAAGTATTTGCTTTTGAAGCCAGTAAAAGTGTTCTGTAAATTATCTTACCAAAAAACACGAAAGTACAAAAACAATCAGAAGTAGCCATCCGTTAACTTCATTCTTGTCTGATTACATTGATTTTCCTAAAAAATTAACTATTAAAAACTTTTTCATAACAAGTTGTATATTGGATATAAAAGTCCCTAAAAAAAATCTTATTTTTCAGGATCGACCATCCTCAATAAAACATCGCAGATTATACCTAATATTGAAGAATTATATAAGGTAATACTCACTTTAAATCCCAATAAAGCATTGAAGACCGCGTCTCGAGTATCCGAGGTCAGATTCATCTTGTTGTACTTGATCCCATCTTTGTTTTCTTTTTCCCTTAAAAAAATACGTAAATTTATAATATTTATCTAAAAAATATATCTATATAAAAGACAGATGTAAATATATATTACATAACCAATTTGCATTGGACTATATTATTTTATTTATATATGTCTGCACAAAACGCAGACATGGAATAAATATTTCATAAAGTATTTGTCTACACATTACCATAACTATCGATATGGTCTTATATTTGTAAACAATTTGTAACGGTTTTTCGTTGGGTTTCGTGAATCTCGGAAAATTCAAATCTCAAAAGTGCTCAATGTTTTTACGATACTCACACAAACAATAAAGTGTGCGTTCATTGAATGCTATCTTCCTGTTTTTACAAGTAAATGGCGTTTTTATGCTTAAAAACATCCTGAAAAATCGCAAAAAAGTAATAGAAATTACATATTAATGTAAATTAATAATATTTTTGAAATAAAAACCCCAAAAAAAAACAAACTTTTAGGTATAAAATTACCGGTTTTTCGCGTGCGCGCTACGTTATTCGGAGCGCCGAATATCAAGGTTCATTATAGATACAACAACCCCTTTTCGAGACGCAAAATATACATACATATATATAATATACACATGTATTATATATACATGTATATACACATAATATACACATGTATATAAATATTAGACATATTTCATTTCAATTACATAAAAGTAAACGTAATTTTTAAATTCATTTCAAAGATCAAATGAGTAGTGGAGTTAAGTTTCCCTGTTCCTATCTTCTTTAATGGTCTTGATTTTCTTTTTAAAAAAATGGCTTAAAGATACCAGATAAGATTTTATAATAAGATCTTGCTTTTCAAGTTTCTAGTTTTAAATTATTTTTGTTTCCTATTAAGGTATCCAAGACAACCTTTGACGACGAAAATTTTAGACAAAGCCTGCATGATTAATATCTACAAACCTTGCCCTTTCTCGAGGTTTTTACCTAGACATTACCTGGTTTCTGTTAAACCATCTCACTCTGGGGGGTGATTCTACTCAAACATTTATCAGCGCCATATTATTACATTTTTTACAAATGTGTTTGCTCAAATTATAAAGTTATAGGGTTAATGTCCCTAAGTTATACAAGAAGGAGTGCAATGTATACACCAGCTAATACACAAGAACCAGTGTTTATATCTCCTTAAGTCAATCCTAATCAGGAATAAAATATTAAAGCTGGTATTTATTGACATGTCCCTAAACTAAGCATTTTATAATTCACTCTTTATAAACCTGCGTCCCTAAATTAAGCATTTTATAATTCACTCTTTATAAAAATTGCGTAATCACAACAAGATAATTCAAACTTTATCTAGTTTATGTAAAGTATATCTGCCGTTAATTCATTCTTTAATTGGCTAATAGAATCGAAATGTAATTTACTTTTTATAAAAATTGCGTAATCACAACAAGATAATTCAAACTTTATCTAGTTGATGTAAAATATATCAGCCGTTAATTCATTCTTTAATTGGCTAATATAATCGAAATGTAAATCAATCAATAATCCATTCTTTATTCGATTGAGGAAATTTGTTATAAACCGACAAATAAACCATTATTTATAATAAAATACTTGTACGAATCAATCTAATAACCAAGTTGTCATACTTTATTTGGTTATAATAAAACAAATAAAAAACAGCAAAACAAAGAAACAATAATTATGATATTCAATTCTTATTATAATTATAATCAACAATTAGTATATGCTATAATTTTGGCGACATTTATTTATCTTTATTCTTTAATTTCTTATTTTTTAATTATGTTACATGTGTACAGCAAAATTAATTAATTTTCTTTTCATCGTTCAAACATTTTCGCCAGTAATTGTGATACAAAATTAATGTAATTCGCCAATTTGTGATACAAAATTTATGTAATTTTAAACATTTATTAATATGTGAACTATATATTTATATATGTTAAATATAAATGAAATTTAATGAAAAACTTAAAATGAAAAAATTGAATCAAATTTTTTGCAACAAAACTAAAGTTAAAAAGAGATTTAATTTTGATATTTTTTATGCTTCATGACAATTACAAATTAAATACAAATAGTAAATATTTCCCTTTGATTAAAAAAGTAATATTGATTAACATTTTTTAAGGAAAATTTTTTATAGCCATCTATAGATATAATAATTTGTAATATATGATATTGTGTACTATGTAACATGAACTTTAAACATAATTAATTAATGATACAAAGCAACTCCACTTCTTCACAAATTTGTTCATTGTCATTCTACTTCATATTATTCATATGATCCGCAAGCTTCTTCCTGGTTGAACCATCATATTGTCATCGAAACCTAAAAACAAAAACTTTACTATGATGAAGACGACATTTGCAATAACTTCCAATTCTACTAAAAAGAAGATAATCCAGGTTACTGAATGCATTGTAAGTTCCTGCCTCATTGGCCTCATTAAGAGGGGGGGAACTTATGTTACAATTTTGTAACACCACCGAAATTATAAACCACAACCATGCACGACTGAGCGCGCGGACAACCAGACAAGAATGAAGAACCAGCTGCCTGTGAAAGAAGCCAGTCTTTTTTATACATTGAAACCTAAACCATATATTTGATTAAAATGTACTGAATAGTGAAAATACATATATTGTTGATAAATAATATCTTTTTTAATTAAAGCGTAAAATATGCAATAGTGTCTTAACGTTTCAACCACTAATTGTAATTTATATAAAAGATAATTTTGTGAATCATCATTGAAGTTAAACATCAATTAATCGACCATTCTCTTAAATGTCTTTTAGATTCCTGGTATGCTTTTCTATTATGGTTGTTGTCATTCTTGTTGCATAAATGTTTATAATTATAGCCTCTGACGAAATGTATATATTTTTATGTATATATTTTTGATGTACGTCATGTAATTTATAAATGTTATGTGTTGTCATTAAACATATAAATGGTCGAATTGTATAAGTAAAAGCTTAAGAAATTAAAACTAAAATGTTAAAAAAATGTCTTTTATGTAAATTTTTGAATTAAACAGCTCATTTTCATTGTTTTAAACAAGGTATTTAATCAGTGTGTGTCCGTTTAAGTCTACATATTTTTTTTATTTTGCAATTTATACAGCTAAAATTGTAATAGCTACTGCGCCCCTAGAGGCCTCTAAAGTAAAAAAAATTGGACAGGGGGTATTTTTTAGTGGTGATTTCTCTTGAGAGGAAGGTTATACCCACCTCCAAAACAGTTATAAACCTTCCCAGGACCTATGAGAAGTTACAATGTAAAGGAGAACCATTTCGGTTCAGCGGTTACAGAAATCCTTCGGTTCAGACAGACAGACAAATATTCTGTTACTTTTTTGTAATGATTAATTATATTGCATAAAAATTTGCTTAGATAACACAATAATTACAACATATTATTCATTTAAGCAATTAAAGATTAACAAAATAGACGGATCAATAATTTTTATCTGCTCTTAAAGGCTTAGAATTCAAGAAATTAAAAAAAGTGTTTTTTTTTTTGTTGATGCTATGACGTCCGTCCAAACGGCTAGGGAGAAACGTGATTTTCTCGGCTTCTATTTAGGATTTAAAGATGAAATTTTTGGTGCAAAGATTACTATGACCTAAGGGCATCCAGTATGTACATTGTTTGTGTAAGATTCTGTGCATTACTTCATCAGTTTGTCTTGTCAGTAATGTTTCATTTTACAAGAAAAATGTGATTTACTTTACTAAGCTTTAATTTTTACAAATCCACTCAATGACTTACTTTGTCTGTATGTGGGTTAATAATACTACGGAAGATATTTGATTATTTTAGAGAAATGTAAAAATGTAATTAAAGAGCTACTACGCTTTAATATAAGTATACCTGCCTCATACAAGAACCATCAAATAAATTTTGATATCAATAGGCCATTTCATAAATTAACGAAAAGAGCTAACCGTTACGGATGTTCGGATTTGACGGTCAGACAGACGGAATGAAACCAAATGTACAAAATTTGAACTTTAGGATGTATTAGACTTTTTAAAATTTGTTTGGTCTGATTTTGAAAGCAATTAAAAATTTCTTCTAAAACCATGGTTTATATAAAAATTTTCCTTTCTGCTAATTTTTTGCAATGACAGTATTTTGAGTACTTTTTCTTCGTTAATTTATATTTTCTAAGCTACGGAAGTAAAAATATCCTAACGAGTGTTGGTCAATTTAAGATTTCTGAAACTGTAAAAAAATATGAGAATTTTCTTTTTAGAATGTTGTTGACTTTAGACGGTTGGTTCAACCGCTTTAGAAAATAGCCGAAAGTCTTTAAACCAATAAAGAACTGAGATCAACAATAAAATGAGTATAAAAATAACTATTCCATAGCAGTTTAAACCGTCAGGTTTAACGCTCTTTTTTATAACATTGGTTATTCAATCGTTTTATATTAATTTGAAAGCAAAAGACTATTCTCCTTACTGCCTAATATCTGTTAAACTAAAAAAGATATCATGCATTTTAAAGTTGTTTTATCCACACTAGAAAAAATGCGCCGACTTCATGTTTCAATCAATCTTTGATAAAATTTTCACACCCTTTTATGCAATCTCAAGTATTTAGATTCCTAATTGTGCAAGGAGATATAAAATTCCTATTTAGGGATAGGCCCACGGACCACAGACAGACAGTTTTAAGTTTCTTTAAATTGATCTTTATACCTGCAATTTACAAATATTTACAATGACAATTAGTCAACCTTTTAATATGTATATGTAACAGCTCTCGGCGAGGTTTATTTGTGAAGCCAATCTACAAGAAAAATCATAAATGATTCAAGTCTAACAAATTATGGTTATGAGAACAAAAGGAGATATTTAAATTTTAGTCATTTTCTAAAAGTCTGGTTGTATGTATGTCCTGTAGGCTCTTGTAAACGTCTGGATTTGCTTAGTATCGCTGCAATTGACGAGAGATTATCAATAAACCTCTCTAGTCCACTAATAAAACTACTTAGCCCAACCAAAAAAATACTTTTCATAATACAAAATTAGAGGTAAAATGATTTTTTTTTTGGAATTTCTAAAAAGTAAAATCCGTTGGTGTTAATCTTAGATTTACCTGGTGCCGTTTCCTGCGGATTTGCAATCAGTGGCGAGCACAGGTTATTCCAGGGGGGGGGGGTGCCTTCCAGATAACAAGTGGGGTTTAATTTTATTGCAAGAGGGGTTGATGAATCCCCCTGTGTGTTCACTCACTGTATGATACACATACTCAAAAGATAAACAAGCATCCTTTGATTGGTAAATTGACGCGCGAAGCGAGCATAGTTTTTAAAACAGTTTTTAATCTGACAATCCTTTTTATCTTTTTAAGAGACTGAAGAGGGTGTAGGGCGACTTAATTTTGCCAGGGGGGTAAATGCACTTTTTCTGCACGCCTCTGTTTGCAATGAAGGGTGTAGCAGGTGTCAAAAGAAAGGAAGAAATTCGGAATTTCTGCTTTTCTTCCCCCCCCCCCCCCCCCACTCAAATTATATACCATTCAAAGATTTCTGTGCACGCACAAGAGGGAATATGTTATTTTGATGAGTCACAAATATATTTAGGTTTTGAATGTAAAATTTATTGCTATAAATCAAGTGTATCTAAAATCTATATTGAATCAAATTCGCTAAACACTGGCTGATTGGTCTGTTTCTTCTTAACGAGTAAGCTTCTTATATATCTCTTATAGTCATGGAAGGGCGGTGAATTCTACTTGCCTTTTTTTGTTAAACATGAAACAAACTATGAATTTATGTATTTTTAAATGTTTATAATAGATAAATTACGAATTAAGGAATATAAATCATGTACATTTGAAGTATGAGATATTATTTTTTTGTTTTAATAGAAACTCAAGAAAATCATTTAGAAAATCGGAATTTATGCCCATATTATTTGAAATTGTTAGAGCAGATTTTACAACAAACAATGATTGAGAGAAACAGTTTAAAATGGTCCATCTTGATAAACATTCATCTTTACTGATTTTTAATGAGCGATCTTTGGCAATTAGAATTAACAATGACAGTTGAAAAAATATTTCATTTTTAGCGTCTTTTTAAATGTTTTTCCCCTCTACCTCCCAGCTTTTTTTTTACTTTTTCTCTTTTATACTAAAAGATTGCTAGGGGGTAAAAATATTTTTTTAAATCTCCTAAAATACCAATATGCTTAAAACATTTCAATTTATTTTTAAACAGGGAAAAAAGCATGGAAATTAAAAGAATTTTAGAATTGGCGTCTTTAAGACAACTAAGCAAAATTCACTTGTGTAATTTAATACACGGAAAAATGTGTGATTCAGTTACATTTTACGGAAGGTTGAAAAAATAATGTCTATACGAAACGGTAAAAATTTTAGGAACACGAATATGCAAGGTTGGAATTGGCTTGCTGTCGGGAAGGTGTCATATTCGAGTCTGGACCAATCGAGTCATGCTAAAGACGTTAAAAATGAAAACCACTACAGCTAGGGCAGGCCCATTTGTTTCACGCGGAGTATGTTTCAAGGTGCGTGGGGAGTGGTTGAACCCGAAGCGACACCTCGCTCCAGAGAGGTAATGGTAGGAATAGATAAAAATGATCAAATAATCTACAGACACTTTCCCCCCTTTATATTTACCAAAAGGAAAAGCTTTAGAAACAAAAATTATCTTGTCCTCCATTTATAGTGTAGATTTGTTAATTTTTGATAATTTCTGATTTGTTGGAGAGTTTTGCCAAACGATGCTGGTCTTCTCTCAAAATAATGCCATGTATCATAACCAAATTATTACAGAATTTGAAAGGAAACTGTAATTTATGTTTTGTGCAATAGTTTTTCTGAGGATGCCATATCATTGTGTCCTTGTTTTTTATTAGATTATATGTCCTCATTATATGATGAATTACATATAAAAATCTTAAACTGCACCCCCTTTGTCAGGGAGGCATATTGTGTATAATGATATCAATGGCATATGTGCTGTGCATGGTATATTTTATTATCAAAATTACGCATCTGACTTATCATCCCTTGAAACCATTTTAATGTCTTTAATATGATTCAGTTTGTGCCCAGAGAAATTATAATAAAAAAATTTGTACATTTTGACAGGGAGGAAGAGGACATTGGGCTGTTTATTACACTAATCCCCAAAGTTTTATTATATATTTTTTTATTGGTTGGCTGAACAACCTTGGGGACTATTATTGAATTTTATTAGTTGGTTCATAAAATTAAGTGTCCAAACGTTTCAACCACTAATTGTAATTTACAGAAGAGGTAATTTTGTGTATCATAATTGGTGGTCTATATCGGCCATTGTCTTATAATCCCATTAGATTACTAAGATATTTTGCCTATGAAACAGGGAAAAATACTTTAATGTAAAAATACTTGTAAAAGTAAGACTTACTACTTGGTTGTGTCACAGTTCAGTATTTGGTTAACTTGCAGATCTCGCCTTATATCAATACTGTACTTAACAATGACAGGAAGACTCTGGAACCCGCCTCTAGACTGCATTTACAAAATATTTGCAAACTTTGGGAGGGAGGGGGACTATGACACTATTATTAATCACTCCCTCCCCCCCCCCATCCTAAAATATACATACATCTTCAAAGGGAGGAATAATACTGATAAAACTTTGGGGATTTTAATTTGTCATCCATTGTCCTATCCCTGCGTCCCTGCGCAGACTAGACAACTATTTTTTCATCTTGTATTTTGTAATTGTACTGTTCTTGCAACGGATATAGGATATACGTTTGCCGTCAATCAAGCTTGCTAATATGATCTTTATTTTTTGGTCAGTTCATTCATCAAGTAGGATGGGAAGTGTGAGATAAAGGGAGGTTATTTCAGCCAGCTGCAAGCATCACTTTATCAGAAAGTCCTGTGCAATATCCAAAATATAATATATCGTTTGTACTGGCCCTAGTAAACTACCCAACATATTTGCGCATTGTGTAATAAAACTCGCGGATTTTTGCAAAACATTAAAATTGCCATCCTCAATTATAAGTAGCAAGGTGTCAGGTTCGATTCTATACCAAGTTAGTCGCAATAGAGCCTTTTTTTGTGTCTATACCCTGTCAAAATTTTGTGTTGGTATCATATTAAAATCATTCAAATCTGCAAATTTATAGGAACTTTTAAAATCACTTTTTCGTTAATCCCCTGAAAGCTCGAGGGTCAAACTCCCCTGAGCACGCGACAGATTGCTCTAAATTACGTACCAAATAAAATTATTTACTTTTGATCCTATAAATCAGACATATGTCTACTTGAAATCTATTCAATAGATCTTTGACGATGGAAATTTGAAACTCTCGGGTCAATATTTCTTTAATATTCCCCCTATTTTCTAACTGTCCAAAGACGTTTATAATAATTAGGGAAAGGGTTGAATTTGGACAGGAAACCTAAATATTAAAATCTTTTCTAAATTTTTACGATCCTGAAAGTTAATATTTACTGATATTTTCCAATAAATTTTTTCGTTTCGTCAAAATTTGGAAAAATAGCCAATATGGCTGTCTAGAAAAAACACGAAACCTCTACACCTAATATTTTCTCAGTGTTTTTTTTTACTTTTTATACAATTTTTTTTAAAAATTAAATATTGATGAGTTTTTTATTTTTATAGAATGAATTATAAAAAAAATAATATTGGTTGATTGGTTTTTGCGATATCAGAACTCAGAACCATATCAGTTTTACTTTTAAACAATTCAATAAATATGAAAACTTTAAAAATTAAATATTGATGAGTTTTTTTTATTTTTTTAGAATGAATTATAAAAAAATAATATTGGTTGATTGGTTTTTGCGATATCAGAACCATATCAGTTTTACTTGTAAACAATTCAATAAATATGAAAACTTAGATATAAAATTTGTATAATAGATAAGACTTTTAAATAATTTATTCTCCCCTTTCTTTATTCCAAAAATCTCGATTTTTCTTTCATTGTCATATCCTAGTATTTATTATGTGTATTTGTATTGTCGTGTGAGTATGTGAGAGGGTTGTAAAGGATAGATAAATTACCACCCCCCCCCCCTCTCCCTCACATAGCTGTTAAGACTTAAGATTTTTTGTTTCAGGCTTTCAGCGTATCTACTCTATAATAATCCACCTTCCAAAGATCCAACACCCTACATTATCCAACCCTCCACCCTGCTTACTGTCTTCTACATTTCAACTCAACCATATATCAAACTTGCTAATATCATAAAGTGAAAGAAAAGTTAAAAAATAAACCACCAATAACCATTAAATAATGTATTAATCATTCTAACTCAAGTAATATGTACTAATTTATTATTTAACCTAACATACTAACAAAACAATAATCATAACTTTTTTTACTTTAATGAAATAAATAATCTAAATAAATAAATAAACTATGTTGACTTAAATAAAATGAAAATAAATATTTTTATTTTATTTGGATTGGAGTTAGTTTTGTAAATTGTAACGATTTGTCCTTGTTCTCTAAGGTCTCATATTTCCTGTATCATGAGTTGACCCTTAGCTTTATGCGGTCATAAATGTTCCCCCCCCCCCAAAAAAAAAACGCTTTTATCAATATACCTTGTATATTGGGGAATATTAACAAGGATTAAAACATCCATAAAAACTAGTACTGAAACTTTATGACAAACGGATACAGGAAGCAAATGCCTACATTACCAGAAATGAAAAAAGCTATCCGCTTTCTTACGGAGATTGACCAGCCCTAATTATAAAAAAGCTATTGTTCTGTAAGATTAAAACGATTTCTGAAACTGTATAACAAACGGATAATAACACTTAAATAGTTCAGAATAGTCGACAAATAGTCGACGGACAAACTGACCCTAATTATAGAAAATTATTGTTCTGTATGAAGATCTCATATTTCTCATGTGAGTTCAGTTAAGTTGACCCTTCCAGTTTCCCTTCCTTAATCAGGTGACATAAATTTTTCCTCCCCGCCCCCCCCCCCCAAAAAAAAAATATTGTACAGCGATTAAGCGAAGATATGTTAATTTTATTTACCATAAAAACGAGATTCAGATTTCAATTTGAGATCCTTGGTAGAGAGATATTAACAGACATCCTATTATTTTATTTTTTGGTTTTCAATGATAACTATGACATATATAGAGTAGACAGAACAGAAAAAGAGTAGTTTTTATTGCAAATCAAATATAATTTTTTTCATTTGTTTTTTATCCGTGGAGATTAACAGACATCCTATTATTTTATTCTTTGGTTTTCAATGATAACTATGATATATAGACAGAACAGAAATGTACAATCGTTTGATTATTAAAACCAGTTTTTTTAGCCCCGAGGAGCCGTTTAACTATGAAAGAAATAGCTATCTGTCTTAAAGAACGAACGAATTAAAAAGTAAAAACTTTGTATATTTGTTTTATTCAAAAAGAGTAGGTTTTATTGCAATTAGAGTCTTCCAACTAATTCACTTACAATTTTGCTTCATATCCGTGTCATGTTATTTAGTTGACCCTTTTTAAAAAATTTAAATTTCCCTTCCTTGCGAAAGAATGTTTTTAAAACTTAAAACATATGAAATGATATTATCAGATATTATCATCAATCTATAATATAATTGGCCAAAAAGCCTTCATAAAGTGTTATAAAGAGAATATAGTATCACTGAAGATATCTATATTCCAACTTTCAATATGTAACTTTGAAGCAATTTTGTTTGTTTTCTACATTACCGAATACTTTGTGAAATCAATTCGTCTCAAATGTAACTTTTCTTAAAAATAGGTTTCTAAAACTTGAAATATAATTTTTAACTTTTCTTACCAATGAATGATGAAAGTATAAATTTAAGAACAATTTGAAATATTTACCCTCTAACGGCTAATTTATTTACTATAATTTCATCGTATTAAATCCAAATTTAATCTTGTTTCTCCCCCCCCCCCCATCCCAATTATTACCATACCATTACCAGGTTGGTTACGATATTATATATTTGTTTTTTATCCGTGGACCGTGTGACATGAAAGATTAAGCATCAAATCCTCCCCCCCTCCTCAAAGGGGAAATTAGCAGAATTCTTACATGTCTACCTAATAAAACATACATAAGTGGCGAAGCTCTAAAATTATGAATAATAAATAGACCATTTGGAACAATGTATGGTTGTCTTTTGAAGCATTAAGCTAATAGAAAAACGTTAAAACTTAAACAATTGAATTTACAATTACATAATCCTAAATTTGCCTAAACTTAAAATTGTTTATTAATTATTTCTTATCAGTTCAGCATTTTGATTATTATTTATTATTGTCAACTGTCCTATCCCCTCCTAATATTTATGTTTTTCCCCCTTTTTTTTTGGGGGGGGGGGGGGAGCTAAACAGATATCCTATTACCTCCTAATATTTATTACATACAACACCAACCCCAATTTTAGGGGGTTACATGGAGAAAATGTTAAAAATTATGAGATTTTTACAAATTACACCTCTAAATATATAAAGATAGAATATAGATTATTATTATTGTCCACTGTCCTATCCCCTCCTAATATTTATGTTTTTCCCCCTTTTTTTTTGGGGGGGGGGCGCGCATTACCACTCCGCCCATATTCATAATGAGCGGTGAAAATGGACAAAAAAATTGTAAAATACGTGATAAAACATTTATAACAATCTTTTTCTATATATAACAATATAGTGTATTTCCGTAAAAAGACTCGGACGGAGGGACGTATGGACATACCTTAATTATAGAGTAACAAGGATTCTTATAATTTCATTTTCACTATGTTTATATATATGAGAGGGGGGGGGGGGGTCACGATTAATTTTTAACTTGGGGAGTGGGTAAGATTATAATTTATTATACTAGTGTAGTCTCACCCCTCCCCTATTTGAAGGTTGACCGTTACAACTTACGATACAAATATTGACCCCTCCCCCCCCCCCCCCCAAGAAATAAGTTAACAATTCAAAACATATGGAAAATAGGAATTAGCGAAGCTTTTCTATAATTTGTGTTGGTTATAAACGTCAGTTAGTATTACTATTTTATATAATTTATAGACAGAATACTTACTTTATAATTATACTTATGCATTTATGTTAATGTTCCCCCCCCCCCCCAAGAAACAAAACAAAACAAAACATATGGAAAATTCAAAATACTAGGAATTAGCGAAGCTTTTCTATAATTTGTGTTGGTTATAGACGTCAGTATGTTAGTATTTATATAATTTATAGACAGAATACTTACTTATAATTTTGATTATACTAATGCATTTATGTTAATGTTTTGCTTTAATGGATATTGTCATCCTTGTTAAAAATATTTCACACATCCCATTCCCAACACTTCATATTTGAAGATATCTAGAATATTATAAATCTTAATAATTTCTTGGAAACCAACAACAAAGAAAAATTTGTAGGGGGTAATTAATGATTCCTTGAAATTTCATTTGCTTACAGACCTTTGAAGTGACAACATTTGAACATTTGTTTTATTTTTGCTATCGTTATTATGGCGGAACAAGGACAGAGAGTCAGAGTTGGGCGCAGGCGCAAGCCGGTAGCGATGGATGACTTGGTTCCTTACTTCCCCCGTACTCTTACCTGCACAGATCCAGAACCAAGTTTATACCCCGACCTGATGCCTGGATGGTACGCCCATTATCAGGTCCTACACAGATCTTTTAAAGATATATCTAACCTGCTTTACAGGTCGGGGTTTCAGAGTGTTCGTAATATGCAGGCGATCAGACTATTTAGTGAAGGAATTGGTATATACCAATTCCTTCACCAAGCCCTTCCATCTTCTCAGCGTACACGCGAAGAAAATGAACTTGTTCTGCAGCAAATGGAAGCCAAATGCAACGGTTACCGTGACGACGTTATCCAGGCGTTAGCTGTCTATGACCGTGCGATTAATTTAGATGGCACAGTAGATCTATCATCAGATGAAGACGAATATCCCGATATCTCCGGCGATGTAAATCCATCTTCCGATGATGACGATATTGACGCCATCCTGGAAGTTCTGGAACACGAAGGTGGCGCGAGCGAAGGTGAAGGTGATGACTCTGATGAGTCTGTGATCATTATCGATTGATCATTGATGTTGCGTTGAGTTGAGATCGCATTCCTGTGAATATTTAGTTAGATTCCACATAAATAACTTGACATATATATGCTATAATAATAAAACTATGAAAAATAATTTTCTTATTTTTATTTAATTTAATTTGTAATTGCGATGCTGCTCTATAATTTGAATTATAATTGAAGGAGTAAGCTCTGTTTGTCTGTAGCTAAGGATCTCGCTAACCACTGAACCTATATGGTTCTCCTTTACAGTACAGCTTCGTATAGGTCCTTAGATGGTTTTAGGCTAGAGAGACGTTTGATATAGTTAAAGTTTAGTTAGGTCGTTAATTAATATATGTTTACGAAATACTTATGTTTCTGCCGTGATTATTTGTGTACTTATTTTAACTTTGAATTGAAGACATAAATTTAAAATTATCAATAGCTATAGTATTAACTTTAACAAACAAAAACATTTAAAGTGCCACTAGAGGCCTCTAGGGGCGTAGCCGCTAGTAAACTTATAAAGAAGTAAGCTCTGTTTGTCTGTAGCTAAGGATCTCGCTAACCACTGAACCTATATGGTTCTCCTTTACAGTACAGCTTCGTATAGGTCCTTAGATGGTTTTAGGCTAGAGAGACGTTTGATATAGTTAAAGTTTAGTTAGGTCGTTAATTAATATATGTTTACGAAATACTTATGTTTCTGCCGTGATTATTTGTGTACTTATTTTAACTTTGAATTGAAGACATAAATTTAAAATTATCAATAGCTATAGTATTAACTTTAACAAACAAAAACATTTAAAGTGCCACTAGAGGCCTCTAGGGGCGTAGCCGCTAGTAAACTTATAAAGAAGTAAGCTCTGTTTGTCTGTAGCTAAGGATCTCGCTAACCACTGAACCTATATGGTTCTCCTTTACAGTACAGCTTCGTATAGGTCCTTAGATGGTTTTAGGCTATTTTTCTGCCCTTTCATATCCCTTCGAATATAGAGCCTCTAAATGCTAGGGGCGCAGCCGTTTGTATCCAAGGAAGAGAGACGTTTGATATAGTTATTTGATATACTTAGGTAGGTAGGTAGGTAGGTTCGAATATAGAGCCTCTAAATGCTAGGGGCGCAGCCGTTTGTATCCAAGGAAGAGAGACGTTTGATATAGTTATTTGATAAAACTTAGGTAGGTTAGGTAAGCGTTCCACGTATTTAAAATTATCAATAGCTATTTCTTGCATCGTTAACGAATAAAAGCTAACTATCTCGGACGAAAAATCAACATGTTTAAAATGGACGTACGGACATTCTGGTAATGATTATAGAGTTGCTACGCTTTCTAAATCGGACGGACCGACCATAAGAATGAATAAAAAAGTGTATTATTTCGAGTTTCTTATCACATTTATTTTTATCACGAATATGAATATGAAATGAAATGAATGAAATACAAAATGAAAATGAAACAATGAAATTGAAAAACGAAAAAAAAACAGACAGACAGACAGACAGACAGACATATTTACATTTAGAAATATAAAGTAGATTTGCTACTAAAAAATGAAAATGAAACAATGAAATTGAAAAAAAAATTAAATGAAAATATTAAAACTAAAGAAAAGGGGTAGTTTCACGAAATGCATTTGAACTTAATTTAGTGAACCGCATATTTTATCCTGGTTAAATGGGTAAACTACATTTATATGGCATATATTTGAAATGAATTCAATTTTCTACCACGTAGTTTTTAAAATATCAAGACCTTAAAATTGTCTTTTTTGTGATATATGCAATTTAAAAAGACGATTTTCAAGTCTTGACATTTTAAAAACTATGTGGTAGAAAATTGAAATTTTTTCAAATATATGCCATATAAATGTAGTTTAACCATTTAACCAGGATAAAATATGCGGTTCACTAAATTAAGTTTAAATGCATTTCGTGAAACTACCCCTTTAAAAAATCTGCAAATTTAGTAAATAAAGTATAAATATATCAAAAATAGTATATACAAAATTTGAAAATACAAAATAGATTTTTACAATTTTTATCCCCCCCCCCACCAATAAAAATAACCGCGGGCGCTCGGCCCCCTAGCCATATAACCTAACCTAGCCTAACCTAATCCAGTCATTTAGTCGGGGGGGGGGGGGGGGAGGGGGGTATAAATTTGAGAAAAGCCTAACCTAATCCAGTCATTTAGTCGGGGGGGGGGGGGGGGGGGGGATAACACCACAAAATAGAAAAATAGTTAAATAGTATATACAAATTGAAATAATATTGCAAAATTAACAATAATCAATTTGAATTCTATTATGAAATAATATTACAAAATTATAAATATTAATTTAAATAGAATTCAAATTGATTATTGTTGATATTGACTGTTGCGTGCGCACCTATAGTTAAATTAAAAATAGCCGGTACGACACGCTCACGACGCTCACGAGGTTCTTGCTGTGGGGGGGGCTGTTGGGGGGGCTCTTGGGGGGGCTCTTGGGGGGGGTTTGGAATGGCGTCTGGTTGTTGTGGGGGGTCCGGCTGTTGTTGCGGGGGCTGTGGTGCTTGATGGGGAGCCGGGCCCGGAGCAACACCAACATTATTATGGTTCCCATCTGGTAAACCTGTTGAGCATGACCTTAATAAATTAAATCAAAATTAAAATTAAAATCTCTCAGGAGGGTGGTCGATAGATCGATGTACATCCCCAGTGATTTTCCCTTCTGTAGATTACAATTAGTTCCATAAAAGCCAAAAAAAAATACATTTTAATTAAAGAGCCAAAAAAAATACATTTTAATTAAAGATCCAGCTTAGATTTTTTGACGCATTTTTTTGGAGCTTCTCTTTTATGCATGTTTTCATCCTTGTTTTATAATAATCATGTAAGCAATTCTGTATGATATTTACTATTAATTTAAATGGTTAATTTTTCAAAATCATAAAATATCTCAACGCAGGAGTCCCAATTATATATAATACCTTGTCCTCTTGGAGCATTACGGCGTCCTCGACGATTCCCATCAGGCTGGGGTTCAACAGGAACGGCAGCCACACCTTAATGAATTAAATCTTATTTATTATTTCAAAGTAAGGGGACTGGACAAACGCAGGAGTCCCAAACGTCGGAAGTGGACAAACGCAGGAGTGTTAAATTAAAATATTAATTTTAAGTATTTCTGTACAGGTTAGGTTAGGTTAATATGTACAAGATATATAAGACTTGGAATAGGTAATAATAAAAATATGATTATATATAATACCTTGTCCTCTTGGTTGAACAACCCGTCCATGGCCATCATCAACAGCAACAGGAGGAACAGCTGCCACACCTTAATAAATTAAATCTTATTTATTATTTCAAAGTCCCAAACGTCGGAGTGGACAAACGCAGGAGTCCCAAACGTCGGAGTGGACAAACGCAGGAGTCCCAAACGTCGGAGTGGACAAACGCAGGAGTGTTAAAGTATTACAACAGCCACACCTTAATGAATTAAATCTTATACACTAAATAAATTTATTAACTTAGTCCTATAGTGTTTATACAAACGGACAGTTTAACTTTAAAAAAGTTTTAAACTTTACTACAGTAAATATAATTAAACTAAAGAGTAGCTATACTTAAAACAACGATGACAAACATCCATAAAAGCGAAGCACTGAAACGGTAGGACAAACGGACATTAACACTTGTATAGTGTCTGAAGTGAATAATTTAAATATAAAGTATAAGAGTCGAAGCAAAATTGTAAGTAAATTTATT
This sequence comes from Acartia tonsa, assembly GCF_053477335.1. Classification (NCBI taxonomy): domain Eukaryota; kingdom Metazoa; phylum Arthropoda; class Copepoda; order Calanoida; family Acartiidae; genus Acartia; species Acartia tonsa. Next base: position 37,463,338 of record NC_137263.1, read on the forward strand.
GGAAAACTGCTTCATACAGGATAACCGATAATGTTTATGGTTATACTTACATTTCTAGGACTTAATTATAGAGTTGCTTGCTTCGCTTATAATATTATTCTTTGTTGTCCAAGGAATCAATATACCAAAAACCAGATCAAACGGATAATTAGATCACATAAAATTTTGTTGTTATAAAAGTAGAAAAATCAACATGTTTAAAAGGGATTTACGGACATTCTGGTAATGATTATAGAGTTGCTTCGCTTTCTAAATCGTACGTAACTACATCATGCAAAGTTTGAAAGCGATAGGACAATTCTAACATGCCTAAAATTAACGAATAAAAGCTAACTATCTCGGACGAAAAATCAACATGTTTAAAATGGACGTACGGACATTCTGGTAATGATTATAGAGTTGCTACGCTTTCTAAATCGGACGGACCGACCATAATTATAGAAAAGCTTCGCTTTTAAAAAGGTAAATTAAAAGGTAAAAAGGAGAACCCGATCGGTTCATCGGTTAGCGAGATCCTTTGTATAAAGATTATTTATTCATTATATTACACTTGGAATAACTAAAAATAAATAGAATTCAATATATATTATACCTGGGTCAAGTCGTTGACGTCGTTCAAGTATTCGCTGGCTCCTTCGTTTCGTGCTGCTGGGTCTAGATTTCATTATTCGTTCGGATATTTATACTGAAATAAATTATTAAGGTAATAAATAATAATTTAATAATTAGTATTTTTCATAATGCAAATGCAGATATAATTAATTTCAATTTCAAAACGTTCACAATATACGTATAAAAACACTGCAAAATCAAATATTAAAAAATAATTAACTTTATAAGTTTATTTTATGCGTATATAAAAACTAATTACGCATTAAAAGAAAGAGAAAGGCGGTCAAAAGGTAGAGAAAGCCATTAAAATAAAGGGGTTGTATGCAAAAATGTAATTTCCTCATTACCTTCCGATAAGCCGCTGAAATTTATTTTGCCTTTTCTCGGCAGTTTTCGGCGGTTGCGCCGCCGTTTCTTCTCCCCTTAGTATCCAAGTAACTTGAAGTTGGCTGGCCCATCTCTCGTTCGTCGCCAACCTACAATTTAACTTTAAATTACAAATTTGTAAAATGTAAATTATCTTTATAAACCAACCTAATGCCGTAAAATCAATCTTCGAATAAACCAACCTAATGCCGTAAAATCAATCTTCGATATTTATTATTTAGAAAATGTTAAGATTTTTAATTTGTTAATACTAATAGTCTAATAGCATGAAAAAATTTTATCTTTACATACCCTTTAAAATAAGTGGCATCCGCATTTAGAGCCTAGAGGTCAATATCATCAAACATATATGGGTGGGGGAAAAGGGTTTTACATGTAAGTAACAGTTAACACCTTTATAGTCCCCCCCCCCCAAAATAAAGGGAAGGGCAATGGGCTGTTTATTTTACACTAGTCTCCCCCCCCTCCCCTATTTAAGAAGGGTTGCTATATGAAAAGAAAGGGTTGAACTTGATTTTGAATATAACCCCCCCCCCCCCCAAAAAAAATACAAAGAATAATCCCTTTATTTATTTAAATTTTCCTTTATAAAAATTTTCCATAATATATATATGACACCTTTATTATAACCCCCCCCCCCAAAAAAAAATACAAAGAATAATGAATAATCCCTTTATTTATTTAAATTTTCCTTTATAAAAATTTTCCACTAATGCTGGGTGACGGGAGAGAGTTTTTTTTTTAACTTTTAAGAAAGGTTTATATATATGACACCTTTATAAATTATAACCTTATATTATAATGGCCGATAAATTGATGTACACTCCCAATGATGATGCACAAAATTACCCCTTTTGTAAATAACAATTAATAGTTGAAACGTTTTTACACTCAACTTAATGAAGCAACCAAGTCCCAAAATTCCCCAAAATTGTTGAGCAAACCAAAAAGAAAACGTTGGTATAAAACTTTGTTTTTAAAAGATATGAAATGATACAGATATTCATCATATCATTATCATCAATCTATTCTATAATTGGCCAAAAAGCCTTCATAAAGTGACATCAAAGCTGACAATAAAAATGGTAATCCTTGAATGTTATGTAACTTCCAATATGTAACTATGAAGCAATTTTGTTTGTCTACATTACCGAATACTTTTTTAATTCTATTCATCTCAAATGTAACTTTTCTTAAAAATAGGTTTCTAAAACTTGAAATATAATTTTTAACTTTTCTTACCAATGAATGATGAAACTTAAGTATAAATTGAAAAACAATTTGAAATATCCAGCCTCTAACGGCTAATTTATTTACTAAAATTTCATCGTATTAAATCCAAATTAAATCTTGTTGGTTCCCCCCCCCCCCCCCTCCTCCTAACCATTACGTTATGATGGGTGGAGAAAAAAAGATTACATATAATTATATTCAAATAAGAAGTGTTGAAAAAGGGGGGTGGGGCAGGTTTCAAATAATCTTTAATCTTTTAATCTTTAATCTTTTACGGAGGGTAAATTAAGTGTTAAATTACCCCTTCTGCAGATTAAGCATCAAATCCTCCCCCCTCCTCAAGGGGAAATTAGGAGAATTCTTAGTCTTACATGTCATATAAATATTTTCCAACACATCCCATGATTTCCCTCGTACTTCGTAGTAATTGGATACGGATTATAGTTATACCCCCCCCCCCCCACACTTTCTTTTATGTGTGTTTATTTTATCCCTTACTATTCCAAAAAATAAAATTATGGGTGGAGTTACTGTTAAGTTGTTAACCCTTTTCTTCCCCCAATCATCCAATGTAAGCGGTAACCTGGCCATTTTCACCACCTTAGGCTTAAAGTCATAAAGTCATAATTAATATTAATCTTTTTATTTTAGTTTTAGTTCAGTTACAACATCGTTAGAGAATGGCTGAGCCTGACTCTAATAAAGTTATAGGTGACGATGATGACAACATGTCCGATGTTTCGGATGTTATTAATATTGACAGTGAGGTTGTCCAAGCTATGCCTGACTCTTCAGTTACGCGTACTCGTAGTTTGCGTGAACGTAAGACGATCGACGATGCAAGCATACCCGATTTTTTGGATGAGGTTGACCTTGATATGTTGGAGGAAAAGGAGGGTTTGGGGTCCCCCCCAAAAAAAATAACCCCCAGTGATAACATTAGGTAATAATAATATTTTCATTTTATATTTAATAATGTTATAAAAAAACTAAAAGGGGTAGTTTCACGAAGTTTATTTATTAAGCTCAAATGCATTTCGTGAAACTACCCCTTATAAAATTAGTGGGTTTCGTCGTATTTTTACTTTTTATTTACTATTAAGCTCAAATGCATACCCCTAATAAAATTATAATAAATGGGATTATGAAAAGTAGTGGGTTCCTTTGTATTTTTACAGTAACTTTTTATCTTAGGGTAGGTAAATGTTATTTATTTATTTAATTTTCAGTTGCACTCCAGGGTCGGTAATGTTGGAGGAAAAGGAGGGGTTGGGGACCCCCACAAAAAAAATAACCCCCAGTGATAACATTAGGTAATAATAATATTTTCATTTTATATTTAATAATGTTATAAAAAAACTAAAAGGGGTAGTTTCACGAAGTGCATCTACCCATGCTAAAAAAAGTATAGAAATGGGATTTTTACAGTAACTTTTTATTTATTAAGCTCAAATGCATTTCGTGAAACTACCCCTTATAAAATTAGTGGGTTTCGTCGTATTTTTACTTTTTATTTACTATTAAGCTCAAATGCATACCCCTAATAAAATTATAATAAATTGGAGTATGAAAAGTAGTGGGTTCCTTTGTATTTTTACAGTAACTTTTTATCTTAGGGTAGGTAAATGTTAAAAAAATATCCTTACTTACTTTTGGTCAGGTTAGGTTGGGTCGCATTGAGTAATCCATCCTCCGGGGCGAATTCCTTCCATGTTCAGCAACTCTCGGTGCTCTACACACCAAGAGAGGCCATTTTTTTTTAGAATATAATCCCAAATTTGGTAAATTTGGTGGGTTCTAAAAAGAACCAGAGAAATTGAAAATTTATTTATTTATTTAATTTCAGTTGCACTCCAGTCACTTCAAAAATAGCTGATCCACAACGGAAGCGCATAATAACAAAGTTGTGTTCACCTCCAAGGGTCAAGAAAAGAAGAAAAGAGTCTTCTCCCCAATCGAGGTAAAAAAAACAAGTAGCCAAAAAATTTTTTTTTTTATTTTGTCCAGAGGGCAAGGGAAAAATAATATTAATTAATAATTAAAATAATAGGCTATTTTTTTAAGGTCAAAACCTGACAGCCCAGAACCTGAAAATCCAACTTCACCCCCCAAACCTTCTCCCCAATCGAGGTAAAAAAAACAAGTAGCCAAATAATTTTTATATTTTGTCCAGAGGGCAAGGGAAAAATAATATTAATTAATAATTAAAATAATAGGCTATTTTTTTAAGGTCAAAACCTGACAGCCCAGAACCTGAAAATCCAACTTCACCCCCCAAACCTTCTCCCCAATCGAGGTAAAAAAAACAAGTAGCCAAATAATTTTTATATTTTGTCCAGAGGGCAAGGGAAAAATAATATTAATTAATAATTAAAATAATAGGCTATTTTTTTAAGGTCAAAACCTGACAGCCCAGAACCTGAAAATCCAACTTCACCCCCCAAACCTTCTCCCCAATCGAGGTAAAAAAAACAAGTAGCCAAATAATTTTTATATTTTGTCCAGAGGGCAAGGGAAAAATAATATTAATTAATTAATTAATTATTTTAAGGTCAAAACCAGCAAGCCCACAACCAGCTTCACAAACAACACCAGATACATCACCAATGCGCCCACTCAACGTAACGCCGCCGCCGTCTCCATCACCTACAAGTACAACAGCCACACCTAAAGCCGCAGCCACACCTAAAGCCGCAGCCACACCTACAACACCAGCTGGAGACACACCTTCTTCAGCACAGTCATCCCCAGCTGGAGAAAAGCCAAAAGGGAGAGGTGGCCGTAAAGCAGGATCCAAGAATAAACCCAAGATGAACAGTGACAGTACGGAACATATGTTCATCAAAGGTAAGCTTAAATTAGTATAATTAATATCAATAACATAGGTAGTAACATTAAAAATTTAATTGACAGGATGTCTATTTGTCTGTACTTAAATAAAATACATTATATTATATTTATAATTAATAACCATACAATCTCAACCGTAAATACATAAATTTCTAGAATACTAGTTTGTTTTACTTTACCTATATATTAAATTAACTGTTCTATTGATTACCTAGACTGCGTGGGTACAGTACAAGGGGACACACACTCGCTCTATGACCGCCTTGATGGGAAGAGGATAACATATAGTAATGGTGATAAGGTACAAACATAAATACTAAAAATAATAATAAAATGTAGAGGGGGGGGGGGGGGCAATTCTTGATGGGAAGAGGATAACATATAGTAATGGTGATAAGGTACAAACATAAATACTAAAAATAATAATAAAATGTAGAGGGGGGGGGGGGGCAAAAGTGACACTTTTTGAAAGCAAAACTAAAAGTCAAGAAAGGAACACAACTAAAAAAAGAGTTACAGGTGTGAGATTATTAAATAAAATGTTTAATAAAATTAAAATTACTTCAGGTTTATGTCTACTTGGTTAAAGTGCTTGAAGATCATGCTTACATGATCCCCAACTACCCTGGAAAGGGTAAGCATAAGACCCCGTGGGGGCGGGGGTGCAAATACTGTAACTTCAATACCTGGGATGGCACATACCACGTGAAAGAATACCCCACAGATGGAAAAGCAAGAGAGAAATTTATACTGCAAGAAACTAACCTTCTTAGGTAATAATATTAAGTTGACATAAAATAACATGATGTATTAACGCAACGTGCCGGAGCCGTATAATTTTGATGCGGCTCCGGCTCCGGGGAGCCGTATTTGGAAATACGGCTCCCGGCTCCGGCTCCAGCTCCGGCTCCTACCTTAAAATTAATATATCAATTTTTTTCCATTATTGAATTTGATAAAATAAGATAAATAATATAAAATATTTTGCTTTTATTTGATTAAAGCTATATAAAAGTAGAAGGATGTGTGTCTATTTGTTAAGTAACAATAGTTTTTCAGTTTATTATATGGAAATAGACCGTTGCCAAATTATAATATTACTTTAAAAAATCATTTTTACCTAGTCCGGAGCCGGAGCCGTTTTTAACAAAAAATACGGCTCCGGATCCGGCTCCACAAAAAATGTTGCTGCTCCCGGCTCCAGAACACTGGTATTAAGTATTCATAAACATTGATTAAAAATATATACTGACGGACAAGGTGAATTATAGAGTAGCTTTGCTAAAAAAAATAATATTAATTGCTTACCTGTTTAGGAGGTTTACCCGTCACTGGATCATTGACCACAGAGATGTTTACCGAGAGTATAGGAAGGGAGTGAACCTGGCCAGCTTTCAGAGGAAGTTTCAACAGGCCCAGGCAGATGCTGAAGTTATCCATGAAGTCAAAATATACGTCACTGCCCTAGAAGCGCTGCGCCACATAACAGGAAAACTGGTTAATAATGAAAGTTTCCTTCGCTTTAAGGTAAATGTATGTTTAATATTTTTGATCATATTTGCTGTTATCTAATGTCTCATACCTATATTTTTTTAAACAAAATTAATTGAAAATGATTGCTAAAATCGAAATATATCTTCATGTCAGTTAGAATAGTGTATTTTTTAAAAATAGGTTGAAAAACATACTAACTTTAAAAAATTCGCTTTAAGGATAAGGATGCCAATGCCTTTGACCATCTCATCGCCAAGCAGGTCGGTTTACTTGAGAAAGGCAAGAAGCAGGATGCACCCACCAGCAAACAGCTTCATAACTGGCTGCAGGGGCAGCACAAGTATTACATGGAATCCTTCAAGAAGATTTTAGAAAATAAAGGTATTAATAACTATTAACTATTAAGTATTATAATTTATAAACTAAAACATTACTAAATAATTTCAAAATCTGAAAGAAATAACAAATAATTAATTTAAATTATCTTCACTTCCGCGGGTGTGTACATTGCCGAAATCGAAGGAAAGGTGCACACCTGCGGAAAAAATGTTAATATTTAATTATTTTAAATAACAAATAATTATAATCAATATTATCTTTGTTTCCGCAGGTTTGCACCTTTCCTTCGACTTCGGCAATGTTCACCACACCGACTTCATTGCAGGTAACCTAAATAAAATAAATAAACTATTATTATTTATTAATGCAATTACAACTGCAGCAGCTACATAACCTGAATTAAATAAAGTAAAGTAAACTATTATGAATGAATAATATAAAAGAATTACTAATTTTTCAGTAACTGCAAACTATACCGATGCAGACGGTCCCAAAGAATTGTTGCTCGCCTGTGAACAGGTATAAGTTTAAAATTAATTCTTAGAAATTTAGAATGACCACAAATACCTAAATGATAATTTGATTAATTACTTATGTTTAGATGCCTAAACCCGATGCTTCCGGCCGCAGCATCTACGAATATTTCGAAGAACTGTTGAAAAGGTTTGGGCTTGAGCATTATCAACTTCTCAGCTCCACATCCGACTCGGCTGCCAACTGTGTAAAGGTAATGAAAAATTATAAATTATAATTATAAAATCATAACTATTTAATAGTTTTTTCTCGCATCGTATTTTAAATGGCTTTCCGCGGATGTAAAATGTACAATTGTAAGATAAAACCAGTTTTTTTAGATGAATATTTGAATGAATACGAGAATTAATATTCTAAAACAATACCATTAGAAAGTAAATCATTAATTTATTTTTCATTCTTTAGTCCATCAAGATACTCAATGAAGAGCACGGGAAAACCCCCACAGAGTATACAAGTTTCATGAACCATGAGGATGAAGATGAGGGAGTCAGTGATGATGATGATGATAGTGATAAGGAAGACACACCTGAGGCTGATAGTGAAGATGAAATCCCGTTGGATATGGTTATAGAAGATTTAGATGAGGTTGAGGATGGTGTTGTAGAAGCCGAAGGTGAGGGTCAGGATGGAGGTGAAGAAACCCTGGCAGGAACAAGACAAGGCGATGGCGGCATATCAAGTGCGATTTTCTACAGGTCCATCGCCATCAAAGATCCACAACAAAGAGAGGGTAAGTAAAGTTAAATTAAATTCATTCCCAAAAAATTCAATGAATTACATTTAATGATTTACAGGGGTAGTTTCACGAAATGCATTTAACTAAATTATATTAATTTATTAAATTATTTCTTTTCAGCAATCACAAATTTCGGGAAACTAATAGAAGAGAACATCCAGAAAACAATGATATGTGATGAGCAGAAATGTGGACTTATAGTGGGAGGTGTTTGCCTCAACCACCAAGTGGAGTTGGCGTTGAAGCAGGCTGCCAAAGTTGTAAGTAAATTAATTAAATGATTAATAGAACCAACTAAATAACTTATACAGTAACTTAAAAAGTTAAATAATAAATTATACAAAAACGTGAAAATTAACAAATATTATATTTTTTTAGAAAGGGAAGGGGTACAACAGAACCATAATTAACCTGGCAAAGCTGGTCAGTAAAATTATGAATAACAAGAAGCTGCGTCGCATTTTGGTAGAGAGTGGACAACGTATGCTTACCAGATACGTGGAGACGAGATGGAGCTCCAGAATGAACATGATAAAGCGGTTCTTAGAGTTGTTTGACAACAAACAACTACTTCAGAAGGTGAAAAAATCCGTGCAGGATCAGAAAGGTAAACCCAAAAAAGTTAATTATAATTTAAACAACAATTTAAAACTAACAAAATTACCAACTTAAATTTCTCTCTGTCCCTTAATTAAACAAAAGAGAAAGGTAACAAATAGAAGTTTATTAAAATTTAAACTAAATAAATTATTTCTTCTCTCGTTCCCTTAATTAAAAATTAGAACTGTATATATCAATAGAATTAATTTTTAATTTTTAATTTTTATTTTAGTCAACAAGAAGTTTGACAATCTGTGGCCAACACCTGACCAGGTTCTTGCCCTCAGAGAAGTCCTGCAAGTGTTGGAGTGTGTGGATACCATGCTGACAATTCCCGCACAAGCCCATGAGGCCACAATCGTCCAGATGTTCACCATGCTGGATACGGTGTTCTTTACCCTACGGACAAGTATGCCTGGCAACTTATTCGCTAGACGTGTATTCAAGTTCCTTCACCTGAGAGTTAACAAGATTGTCCGTACTAATGCAGGCTGGCAAGTCTGTCTCTACCTACACCCCCTGTCACGCAGTCATTTGGAAATGAATGCGAGTGGCACACAAAGCTTTACGGTGACACAGGATGAAGCAAAAACAATTTTACAACAAGCACCCAAAAATTGTAGGTTGTTGGGTGAACGGCTACACCGAATCTCACTGAGAGCCAACCTAAGTCCTGAAGAAAAGGCAGATGAAGAGGCCGACCTGCGTAGAGCTAATGCGGATGCCGACAATGAGGATTCCGAAGCTGACGAGTACGAATCTCCAGAAACTGCACCTCCCACAGGTAAAGATATACAATATTAATTAAAATAGATAATAATAATAACATTAGTTAAATAATTCAATTATCATTTTTATTAATTATATTTATGTATTACAGGCATGATGACACCCATCCAAAAGATGTTATGGAACAAACAACAAGAGTTCAAAGAAATTCAGGCTCAAGCAGCAGCCAAGAAGAAAAAGAAAGAACAACGTGACAAACAGAAGGATCCCCTGGACGTCATGAAGAAACACCTGAAAGCTGGGCTGAAGGATTGGAATAACATAGAAGAATCCAAGTTGCATGCCTTGACATACGGTTACCAACGTGAAGTCGCTAAGATAAAGGAGGAAATTGCGAAAGTCAAAAAATCTAAGTCCAAGGATTTCGATGTTGAAGAACGCCAGAAACTGTACAAACAAGGAGCAATGACCGCAAGCCACAGGATGCTTACTGCCAGGTATGAACATGTTGCAGAGAAGATATGTTATCCACCTGGACTTGTCAGTTTGATGACCAACTTCAACAACTTACCTGTTTCTAATGCGAGGTGTGAGAGAATTTTCTCACACCTCAAATTAGTTTACTCATCGAGGCGCTATAACCTAGAGAAAGAAACCATCCACGCCATCATGTTCTTGAAGATGAACAAGCTAGTCCCCAAGAAGTCCCAAGCATTTTGGGATAGGCAGGTAAAAGTTACCAAGAAGACAGCAACCAAGGAACTGGAAAAGTGAAATAATTTTTGTAAATATGTTTATCATATTAATTATGTTGGAAAGAAATAAAGTAGAAGTAAAAGTAAAACAAATAATTTAATGAAATAATTTTGTGTTTTTTAAATATCTGTATCATTACCATTATAAAATAAATGTTGTAATAAAACCCAAAAAACTGTTTATTGATATATTTATTTTTTTTGCAGTATTGTTATTTAATTTAACAAGGATGAATAATCAATAAGTAGCGAAGCCAAAAACATTACTCAAATCATACTTGTCTTGTGTCTTTATGCGTGGATGGTCTCTTGCTCGAGGTTCTAGAGTAAATAAGTTGGACATCAAATGAAAGTAAATACTAAATATCCAAAAATAAATTTGAATTTCAATTAAAGGGTGATGGAAAAAAATAAAAATGCGTACTTGCCGCTTCGCTTATATTATTGTACATTCAAACATCAGTAAACCAAAAATCAGACCAATCGGATAATTAGGTCACATAAAAATTTGTTGTTAAAATGTAAAAAAAATACGGACATTAATGTCAGAACTGAATTATCAGAATGCGAATATATAAGAGTCTAAGCAAAATTGTAAGTAAATTTGTTTAAAAACAGCTTGATAATCAGGTTTAATATGAGCGTACATTTAAAACCGAGTTTCAACGCAAAAAAACGCGGAGCCGAATCTAGAAATACGGCTGCGGATGTGTGTATATTTGGTAACATATGGTTTTTAAGTTTAATTTAAGGAAATAGACCGTTAAATCATATTATTACTGTAAAAACTCACTTTTAACTAATGTGGAGCCGAGCCGTTCTGAACGACGTAAAAAAATGCACGGAAATTCTTTTCGAACACAGGGATTCAATATTTTTAGGTAAGACTTATCGATAAAACACACCCGATACTTTGTAATTTTGGAACGATATAAAAAAATAAAAAATAAACATAATTAAAAACAAAGTATGGAGCTTGCCGAATTATTCACAGTATAAAATCTGTGCGTTTAAAATTGAAATTACCAAAAGGCAAAATAAGAATAATTAAGTTATAACGAACAGACTTATCACTTTATATTTACAAATTATTACAAAATCCTTACCTTAATATACAGTAAATGATTATGTGTACTGCCTTCCGAAATAGAAAACATAGCCTATTATTTTGACGTGTATGTACTCTTATGACATTCACACAAAACAATAGACTACAATAATTTTTTTCGGACGACAGTACAGAATTAGATCTTCTTGTGTTGACACTTGACTTTGTTTCTTTCTTCTTTTTTTTATAACTATGCAAATAATATTTATCACTTTATTTTATTGTATTAATATAATTCCATTTGAAGTTTTCACATTGAATATTAAATTTTTTATTATTTTTCACTTTTCTTTGTATCTAACTAACGCGTAGTATGACGTGTCAATACACTCTGAAATTCAAATAAGGACTGAAGAACTATGTGTGTGTGCACGAGGTGCACGAGGTAGAAATGTACATGGGTAATTAGAAACTTCAATATAATTTATTTCGTTATATTTACATTTTTTAAAATAAGATTTTTTAATATGTTTTGACCACGGTAAATAATAAAAATTTGTTGGAGGAATTTTTGTGTATATATTTATCCCTGATATAACAGCATACACCGGAAACGGATGATATCAAATAACAGGGAATCTATAAATATATTGTTACAAATACAATTACAAACTATTATAAGTTAACTTTAATATATTTCATTATCGTTATATACTTTTTTTACGTAATGCAAAATTATCCTTTTTTAATATTAGGAAGAATTTTTATTTTACCCTGTAAAAAAAGCAATGAAAAAAGTAAGACGTCTAAAATGTCGTATTCTTAACAGGTAGACTTTTTGGAGTAAGGAAATTATGTCATCACATTAATTTCATAGAAAGAACCTAAAAGTCTAATATATCTAGTAAATTTTATTTCGGAATTGTTTAACGAACATACTTAATTTAAGATTGCGTGATTTATTTCGAAATAGAAATATAAAACGTAAAAATTTATTATTTTTCAAAATCTTCTATTTATTTACCAAGTACTTCGTATATAAATATTAAGAAATTTGAATATTTAGAAAAATAGAAATAGGGATGTATTTTTGAACGAAGGGAGAGGGGAATAAATATCCTATTTTTGAAATAGAATTCTTGCACACGTATATAAATATTCCCCAATTTCAATATTTTCATATCTCTAAATTCCCTTCCAAATTTTCTCGAAATACGATACGTTTAGGGTTTAGAATAGTTAATATTTTAAATATCTAGTAGACACATCATTGCTATAAATTGAAAAACTTCAAATTTTAAAGTATAAATATTAAATACCAATAGTTTATTAACATTTAGAAATAAAGACAAAAAAGATAAAATGTTCATTCATTTATTCAATTCTTGCAATCATTACAAACTTTAAAATCCGGGATCTAAAGGGATAAGACAATGGCCGATAAATTGATGTTCATCCCCAATGGTGATAAACAAAATTAATTCTGTAGATTACAATTAGCGATTGAAACGGTTAGACACTCATATTACTGAACCAATCAAGAAAAATTAAATAATAGTCCCCAAAGTAGTTGGGCAAACAAAGAAGAAAACGTTATTATAAAACTTTGGGTACTAGTGTAATAAATAGGCCAATGTCCCCTCCCTCCCTGCATTAAAATCCTCTCTCCTTGTAATTGAATTTTTAGTTGGGAAAACATAGATTTTGGTTTTTCCTACCAAGCGTTCACCTGCATATCACGGATACAAGGATAGTGCAACAGACGAAAAATTTATCTTTTCATCAAATTTTAGGTTCTTAAATGCTGCTTCAGGAAACTTATAAATGTATAAAGATTAATTAACATGCCATTGTCCCTTCCCTCCCAGCATGCATTTATAAGAAAATAACCAGACAAAGCAGTTACTCAGCAGCTGTGATAGGAGAGAGAGGGTAATACCAGATTACATGCAAAAAGAGAGAAAGAAAAAGAGAGAAAGATGGAGAGAGGGAGAAAGAAGCGAAGCGCAAAATCTGTTCCGTTTGGTTCAAAGCATGATTCATCCCATTATCAAATATACAAAAAAAACTATCTAAAAATATCTAGTTTGTCATAAACAAATCTTTAAAAATGCTTTTCTGGAATTGTGTTGTTTGTGATTTACGGGAAAGCTTTTTAGTGCATCAATCACACACACCTTAATAAAAACAGGTTGCAGTTGGATAAACGCCCCCTTTCAAAAACGCCCATTAATCAATTACGTTAGTAAAATTATTAAAATTATTATTGGTCACTAGCGGATACGCCTCTAGTGGCCCTATGGGCCCATGAAAGAGGTGATAAGTCGATCCCCCACCCCACTCTAATGAAAAAATAGTTAAAACCTTCTCAGGACCGATGTGAAGCTACCATATATCGGTTAAGCGGTTTGTGAGATTCTTCGAAATACACATATACACAGACACACACAGATCCTGTTACTTTATCAAAATAATTTGATAATTTCTCCTTTCATGTTTCAATGGGCATTTAAAAGAGTTCGGGGGTACTTTCGGAAAGTTTGGTAAAATGGGTGATAATATCATCTATATGATTGATAATAAAAACTGTAATTAGGATCTTTACTAATTTATTCTAATACGAATTTTCTATTTACAGATATCGATCTAACTCTCTATAAATAATTCTATTAATGATCCTTTCCATCTGTCTGACTATCTAAACCCAGAACCACTTCATTATGCAATCTACATTTTCCTGGATATTTTGTCTACGGTAGTCCATAAGTGTACAGCTTTACAGTACATTGTTTCTATTTGTTAAAGCAACACGTATGATAAAAGAAAAAGACTCTGTTTAGAGTAAAATGCTTATATTTCAATCAAAATCTACATTTTTGTATTTTTTACCGATCCACTTCATTATGCAAATCAAAAGAAAATCAATAGGAAAACGTTTGTTTTGCCCTTTTCTCCACTTTTATAAATTAATTCTGATAAAATAACAATTTTTTAAGGAATTTATGCATTAATTATATTGAAAAACAGTTTAAGGTAGATTTTAATGATTTTTCTAAATAAGAAATAATTGAAAAAAAGAAATTCTATCCCTATCACTTTAGAGGACAGCTGCCGACCCCCAGTCTTATGGTTGAAGCTAAATACATGTTAAAAATAAAAATTAGCTTGAAAAGTATACAAAAATGTTTTTTGATGTGTTAAAAAACTCCATTTTAAAATCTTGATTTTGAGGATGATGGCCTTTAAGATGCTCTTACTGGTGGTGATGGTGAGCTAAATGTTATCAAAGTGCATCCCCATGATGAAAACTTATATATTGAACTATGGTCCAATTTTTGTAGTCATAGCAGCCTCCAGCCAAGCAATATTAAAAACGAAAAAAATTGCAATTTTAATTACTAAAATTCATAAAGTAAATAATGTAGTTTTTAGATAATGGTTATATTTCATGTCGAGAGGCTCCACTGGAGGCTGCTATGACTACAAAAAATGGTAAATAGGTTAATAGACAAGTTGTTATAATGATCATGTACTTAGATAACATTTAGCTCACCTTCACCACCAGTAAGAGCATCTTAAAGGCCATCAACCTCAAAATCAAGATTTTAAAATGGACTTTTTTTAACACATCAAAAAATATTTTTGTATACTTTTCAGGCTAATTTTTATCTTTAACATGTATTTAGCTTCATCCATAAGACTGGGGGTCAGCAGCTGTCATCTAAAGTGATAGAGATAAAATTTCTTTTTTTCAATTATTTCTTATTTAGAAAAATCATTAAAATCTACCTTAAACTGTTTTTCATTATAATTAATGCATAAATCCCTTAAAAAAATGTTATTTTATCAGAATCATTTTTTAAAAGTGGAGAAAAGTGCAAAACAAACGTTTTCCCATTGATTTTCTTTTGATTTGCATAATGAAGTGGATCGGTAAAAAATGCAAAAATGTAGATTTTGATTAAAATATAAGCATTTTACTTTAAAAAGAGTTTTTTTTCTTTTATCATACGTGTTGCTTTAGCAAATAGAAACAATGTGCTGTAAAGCTGTACACTTATGGACTACCGTAGACAAAATATCCAGGAAAATGTAGATTGCATAATGAAGTGGTTCTGGGTTTATCTACTTTTTAATCTGTCTATCTATCTGTCTATATATTTGTCTATCTATCTGTCTATATATCTGTCTATATATCTGTCTATCTATCTGTCTATATATTTGTCTATCTATCTGTCTATCCATCTGTCTATCTATCTGTCTATCTAACTGTCTATCTGCCTATTTAGCTGTCTATCTATCTGTCTTTCTATCTATCTACCTATCCATCTTTCTGTCTATCTATCTATATATATATATATATATGTATATATATATAAGTCTGTATATCTTTCTTTCTATCTATCTTTCTATCCATCTACCTAACTATCTATCTATCTATAATCTAGAACTGATGAAATAACGCTTGTATTTTATATCTTACAGTAAATGCTTTATCGTCCTTGTAAATGCGTGTCTGTTTGTGTGTGTTTGTGTGACCCCTATCGATAACAAATGTGTAAAATTCTGTATTTTGTAGCTTTTAAATGTAGGAGGGACTGTATTATGATAGTGATTTATTTTAAAAACCAACCAAAAGCTTGTTGTTAGATTGTCATTGCTGCGCTAGCTATGAACAGTAAAAAAGGGTTTGCCTGCTATAATTATTATTGCAATGCAAAAAATCCAAAATTTGCAGCGATAAGACTTTTTATAAATTATAATTGTAAGGAATTCAAAGAATTTAAAACATGGATTAATTCAAAAATACCGACTTATTACAGTGTTTAAATTGTTAAGCCAAAATAAATAAAAAGCCAAATCTATAAATTGCATTTCATTTCGCGAATTCTGTAATTTTAATATGGGCCATCCTTTTATATAAGGTTTTTTGTATGAAGCTTATGATCTCGCAAATTACCATAGCAAATGTGTTGTAATTTTTAGGGAACCTTTGTAAATATTTAAGTCTGGTTTTAGTCTACTTCCCAGGCTTCCACAGCTCTCCCCTAGAGTCATTGTCCGAAGCAACTAGTATGTTAATAAAATCCAATGAAATTGCATTTAGAACTTGGCTAAACAAACGAAAGATTTGTTTGCAGTATTTCCAAAACTTTGCCATGAATAAAAGAAGAAATTGCGTAATGATATTTTTGCAACTATTTTCAAAACTATTTCTACCAGATATTTTCATGATAAATAAAACATGCAGAAAAAATTATTAGATAAATCAAAATAAAATTTTAAAAGTTTGGCACCTTCCCGAGATGGTACATTTTATCAAAAAAGTAAATAGATTGATAAAAAAAAAGGCTGTAAATTCATAATATGAGCCAAGAACTATTATGACGCTTCCATTAAAATGCTAGAGCTTATTAAACACATAAACATATATTACTTTATTTATTTAATGCATTACTTCTGATGTTTACAACTTTTTTCTTCAAATTAAAAATCACGAAACCTTGCACACACAAATTTTTATTAGTAGGTCAAGGACCAAATAGAATCAAATCAGAAAGAAGGAATCCAGGAAAACTAATGTTCAGAGGCGTGCTTGAATGAAAACATGACAAAATTAGAGGGGGTGAGGTGTAAAATTTCACCCTTATAGCATACATATTTAATTTTCTGGTTTTAGTATCCCTATAAAGTACAATAAAACAATTCTCGAAATGTTTAAAATCAAATCTTTCTTCATTTTAGTAGGGTGTATTCATTAATAAATTCCTAAGCACGCGCTTGTTTTCTTCAATGTGTAGCAAATTTTCGAATATTGAAGAATAAATCCGCCATAAAAACTTAATGGTGTATAACAATTATCATAGAAGGGACTTGCTCTCCCTAACTTTAAAAGAATTAATTTATATTAAAACAAGGACTTAACCATCGGTAAAAAACAAAGCTCAACAAATCACACAGACAAACGAACATAAACAAGCATAGATAAGCAGCGCTTTTGAGTCCAGACCCCAATTTAAATTTGATTGTGGAGATGCTTTGCTTATACAATTGTACTTTATCGCCGAAGGACTGGCAATGATATTGGCTTGCTACGCTTTCTAAACTGTACCTAACTGTTCCAGAAATCGTCATCTAAAGTTTGAAATCGATACAACAAGTGTAACAGGTCTGTTAACGATCAGCAATTTATTACAGACGTTTAGACGCAATCCAAGAAAAGCTTTGCTGGAAAAATTAATTTTACTTCGTTGGGCTGCTATTTATAGAGGTCTTACGATTGGACTCTAAACGTAGAAAATCCTCGTGTCTAGAAATGATGTTTTCAACATGTGCAAAATAGAATTGCAATTCTTGTTGTTATCAAGTCTCAAAATTCCAAAACAGTCAATTCATAAAAAAGGGAACGGGGAACGCAAGGAATGGGGGGAGGGCGCCTATGCTTCCTAGCCCTGCACTTTACATCTATTGAATATCCTGTTGTAAAATTATATACATCATATACACCGTATATATGCATTTTTTTCTTTTCTGCATGTGGGTGTGCGTGTGTGTTTTTCAACTCGCCACTGTTGCGTCTCACCCTAATTCTTTAGAGTTCATCATATGACTTTGTCAAGATTTGTATGTAAATAATACTCATAAGAAAAACCTTTAGACTATGTATTCATCTTTTCTTATCAATTTTACACCCTGATACTAAATTTAATGTTACGTAATAATTCTAGGAAAAGCGCAGAAATTGTCTAAATAACATCCTGTTATCGAAAACGTAAGACTATCTTCTAAAATAAATAATAAATAAAAAGATATTAATTTTTACATGTTTATAATGAATTAAACTATAAATAGTACAATATAAATACTTTGTAAATTTTAACATAATTTTAATAATATCAGATCTTTTAGGCTGGTGGGGCGGTCACACTGATAAATCCAGGTAGTCGCTGGAACAGTCCACCTCCATGCAGAGGACGGTTGATTCTTCTGGCGTTGAGTTGATGATATCGCTGCTAGAGGCACTGCTGGTACTTGTTGAACTAGAGGCACTTGAGGAACTCATGAAATGGTGTTCAGCTGACTCGAGGCTGTTGGCCTTGTGTTGTTGCTGTTGCTGGCTCATCACAGGTATAGGTTCTGGCTGGCTGCACTTCATCCAGGGATGGTTCAACACCTGGCTCAGGCTGATGCGAGATTCAGGATCCGGGGTCAGACAGCTGCGCACAAGATTCTTGGCCTCCTGAGAGATGTTAAGCTGGGGGAACCAAACCAGTTGTGCGGCCATGATTTGGTCGTCGGTCTCGTAGGGAACATCACCGCAGAGCATGTCGTACAGGAGAATGCCCAGGGACCAGACAGTGAGGCCGTCAGCCTTGTATCTTCTAAACTTGATCCATTCTGGCGGACTATAAACTCGTGTTCCCTCAAACTCTGTGTAGACTCCGTCGTGAAGAAAAGTGCCGGAGCCGAAGTCGATGAGTTTGAGCTGGTGAGTGCTCAGATCAATCAGAATATTCTCGTCCTTGATGTCTCTGTGCAGCACTCCGTGAGCATGGCACTGGCTGATGGTCGTCAGGATCTGTTGGAACAGTTGTTTGGCCAAATTTTCAGGCAGTGGTCCAGACTCACTTATAAAATCAAACAAGTCTTTGCTGTTGAACCTCTCCATCACAATGTAATAGGAATTTGGCATGTCAAAAAAGTCTAGGATTGAGATAACTCCGGGGATATCACTGACTTGTTGCATCAGGGCCACCTCGAGGGGCACCTTGTCGTCATTGTCCAGCACCTTGTCCTTGCTCACTTCTTTAACCGCCACTGGCAGGCCGTCGCTTTTGCGGATGGCGGCGTGGACCACGCCGAAGCCGCCCTTGCCAAGGACACCCTTGATCTTATACTTTGCTTGGAACTCCAAGATGTCACTGTTCAATCTGGTCACCGTTGGTCGGCGCGAGGACAGAGAAAATAGATTCTTTAACTTCATAGTGTCTTTGGTATTGTAATGTTCTATATACTTGGTAGTAATTGTATATATTTTGATTTCACTAATCGTTGTTGACTTTATATATATTATACTAATATAAACTGCGTCTAAATATTACTATAAGCTCTTCTGATTGAATTGTTGATTCAACAGATTTCGTCATATAACTGAACACTTGGGTCGTTTACACTGAAATATAAAGAATTTTGCCCGTACATCCACAGATTCTGTCGACTTCTTTGAAAGTCCGAGTGCCGGGCCGGGACGGATACAGCCAAGTAGGCCTGAAAAAAAAACGGGCGGGACGGTACAGCACAAGAGTGCCTTCATAGGCCTACGCACTTGTCCTGAGAGGAACGGGGGGCAGGGCAACTGAGGAGCAGTGGGGAGTCACGGGGCTATAAACTGCGTACTAATATTCTACTATTCAGAGGGGTTCAATAACTCAGGAAAAAAAGAGGAATTAAACAGAAATGGCGATAAGTGAAGTGGGTAGAAAAAAGGTGGAAGGCTTTTAATAAGGGAAACGTTTACGTCACTGCAAACTTATTGAATGAATCGCAAGTGTAAGTATAAGTGTGTGTGTGTGTGTGTGTGTGTGTGTGTAATAAAATGTCATGTGAACACAAGAAAACAAACATGAAATAATGTGTGGTGTACACTTTTAAATAGAAATTAATTATGTGCGAACTGACATATTCTAGGTTACCACTTAATACACACATTTAGATTCGAGACGCCTTAAAAATTCCCTAAATTTCTATAAAAACACAACTAAAAAAGCTCTAAATTCCCTTTCATAAGATTGCATCATACAAAAGATAGCGGGTTAAAGGGTATGTGATGAGAGAAAAGGGAGGGAGGGGAAAAAGAGGAAAGTTCTGGAATGTGAAGCCAAAAATTCCGCGTTGTCATACCATTTCAAACAAGGCACAACCAAAAAGTCCCAAACAGGTGTGTTTTGTGTGTGTGTGCGTGTGTGTGTGTTCTGTGCGGTGTGTTCTGTGTATTTGCGTACGATATGGTATGATGAACCAACACAAACTTGTTAGCTGGAAAAAGGATGAGTATTTTCACCATCATGTGTGGACTCTTATGGGATAAGACAATGGACTATATAAATTTATATAAATCCAAAATGATGATGATAAACAAAATTACTCCTTCGTTAAATTAAAATTATTGATTAAAAAATTGGACACAAGTTTAAAACCAACCAATCAGTTTTCATAAAAGTACCCAAACTTTTTAAGCCAACAAATAAGATTATAAATTTTGGGTACCAGTGAAATTTACAGTCTAAAGTTCCCTCCCTCCTTCCCTCCTGTTTGGGTACTATGAATCACACAAACCATCCTCTGTACCTTCCTTTCAAAACTTTCAACAAGGAGGGAGGGAACATTGAACTTAAATTTTTACATTTTTTCATCATTTGTTGGCTTAAAAACTGGGAAAACTTAATTGGATTGTAGAAACTAGAAGTGTCAAAACTTTTCAACCAATAATTATAATCTACAAAAGGGTTAATCATCATTGGGGGTGTAAATAAATTTATTGTCCATTGTCTTATCCCTTTGTTTCCCTGGTATATTTACCATCATATGTTTGGGTTCTATGATTCACACAGAACGTTCTGAACCTTTCTTTCAAACTTTTAATCCTAAATTTGAGGCAACTCCTTTCAGCAGTAAAACTACTTTACAATCAGGAGTCTTAAGGAATAAGACAATGGATGATTAATTGAGGTCCTTTGGTGGAAAAGATTGGACATAAAGATTACTTACAAAAATTCAAAAACCTTTGAAATGAGAAGGCAATATCAAATAGTTTATTGACGATACCTGTTAAAAACGAATCATTTATAATCTTTAATTGTACTGTTATGAATACATTTTATTGATCAGTTTCTCTCCTGTATATCATTTTACTGTTTTTTCTTCATAAAAATGTTATGTTGTAATTGCTACGCTACTATGAAAATAATTGTTTTCAGTAGGAAAATGAACGTTTTTGCATCCTGTGTGTATATATATATAAAAATATGAATGAGTAATAATATTTTACATATTTAGGATATTTGTAATAGATCCTGTATTTATGACTCTTCATTTTAATTTAGAAATAGTATCATGTCTTTCTGTCTGCCCATTTATATCTCGCAAACCATTGAAGTAAGTAGTATACTTGTTGCTTTTGTAAGAGGACCTTAACCAAAAAAACAACATTTTAAACAGCAGCCTAGAAAGTCACATTCCCCCCCCCCCATAGCTTTACTGACGGATTGACAAGGTGAATTATAGAGTTGGTTCGCTCCTAAAAAAATAATGGTCTGATGACAAGTCTTATATTTATATAATAACAGCACAAAAGCTTAACGCAATATCTCATTCTCAATTATTACGCAGCAAGCTTTAAATAAATTAAGAAAATAGAAAATTTTTCTCGTACTCATTCGAAACCGATTAATATCCGGTGGATTAGAACCGGTTCTCATCCATACAAAAAAAAACTATGTCTAGCATCGTATTATATCCAGTTTTCTACGAATATAAAAATGTACAATCATAAGATTAAAACCAGTGTTTTTAGCCCGTGCCTTCGGCATCTCGGGGATAAAAACTGGTTTCAATCTTTTAATTGTACATTTTATATCCGTGGATATCTGTTTATAATACGATGCAACTAAGAACTAGTAAAAATCTAAGCTTTTTCTACAATAATGTAGAGCTATGATAGTTAACTTAGGCATGATAGAATTAAGCTATCGAATTTAATTCTGCATGATGTGCTGATTCCTGAAACAGATAGGTAAAATTTAGAAAGTGTTTGAACTCTATGGTTATTACTTAAAAGTCTGTAGGTGCATTTAAGCATAATAAGGCGAAAAAAAAGATATTTTACGTGTTGTTATCACATTATTAAGAATATTTCATTTATTTTCAAAATAGTAACTACTAGTATGGTTATGCAAAGTATAATAAGTGAAGAAAAACGGATGTACAATTGACATTAAAGATAATCGTATGTAGGCTATTTAACCAAAAAAAAATCCATCAAATTTTGCTTAGATTTCTTGAAAGTGCAGTCACTCTGGGTTAATGTTTATTCATCTGTATAATCTTTTCAGCTTTTCTTTGTGGAAGTTGTTATCTTTAATAATTCTATTATAATTCATTGAAAATTTAAGATTAAATATACCTAAATGAATGTAAAAATCAAAACAATAAAGACAGGGCTCGGCAGCTGCGCATAAGCCACCCTTGATCTATAGGTAATTCGATGTTTCAAAACTTCAACCTGTTCCTCATATCTCAAACCTTTCCGTTTGGTAATAGTTATTCATCGCATCATATTAATGACAGCTTTCCGCGGATATTAAGAAGAATTATAGATTAAAACCAGTTTTGTTAGTCCCAAGGGGCTGAGGGCCCGTGCTTACAAAATTGGTTTTATTTTTGTGATTTTTATTTATTTTTGAAGGCATACTGAAAAAATTATCAAAGCACAATACAAATGGCTTCAGATTTACGTTTTATATGCGGTTGACTGTCCGTTCCACAAAAAAAGATAAAAGTGAAAAAAATGCTGTACCGGCACAAAATAGTGTACAGAAGAAAAAAAGAAATAATAAACAAAACGAATACTTGTACACGTCATAATAATCCAGTCCACCATGTTTTGTTTATGTAGGGAGGCCTGAAAACTGTACATTATCAGGGAGGGAGGGGACATTGGGCTTTATATTACACTAGCCCTCAAAGTTGGTTGGCGTGGCGTAACAATTTTGGGGACTTAAATTGAATTTTGATTGGTTGGTTCAAAGGTGAGCGTCCAAACATTTCAACCACTGGTTGTAATCTACAAAAGACGTAATTTTACTTATCATTAAGTTGATGTACATTAATTTATCGGCCATTGTCTTTGCCTTTAAATTCCTGGTACACTATATATGTAGAACACTAAATAATATTTATAAATATACAACTTATGTATAAAAAATGTTTACTATAATATGTTTTGCGTTTGCAATAACGCAATAAATAAAAATCGAGGATGGGTGCTTTCACTCAATGTGCCTGCAGAGCACTCAACCCCCAACTAATACACAGGAAGAGCCTTAACCCTACGGGCCCTATAACTGTGGTGCCCTAACCCTGCGGGGCTACTCAGTACCCGGCCAATAGTACCTAACCTATTTGCTCAAAAAGTAACTAACAAACAAACAAAAAATTACCTTCACCATTATCATAATTTTTCTGTAGTAGTTATGTACGAGTTAGAAAGCGTAGCAACTCTATAATTGTTGCCAGAATGTCCGTACGGCCATTTTAATAATGTTGATTATCTTTTTTTATTAACAACTAATTTTTATGTAATAAAATTATTCGATTGATCTGATTTTTGAAATACTGATTCCTAAGACAACAAAGTACAATGCTATAAGCGAAGCATCTCTATAGCCAAGTCCTAAAAACGTAAGTATGTCCGTAAACATTATCCTGTACTTAAGCAGTTTTTCAACAAATTTACTTTTGATTCGACATTTATACATTTATGTTCTGTTTTTTCAGTTATGACACTCTATTAATGTTAATGTTCGTTTGTCCTACCGTTTCAGAGCTACGCTTTTATGGATGTCATCCTTGTTTTTAGAATAAAGGGGGGTAGTTAAATGGTCAACAAAGCACTTTGATAGAAACGTCTAAAAGATGACAATATGAATATATAAGTGAAACTTGATTAATCAGACAAACGAACATCAATGAATTATAGAGTTAAAGCTCTTGATGTTGAAGAAACAAAAATAATTGTTGTCTGAACAATTATTGCTGCTAAATATTGCTTCAAATTCAGGATGCTTCATATGGACACACTTACCTTTCAATACCTAATTGTAAAGATCCTTTGCTAATTATATCATGGCCAATTGTTCATGGAATCAGAAAGCAAACTAAAGAAACAGTATAGTTAAATTCATATTTTCATTCATTTTTTAATATGTGTTGTTAATTGTTTGTAAGCAGTGGCGTGCACAGTGATTCACCAAAGGGGACGGGTGAAAAAAAGGAATTTCAATTTAAAGATACCCCCCCCCCCCCTACCACATGCCTCTGTTCAAAAAGAAACTCAAAGTGCCTCAAAGTTCAGAGCCCTCCAAGTAACACAAAATGCCTAGCCTTTTTTCAAGATTATAGTCTCAAAAATTTGTAAATAACCTTTTTTTAAAAACTATGGAAAGCGGAACTGTAAATCATTTATAAATCACCAGGATACAAAATAAAATATATTAATAAAATTAAACATATTTGATATTTTAAGTCCTGTTAAAAAAAATGTAAATAATTTAGGAATGTTGTACGTAAATTTTATTAATATTTTGACGCACACTATTTATTAGTCGCAAAGCTATTCTATAGCTAGGTTTGGTATGTCTGTATATCCGCCCGTACTAAACATCCGCATAAGTAATTTACGATTGATTCTATTTAAAAGTAAAGACATGACGTTAAAAACAAAGTGACTCTAAGCCTCACTTTTGATATACAATTGAAACAGTTTATGTCGACATTCTAAAAAACTGTCTAATCTAAATATGCTGCAATATATTCACATATTGTTTTACTTTCAACTTTTTTTGATTATTGCTTCTGCTAAGCTATTTATGGACAAATTTGACCTTGTTAACAATTGTTTAATTAATTTTTTTGCAAGTAAATATATACATTTTACATTTTAGCAGCGCGACATCAATATTTACACACGACCCTAGCTTTATGTGTACCACATTCGCTTGTTGTTAGAAGGTGATGGGTTCGAATCTCAGCAAAATTCAGATTCATTCACTTTACTACACTCAATGTCAGGGATCTAGAGGTATAAGCCAGTTGCCGGTTAATTGTTTATTAGCGGATCTTTTAAAAATTTAAATTGGTGAAAGATAAATCATAATTTAAATTAGAAACTTAGTTTTAACAAATATTTAACAATTTTATAACAACTTTAAAACTTTTTTATTAATACTCTTCGTAGCTCGTAAGTACTCTTATTATTTGCAATAGAGGATAAAAAATCAAAATATTATTGATTTAACCTTTATTATGATTAATACATTTAAATATAATGAGAATCAATTTTTAAAAAATAAGTATTTGTTTTTGTGAAGCTAATCTAAAACTTACAATATCAGTCCTTCCGTAACGCTAATGAGGTAATAATGTTTAATATACTAAGCTGATATTTCAAAAATGGCTAGGCCATTTAAGATGGCTTATAAGATTATCTTTAAAATATACTCCAGGCCCATAAGAATCTACTCTTTAATTCTTAGGGAACTAAGGGATAAGACATTAGACGATAAATTTATGCACACAGACCAATTATGACAAACAATGTTACCCCTTCTACAAATTTTAAACACTGCTAGTTTGAAACCGCTTACAAGATATAATGAAAGACCTTAAAATTTAAAAGTCAATGAACTTTGGGGGACAATTGAGGATTGTGATTTACAGTCCAATGTTTCAGGTAGGGAGGAGACACTGAGCTGGTTATTACACTAGTCTCCAAAGTTTTATGAAAACGTTTACTTATTCGTTGGCTCAACAACTTTGGAATTTTTTTTTTAAATTTAAATTGGTTTATTAAGTTGAGTGTTCAAACGTTTCACCCACTAATTGAAATCTACAGAAGGGACAATTTTGTGTATCATCATTGGTGATGTACCAGCCAATGTCATATCCCTTTAGATCCCTCCCAATGTCCACTCAGGCTCTGAAGATGAATAACTTATTATGTCCGTCTGTCTCTATACTTTTATTTTATCAATGTATATCATTGCAATTAATGTATGATGTCATTCTTGTTTTAATTGGTAACTTACATAAACTAATGATTTGTTATTACACACATAGGAACCTTATCAAATAAAATATTATGAAAATTGACTTATTCTGAAGTTTTGAAGTCCTATATATTTTTTCTAAAAAGAGTATTAAACTGATGATTTTTAATATTTAATAGTTATTTATCGCATCGTATCAAGACAGTTTTCCGCGGATATAAAAATGAAAAATTTATAAGACTTAAACCTTTTACCCTCAGGTCTAACAAAACTGGTAGGTATTAATTTAATGATCTTTATTTTAATATTCTTTGCAAATTGTCTGTAATACGATGCTATATATGATTTTTCAGTATGGCTAAAGCTATACTGGAATTATGTATATATTTTCAGTTTGATTTTGTCGCACACAAGATAAAGTGAGGTAAAGCTTATTAGAACACACAATGCATGTTGAATCAAATTCGGAAAAATTTAAAAATTTTGGGTCATCCCCCAAAAAACCTGTTTCTGATGAGTCTACTAGAATTTCTCTGCTTGCTTGCTTGTTTTTATGTTATATTATGAGTAATTTTTTTAAATTGCGACGCAAAAAAATATTGTTCCGTGATTTCCTTATCTCTCTCTATTCATTAGATAAATGGATATAGAATACGTGGATAATGTGACAGTGGATTTTTGTCGTCAATGTAGGTTGCTAATATAGTCCTTAATATTGGTCAATTCATTCCTCCATGGCCAGCGGAGAGGATGGGATAGAATCATAAGATGAGAGGGTGTATGGGGGGTATCAAATTATTAGCCAGCTGTGAGAAACATTTTATGAGGATACAGAAAAATCTCTGACAATATCCACGCATCCTATATCCATTATTAGATATTAATCCCTAGAAATTTATATGAAGCACAAACTACTCATTTATTATTCTCAGAATTTTCACGTCGTCTGTCATTTCTCAGGGGATCTTAAGGGATAAGACAATGGACGTTAAATTGTTATGCATCCCAAAAGATGATAAATAGTAATTACCTCTTCCTTAGAATAAATCAAGTGGTTGAAAAGTTTGGACACTATAAGTTTTGACCTAACTAATAAAAATTGATTAAAGTACCCAAAGTTTTTAAGCCAACGAATAAGATAACCTGGTTATAAAACTTTGGGTACCAGTGTAATTTACATTCTAATGT
The DNA here is from genome assembly GCF_053477335.1 of Acartia tonsa. Classification (NCBI taxonomy): domain Eukaryota; kingdom Metazoa; phylum Arthropoda; class Copepoda; order Calanoida; family Acartiidae; genus Acartia; species Acartia tonsa. Next base: position 37,490,671 of record NC_137263.1, read on the forward strand.
TCTTTTCTTTCCTCAATTAATAAAGTAGAATGAAGTCTGTCCATATATCTATCTGTCCGTTCGTCCCACCTTTGAGATCTCTCTAATCACTAAACCGATTATATTGTGCTTCTAAGGGAATATAACTACTGGTCCTGTCAATATTTACAGCTACTATTCTAAGGTTCTTAATGATCCCTTCCTCAAAAAAAGGATTTTAGTTTTAAAATTAATAAAATTGCACAAAATGAATGATTTCATAAATATATAATAATACAAATATAGTAAAACTTTTATATGAATGTACAATTTAACCTTTTCTTCGGGCGTCACAGAAATATCATAAAAGTCTTGACGTTTATGTTAAGCAAATATGCACCTCTGTGTTTGTAATATACATTGTTAGTTTTTTAATTGCATACTTCAATAATATGCGAAATATGTACTATTGTCGTATTGCTTAGGATACTAAGTAGCTTTTAAAAATATAGTGAATGAAATATAATAGGGGATTCGCTCCATAAAGAGGAAATCAAGGAAAGTTGCACTATATGTTTCGACATACATAGGTTTTTTTTAGAAAAAAAAATATATTTTGGGGAGGGAAGTTCTTCTTGGAGGGGGTGGGGTGTATAGAAATAATATGTCATTGGGTGTAATTGTCGTAAATCTGTCTTAAAATTGTTTCTTCTTTGTAGTACGCTATTCCTGTATTTGTTTACTTATTCATTCGTCCTTGTTTTTAGCGCAGCTACTCTACTTCTTCCAACTAAAACAAATATAATTATAACACGTCACTAAACTTCAGCTGCATAAGTATTTTTTTTTTGTATTGTTGAGGTAAAACAGTAAAAAGATTAATATTTTATAAATTAATAGTTTTATAGGATGTTGTATTTAGCTGTTATCCTTATCCTTATACTAAAGTAACAGTATGTCTGTTTGTCTGTTTGTGTGTTTGTTTGTACCGAAGGATCTCGCTAACCGCTGAACCGATCGGGTTCTCCTTAACAGGGTAGATTCTCATAGGTCCCGAGAAGGTTTATAACTATTTGGGGGGAGGGTATCACCACCCTCCCAAGAGAAATCACAAAAAAAGAACAAAAAATTTACGTTTCGCGATTTAACAAAGAGAATTCAAGGAAACATAAACGTCAAACGCAACATAGACATATTTAAATATAAAAAAAAAACATTTAAAGTGACACTAGAGGCTTCTAGGTATAATATAAAAGTAACAGGATATTTGTCTGTCTGTTTGTCTGTCTGTTAGTGAGATTCTGTCCATATATATATTATCTATATACCTCTAGAGGCGTAGCCGCTAGTTCCTTATAAAGCAAATCAACTTTCCGTATATACGCCAAAAACATTTTAAATTTGATGCAATGAACTTGGCTGCCATTGAAGATAGACTGCTGAGATATTAGGTAAATGTTCAACTGACGAAATCATAACTCACGTTGTCCGAATATCCGGCTACAATGTTTATAGTATAAAATATGGGAAATCACATTTACTCGACTGTTATATAAGTTTGTTTGTTTTTTTATGGGGGGGGGGGAGGTCTTATTCTCATGTTTCCATCTCTTATTTTTGGTTGTAGTCATCCTTGTTCAATTAGAGATACATTTCTGTTGATTTACCACGCAAAAGTTGCAATCATGATTTTGTTCATATTTTGAAGAGAAAAAAATTATTGCAATAAACATTAATCTATATCTATGTCAAATCAGAATAATAAATAATTAATAATTAATCATTAAATGATGCCTTAAAAAAAAAAAATTTTGATATGTTGATGAAATTATAAAACTGCGTATGTGAATTCGTTTGATTTCATCATGGAATAAAACTTAAGAAATCAATTTATTTGTCCTAGTCCTACTTCTTATGCGTAAACCCGCGACCGTGACGTTTTAACACGTAGCGCATCCGACACTGTGTCATAACTAAAGACGTTAAAATCGTTCCTAATGCTACTTTGTTCGGTGTGCGACATAGTTGGTTTATGGGAAATGCCTTGGCCCAAAAAGGCACAGCTTAATACATGCACAGTTAGGACTTCCAGAAAAAGGTCATGCTATTATAGGGTCCCAAGTAAGGCTGATTTTTTTCTCACCCCCAACCAAACATTAATTCTTTTTACTTATCAGTGGTGTTTGACTTATAATTTTTGGTAATTTTGAATAAGTGTGAGGGAGTTTGCATGAATTTAGTTTTAAAAACGTGAATTTCAAGTTAAAGTTTTAAGCCACGCATTACAATATTATCTTTTGCTTGTGTAGTTTACATTTTTAGTAGCGTAGCTTTCTATGATTATGGTATGTCCGTCCGTGCGTTAGTGGGAGTACTATACATGACTAAAATTTTTATATTTATTAACATTTATCAAAAATTAAAGAATTAATAAAAAATATATTATTAATATATGTTGTACATTATTTTTTTTTCTGGTAATACTATATACTAATCAAATTTCATTATCATTTTTGTTTTGTAATTCTCTTATCTTTGAAAATTACGCCTTATATATTGTTCAACTTGATACATACTATTTATTGTCTTGTTGAATAAATAAAATTGTAAATTACGCAAATGTATGTTGTCCGTCCATGGATTTACGTACCATGGTACCAAGGTTGAGGCGAAAGTTTAAAATTGAAAGTTAAACCGGATTATAAAAATAAAATTTCCAGATACATGTGGCAAGCACAGTTAGACAATAAACAAGGAGGATTTTGTTATTAAGTAGCGCAACAATGTTTCTTTCAATAAACATAGTAAAGTTAATTATTGAAATATATTTTCTCTAAAGTTTTATGTATTTATGTATATGAAAAACAAGGTTTGATGCACAGTAGGTAACAAAAAATAACCACTAAATTCTTTAAAATTCAAGTAAAGCAGTGGCGTTCGTTAGGGAAGTGTCAAAAATTTAAATTGAAAAAGCTTACCTTCCCCTTCATTACTATCTAATGGTTTCACAACCCCCTTGAGAATCGCTTTGCACGCCACTAATGAAGTAAAGTCTGCAAATACGAAACAATTTTCCAAGCCAATCAAATGGAAGGATAATGAAAGGCTTTTTTATGGTATTCTTTACATGAAATAGAGTAGATGAAAGACACTCAGTAGACAAGGAAATTTTTCATGACAAAGTTTAGCTTTTAATTAAATAAGAAAAAAATCATTTTCTAGAAAATTACAGTCAGTCCAGTCCAACGGACAAATTGAGTAATGAGCTTCAGTTCATAAAAAAATCAGACCTTTAACGTTTATAGCAACTGAGAAAACTCTAATATAACTTTTAAATCCACTGGGGATAACAGGCTGACGAATGGACCAGGTCAGTTACAGAGTTACAGATCTTATCAAAATCGGCCATTTATCCTTGACAATAACGAAGTAAAGTAGAGTGGCCTCGTAACGGACAATTGTAAATCACACATAGAGAAAATTATTTATCCCGTAATTTACCGAGTAGAATATGGTATGACATGGCAAGAATTCATGCAGCTACCATCATATATAGGTTAAACTCAGGGATCTTAAGGGATGAGACAATGGATGATATATTAATATACATCCCCAATGATGATCAAAAGAATATTTATTACTACTAGTTTTGAACCAACAAATGAAAATTCAACGAAACTAAACAAAGTTTTTAAGCCAACAAATAAGAGCTGGATCTTAAAATGTGTAGCCGTTGCCGTAGCCGTAGCAGTGGCCGCAGTCGTAGCCGTCTCCACTGCCAATGCTGCCAATAAAACATGGATTTTTAAATATTTGAAGTTTTTACATATTATTATTATTATTATTTTCATATTTTTACTGAATTTCAAAAAGTGGTTGAGATTTAAAGATTTAAAGCCGTTGCCACGCGTAGCCAATTTGATTTAAAGATCGCTATTAGGTTAGTGGCTGTACCTCTGGCAGCGGCAGGCAACGGCAAGGGCTACACATTTAAAGATTTAGCTAAGATAATGACGTAGTTTCAAAACTTTAGGTAGAAATGTAATTTACAGTCCAATTTCTACTCCCTGTCGGATGACTAGATTACAAAATTCAGAATTTCTAAAATTTTAAATTGTGTGAAGCACAGGAAAAAAACCTTACCCCGAAAATACTCTAAATTATGTGAAGTACAGCATAAAAAATCTTATCCCGGAAGCATTTTAAATTAAGTTAGTCAGAGCAAAAAAAAACCATAACCTTCAAAAGTACTTTAAATCATGTAAAGCACAGCCCCCCATCCCCAAAGAACTTTTAATTATGTAAAGCACAGCACAAAAAAACTTTCCCTCCGAAAGGACTTTACATTATATGAGTCACAGCAAAAACAAGGATGACAACATCCATAATAGCGAAGCTATGACAATGGTAGGACAAACGAACATTAACACTTGTAGAGTTTCAGAACTGAATAAGCGGAATATAAATTTGTAAAAACAAATTTGTAAATAAATTTGTTGCAAAACTTTTTAAATACATAATAATGTTTAAGGACATACTTACATTTTTAGGACTTGATTATAGAGAAGCTTCACATATAACATTGTACTATCGCATTCTAGGAATAAGTATTCAAAAAATCAGATGAATAGGATAATTATTTCATCTACAAAGTTACTCTCAAAAAAAGCTAAAAATCGGCATGTTCCAAACGGACATACGGACTTTATGCTAACGATACCAGAGTCGTTACGCTTCCTTAATTATACCTAAGTGTTATTTTAATCATCATGCAAAGTTTGAAATCGATAGAACAATTTTAAAATGCCTTAATTAACGAAAAAGCTACGAACCGACGGACTGACTCTAATTACAGAAAAGCCTCGCTTTCAAAACCTATCCTGAAAGTACTTTACAATTGAATATAATCCAATTAGTGTTAAGAGATAAACTAAATGTTATCATCATTATTTTATAAATTCTTTTCATATATTGTTTTTCTTTTTATATTATGAAATTTTAATTGATGCGATTATCCTGGTTACCAACAGTTTTGCTTTGAAACAAAACCAGAGAATAGATCAGAGAAATCTTCACAAGAAATTACAGAATGGTATCTCTCAGAGTAGCCGTATACATTTTTATCTTGTTTTCCTCGTAGCGCTCACATGATGGTAAAGAATTTTATTATGGACAGATAGACTATATAGTTATTTACAGGTTCTGTAAAAAAAAATATATAATTAATTAAAAGACACTAAAATAGTAAACTGTAATGATAGATTGCCTATTATGTAGTAAGTTTATTGAACGAAGATTAAGATTTCTTAAATGTCTCAGTCTGATAGTTTGATTTTTAGAAATCTTCAAAGTTTATTTTTCATTGAATTTCGACTTAATGCAATTAACAAAAATAGTCTTTTACTCAAATTTCGAGGGAAGTTATCAACAAGAATGAAAAGACAGTAAAGGGTAAATCATAGAGTAGATTTTATTCTATATATCTGTAGATATTTGAACAACCATATCAAATCTCTGTGCATGCTTGCGTTAGATGTTAGATAACCTTACTACGCATTTGACCAATCTCCTTTAATTGTGGCTTAGATGGTCATGATATATTATGCTACTTCATTACAACAAATATACGCAAACTAAAAATAGCAAGAAAAATATCTGTAGTTGCGTAACTACAAATTGCTTACAATTTTGTACACATATTAAAGAAATCTACACAGTTATTTAAAAGTTTATTTTAGTTTTGCAAAAAAATTGTAAGACAAAATCGGTGTATCCTTTTTGTAAACAGTGAAGTGTATTAGCTATCTACTTTAATTGATTAATTTGTGGCATTGCGTAAACAGACAAAAATACGACCACTTCACATTTGACGCTTTTTATCTGCGTATTTCTATCATTTACGCACACACACACACACAAACATACGCAAACACACACACACACACACGTACCATATTAAATATGTAGGTTAAGTTAGATCTTCAAGCTATCTTGTGCGTTTTTTGTGTGGTTTTTTAACTGAGAAATATTTTTTTGTCGGGATGTGGAAGTTTTTATTTGATTAACCAAAACATTCCTATGACTAATATAAAACTCCCAAATCTGTTCAGAAGTTATATAAATCTTCATTCATTTCAAGCACAAAACGATGAAATTCCCTATATACATAAAATCCCGTCATATAAATATATACTCATATAAATATTTTCTTAATCATAAAAGCCCATTACGCATTAGATAAGTAGGTTTTCCTCACAAACACACATACACACACACACATAAAATCACACACAAAAACACATACACACAGAAAATCACAAACAAAAAAAAACACACATATGTGCTGTACCCACAAATGAACAAAAACTCAAAGATCAAATTATCAGATATTCAAATGAGTGTTCAATCAAAATCTATGAATTTTATTTACACAAAATAGCCAATTACAAAATCTTCATGCAGGGTGGAAGTGAGAAACGGTACCAGAAATATGGCAATCTACACCTCTTTTTTCCTCCCAATATTGGAAAACAACTAAATTTTAAAAAGTTTTTTTCTCAATTTATAATAATTTAATTGGCAGCGAACAAACCATTTGCATTAGTCCTTGACAAAAAAAACATAATTTAGTTACAGTTTCTAAAGTTTTGAATTTCTATAATTTGATTAAAATTATAATATAATTTTCTGTAGAAAAAAATTGCTGTTTAATTTTTCCTTATTTTTATGTAAGGCACGAAATTCATTGACCCTGCACCATCAAAGCACACACACACAAACACACACACACACACACATACACACACACGCCATCAAAAATAAAATATGTGTTGCATAATTCCAAATAAGAAAATAAAGAACAAAAGAACAAGTTTATCTAAGTTTGTCCAGCATGACAACATCAAATAATGGAATTATACCAAAATTAAAAACCACAAAAAATCTAAAATACGCCTTGATATTTTTTCACGTCTGGAATGATGAGACAAATATGAAAATGTACAATGACGACAAAACAGATTGACCCACTATTTTCATTTAATGGTTATTATGTCCTACTAATGGCAGAATTTCAAAATAATCCATATGAAATAATTAAATATGGTCCATGATCCTAAAATATAAAGTACTAGCGGCTTCGCCCCTTGCCTCATGGGCTTTGCCTAAAGAGGTAATTTAAAAAAAAATTAAGTACCTCTGGAGCTGCAACCACTACATTTTAAATTAATTACCTAAAAAATAGTTACTGCTACAGCCTACCTACTGGCGCTACAATTTAGGGGAATTTTTTTGTTTTTGGGGGGCTTGGTGGTGACCCACCCCCCAAGAAAATATCTTAAAACCACCACAGAACCAATAGGTATTTACCCTGAAGAGTAGAATCCAATCGGTTCAGTGGTTACCAAGATCTTAATATTCAGACGGACGGACAAACATCAAGCTACTTTGTATTATAGATTAAGTATTTTTATCTGAAGCTCGTGATCTCGGAAATTGCTGGTCCAAATTGGTTTTACTTTTTAGTAAAGATTTATAGATGTCTTGGGGTAGTTTTAGGCTATTCTCCTGACCTTATTCGAACGAAGGATAGGGGCGAAATAACTGGATTTAGTTATAACGAATGCTATGCTACTTTTGGACCTAATCTTCCTTGCTCGCTTTTCCAGTACATTAAAACCCCTCAAGTTTATCTAATCGTGTTATGTATAGATGTTGGTAAAAAGCAATTAAAGATACGTGTTTTTAGAAAGGTGTTCCAACAAGTGGGCTAATAGACTTATTTCTATATAGAGTAGATGCTATATCATAATTGATATCGGATATACGTGGATATATAGTCGTCAATTTAGCTTGCTAATATGAACCTCATTTAATGGTTAATTGTTCATCCAGTAGGAGAAATATATTTTTTTAGTTTTTATTGCTTTACTACCTTCCAGTAACTTCGACCAACTAGAGAATATAAGGGCTATGAAGGGTCATAAAAATAGCCGAAACCCATCTCACCTATGATAAGCTTCCCCAAAAGAAAGAACTTAATCAGATCTGTAGTTATCGAAATCTTAAGCTTAAGGATGTACAAAATTCTGGGAAAAAAATATATAGTAAATAAATTCTTCCTCCAAACCATAAATTTATTGATTCAGGAACAAAACCCCATGAAACATTTGTGGGGTTAATTGAACACCATCTTAAAATTGAAAAATTATTGTGTCAAAGAGCCTGATTGATTTTTGTGTTGATGTTTGTCATGTGAGTACAAATTATTACACGAATAAATCACATTTATATACATGGTGAGTCTTAAAAAATATGGTACAATTTTTAGCACCTTCTAGATTTGCTGGTTTTTTTTTAATGACGTAGCATGTGATTGGTTCGAATCTCGGTCTAACACTGCGTCATAACTAAAGGCATTGAAATGGTTCCTATTGCTGCTGTGTCAGGGGGAATGGTTTAGCCTAAAATAGGCGTAACTTATTTCCATGCACAGGGCAAAAATTTTAACTCACCCTATGAATAGAATAGATTACTCTTTTTCATTTACTCACATTGTATACAAATGTAATTTGTGAATCAATTAGAGGTTATCAAAATAATTTTTTTTTAAATTTTGCTTCTACAAATTTTAACCCTGATACTTTGTTTAAGCATAATTAAAATAAAAATAATATAATTTTAGTAAGAATAGCATTTCAAAAGTCAAGTAAAATCATATAAAGTATAAAAAATTATATTAAAAGAAAAATCCTTAAATTGAAAGGAAAATTCTTACGCCTTTAGATTTTATCTAATTGTTACAGAAATTATCAAAAATTTTGGAAATTCTAATATGACTTATATTTATACTTTCAGCAACTATAAAATCCACCAAATTAAAGGATTTTGAACCCCACTAAATTAAATTTATTATGTCCTTGAATTTAGGATTAAGTTTAATGACATGATTTTATATTACAATTACTATTAAACATTTGTTAAATAAGGAAAATAGATAAAAATACATAAGTTGCCATTTATAAAGGAATATTCTCCTAAACTAAAATGTAATAAAGCGTATAAAGCTTAATTAAGGTGCTATTTAAAAGATTGAAAGTACACTCTACTTCTTACAAATATATTTTTTTAATTCCTAAGGTTCTAATTTTATAGCCGTATTTTATTTGATGATTGCTTGACATTAAAAAAAAACTATATGTTGTATACTGAAATTTCTAATATGCAGGAATCTAAAGGCAGACAATGGACGATAATTTAATGTCGACCCAAAATCAAGATAAACTAAATTAACCTTCCTGTTGATTAAAAACTAGTGGTTGGAACAGTTTTGACATCAAAGGTTTGTACAACCGAATTAGGATTTAATAATAGTATTTCTCGTATTCATTCGAATCCGGTGGATAGGAACCGGTTCTCATCCAGACGAAAAAACTATGTTTAGCATCGTATTATATCCAGCTTTCTACGAATATAGAAATGTACAATCATAAGATTAAAACCAGTTTTTTTAGCCGGTGCCTTCGGCACCACGGGGCTAAAAAACTAGTTTTAATCTTATAATTGTACATTCTATATCCGCGGAAAGCCGTTTATAATACGATACGAGAAATAACTATTATTTTCTTGTTGTACTTTGTCTTGCTACACACAGCTGCTCATCTACCTAGTTATTCATCCATTGATAGGACAATAGACTATAAATTGATGTTTATCCCTAGTGATGTTACACAATATTACCCCTTATTGGTTAAAACGTTTGGAAACTCAATTTAATGAACCAACCAATCAAAATACGATAAAAGTTCCCAAAGTTGTTAAGCCAACGAATAATGAAACGTTATTATGAATCTTTTGGGACTAGTGTAATAAACAACCCAATGTCTCCTCCCTCCCTACAAATAATCTCTCAAAATCATTACCTGTATATGCCTCTCAATTGAAAACCCCTTTAAACAAATGTTGGTTGACGAGCTGTTGATATAATAAGAATTAAGAGAGTCCCATCAGATTGTACACACATTTAATATAAATATGTTCAGATATTTTGTTACATAGGACATTGGTCTGGGTTATTCTATCTTCTTACTGTCAATATAGTGCTACAGGGAAAGGTAAATTCAAAATAAAATAGTTTTTCCCAAATATTCAGTGCTTCAAAGTTTAGAGTTAAATTAATTTTACTTTTATATACCTAACCCTGGTCAAACTATTTTGACTTAATAACATACATAAGCGAGGTCTTTTAATAGGTATTAGGTTCAGGGAGGGATGGGGACATTGGAAAGTATATCATGCAGGACACCAAAGCTTTTGAAACATGATCTCCTAGTCGTTGGCTTAGAAGCGTTTTATTAAATCTTGATTGGGTTGTACAAACCTTTAGTATCCAGAGCTGGATCTTTAAATCATTTCAATGGTGCGCCAAATCGGGGTGCGCCAAATTTGAGCTAATCACAGCGCGGCATTTTGTAAAATGCTGTGCTCTCATTGGTGGAAAGTTGGCTCACCCCGATTTGGCGCACCATTGAAATGATTTAAAGATCCAGCTCAGATTTCTTCAAAAGTATTTTAATCTAATAAAAGAGAAAATTATTTGTAGTAATTTTGGAGTCTACATCAATTTAACGTCCGTTGGCTTATGCACTAAGATCACTTATAGTGTCTAAAGCTTGAATGTAATTTCTTATTTTCATGAAATAATGTTCTTTAACATAACAACAACAATTATGTCCATCAGAAGAGCTGCAAGATAATGATAAAGGTAAAAATACTGTAAATGATGCATTTAATTCTAAGCAATCTATGTTGATATGACTTTAAAATCTGTCAAAAAACAAGGAAAATAGGGTAATTTTGCTATACTCACTTGGCAATTGACAGGTCAGTGTTGTATAGAGCAGCTATGACTCAACAAATTTTAACAATTTCACAATGCTTAGTTTGGAAATAATATTACATAATCAATTATGGACATTTATCCATTTATCAGCAAAAAAACATTTGATTAAATTACTTAAAAGGTAAACATGTATAAGTAAAATATAAAAAAATAATATTTTTAGGATAATTAAAACTTAAATTTCGCGGATAAAAGTATAAATAAAACATTTACCAAAAAAAATCTACAAAAAGCATTACAGACAGTCAAGCGGACATGGTGAGTTATATAGTATGCTCAATGTTCGTAAGAATTTCACACAGTATATCTTTAACTTCTGATAAAACGCATATTCCCTTTACAAATGAGATGTATTCCAGAGATGTACTGATAAAATAGATCAACAACCAAATGGTTTATAGAGTAGATATGAACCATGAGCAAAATCTCCACTAAAATAAAAAAGAACTACGCTACCCCTAAACGTAGCTGACAGACGGACGGACATTTGGAATCATATAATAGTTTCACTTCTTTAAAAGTGATTATGACTTACTCACAAAATTTGGCAATACTATTCTAATTTGTCGAAAGGCACAAAGTAATTATATTTTCTTCAAAAGGTTACAATCTTGAATTTGATTTGCTGCGCTACTTATACACAAAGTAACACTCAGCCAACTCTTGGTATCCTAGTAACTCATCAATATTAACAGTACAGATGATATAAAAAGTGCGTGGATAGCCAGGGGCAAGTTTTCTACCATGGAAAGGTCAACATCCCCCCGGAACTTGGAAAGGGTCATCAAACATGACAAGAATAGCTGTCAGTACATATGAACAATTTCTTCCAAAGGAAGCGAAGCATTCAAGATTCAAAAATAAAATGATTGAACTAAATCCTTTTCCTAACATCTTAGGCTAAATAAGGCAAATTTTTGTTATTTTTAGAATGTATTATTAATTAATCTTCTAATGATCACAATCACATCTTGAAATAATAAAAAAACAGCCTACAAACGCATTTTTGCCAAAAAAGTTAAATAGAATATGAAATATTTTTCTTATTTCAACAAATATAGAATCTTGTACTTTAAAGGAAATTTAGTTTAAAGGCAAAAGTGTACATTTTTCTCTTACTGAATTAACAATTTTATGGGCGACTAGGCGACATTTAAAGTACATATCAGACTAAAGGCATTTAAAATATAGGTTAGGGTACCATGTCAGGGATAAGGCCGATAAATTGATGTACATCCCCGATAATGAAACACAAAATTACCCCTTCTGTAGATTACAATTAGTGGTTGAAACGTTTGGACACTCAACTTAATGAATCAACCAATCAAAATTCAGTTCCCAAAACTGATAAACCAACGATTGAGAAAAATTTACATTTTATAATAGAAGTTGGGGAACTAGTGTTATATACAGCCCATTGTCCCCTTCCTTACTTGTACCATGTACTCAAAATATTTTACAATGATTAAACTGTTTTTATACAAGTATTAATAGGTCAAAATTTACAAGTTTCAAATTTTCAAGAATAAATTGACTTTAAATTATGAAGCAGAGTCATAGGCGTCCAAGGGCGGGGGGGTAATGGGGCGATTACCCCCCATCCCAAACGATTTTGGGGGGGGTAAATAACCCCCCAAAATAAAAAATCCCTAATAAAAAAAAATTTTGCGCGCTTCGCGCGCATTTTTAATACTATATATTTAATAAAATTTAAATTACCCCCCCCAAAAATTTTACCCCGGGGGTAAATTTTGGGGGGGTAAACTAAATTTACCTCTGCCAACAGATTTCAGGGGGGGTAATTACCCCCCCCAAGCAAATTTTACTCCGGGGTAAAAATTTTGGGGGGGGTAAAAAAAATTTGCGGCGCGCTTCGCGCGCCATTTTAACCCCCCCCCCAAAAAACGAATTACCCCCCCCCTTAAAAACTTTTTACCCCCCCCAAAAATAAAAAGCTTGGACGCCCCAGAGCAGAGTGAAAGAAGTTATACTTATATTTTGTAAAATAATTCTTATAACTATTTTGGAGAAACCGCTACAACAACCGCCACCCCCCCCCCAAAAATTTTTTTTTTTAATTTTGTACTTTCTCTTTTCAAACCAAAATTAAAAATAGTGAGGATCGACCACCCATCTCCCCCCACCTCCCCCCACGTCAACTGCCCCTAGAGACCTCTAGTGGCGTATCTGCTAGTGATTAGATAATGTCATAAATTTATAATAATGTTTCAAAAGCTTTTCTTAAAAGAACTTCATAACTTGTTATTGTTTGAATGAAAAATTATATCATAATTGAATGAAATGTGACTCAACGTATTAAATAACCTGTAGGTAACAAAAAAAATGCATCTGGAATTAAAAAGTATTATTGTACATATTACTCATTGTTCTAACAAGGGCGGTGGGGTGGACGAGGGCGGACATTTATATTTGTAAAAATATGTAAAAATTATTATTTTGTTTTCTTCATACTAAATTTAAAACATAAAAATGTTTATTTGTTTATATTTCAAATACTCAAAAAATGCAAATCAGAAATAAGTGTATAGTTTACAATTTTTATCTATTTAAGCATCATATTAGAGCAGACAGACAAACTAAAACCTAAAACTCATAGAGTATCTTCCGTACAATAAAAATGTTAGAAATTACCCAAGTTTTTTGTATTTTCCCTCCCTCTAGTTTGCACCAAGGGTATTCCCTATCTTTTTGTTTTTTTATGCCCATTTTTCTGGTTACAAAATATGCAATCCATGACGATATACTTTGATTATGGCATACAAAACAACAAAAATATTGCTATTTAACTATCCTGTTTGATTCTGTTCTACTATATATGTATACAGTTGATCCAGGATACATTATATAAATGGTTATATCATTACATGGATGTAACACCAGATTTTCATGTTCTCTTATAAAGTGACACTCGCAGCGGGCTAAAATAACGGTTTCCCCATCTACCCCTCCCCTCATACTTAATTCCATCTAAGCAACCAAAATTGACTACAATTATTCCCCTGTCAAAATATCCACGTATATTCTCTATCCATTGTCATAAAAAAAAGAGCAAAAAACATATTTTTACACAATTTGATTCATTATAGCTCTTTCAAGCCAGTAATATCTTTATCAGCCTAGAAAAAAATATATTTGAAAAAAGGGTTAAAAAACTTACTTTTTAATGTTTTAATGTTTTTCAAAGAAAAATGGTGGTATTGTGAGAATGTTGACAGATACCAACTATGGATTGCATTAAAACTGCATTCAATCACCATCCTACACTTTCTATTTTAAGTTTTAACCTTAAAGTTGCAATTTTTTTTAAAACAGGCTTGCTTAGTCATACCAGATCTATTCATTTTTTATATGAATCATCAAAAAAAGTTAAAGTATGCCCCAAAATATACTTTGTATTTTGCATTGGTACTCTAAGCTTTGTAACTTCTTTGCATGGCATTGTTTTTAACAGAGAGAGAGAGAGGACAATGAGCTGTTTATTACACTAGTCCCCAAAGTACTATGATAACGTTTTTTTATTCGTTGGCTTTACAACTTTAGGGGTGTATTTTGATTGGTTAGTTCATAGAGTTGAGTGCTCAAACATTTCAACCACTAATTAAAATCTACAGAAGAAATAATTTTTTGTATCATCTTTGAGGATAACACCAATTTATCGGCCATTGTCTTATCCCTTTGATCTCTGTTTTTTTAAGGAGTAAGCCAAAATCTAATTGATATCTTTTAAAATTTATATTTTCTTTAATAATATACATATATGTCTAATTACTTTTTGAATGAAGAATACTAGAATTTAGAAAAATGAATAATAATGTTTTATAAGTTTAGAATTTCTATCGCGGAGAGAGGTCTAGTACCCGAAGCCACACCTAGCCCCGTAGAGTCTTAGCATTTCTATAATTGCTATCGAAATGTAATAAATAACTTTAAGAAGATAATAAGTATTTCTGTTCACGAATATTACAAAATTATTTTTCAGCCAGATTTTAAAGCTAACAAAGTGCACAAATTTCATTTTTCTATCCCTGTATTACTAATGGATATAGGATATACGTGGATATATTGACAAGGTAAAATTTGTCAATTAAGCTGGCTAATATGAACCTCTTTTATCGGTTCGTTCATCAAGTAGGAGGGAAGAGGAGGGGGTAAAGGCATTTGAATGAATGGGTTATCGTTATTTTAGCCAGCTGCGAGCATTATTCTATCAAATTACAAGAAAAACTGGTGCAACATCCAAGTAATAATATATCGATTGTATTTTTGTATTTTTTAATTTGCTGATAATAAGGAAAAAAGCAACATAATTAATACTTTTATGTTAAGTAACAAGTAATTAGTTTTACACCTGTTTTTTATTAATCAGTATTTTGTCAATAAAAGGTGTTTATTTTAATTTGTAATCATAAAATTTAATCATTAACACCTGTTTCAGTGTAAATTAAAACTTTGTTATTAATCTTATGTCTATTGTCTATATGAAAAAAATTAAAAGTCAACTAGTCCCTCCCTGTGTTATTCAAGATCTCTTAAACAGCTGGAGGAGTGTATTTTTAACATTTAGCCAATTTTCAGGGGGATATAAAGTAACACCCAACAGACAGCCAACTCTTTTATTGCACGACCTTTGTCTGGAAGTCCTAAATGTGTAAGGTAATAAGTTGCGCATGTTTTGGGCTAAGGCATTCCCATTTAAACGACTTTGGTTATGACGCGGTCCTACTCATGAGGATGGTCAATTATGCTTAATCCATTTTTGTGTTACACGTTTGAAGTGAATGATATCATAACATTATAAAACTTTAGAATAATATAATTGCAGCAGGAGTACAAATGCATGTAGAATGGGTTGTGGATGTAATGCTACAAAAAAAACAAATTTCAAAACCAAAAGAAAAATGTATGGTATTTCCAAAGAGGAAGGAAACATTGGACTGTAAATTAGGGTTCTTAAAGTTTTATAAACACGTCCTCTTATTCGCTGATGAGGACTTATAATCAAGTAGAGTCCAAACTTTTTATAAGTAATTTTGCAGAAGAAGTAATTTTGTTTATCCTGTAATCTTTTCATAAAATCTTTATAACAAAAAAATGAATTTCCTCATAAATTTAGGAGTTTTTGATAAATATTTGAGGAATAATTCATGTGCTGATATGGCATTTTTACGGATATGATTAAACACTGTTGTATGGTGCAAATATTTATTGCAATTTTATGAAAAATTTGCAACTTGGTTGCTACACAAAATGGAAAGTATAAATAATTCAAAGAAATGTTTATGCAATTTTTTCCTCATAGTAAGTTTTACGTAATGTGTAGTTTTAACTCTTTGACAACAATTTATTGTATGATGTAATTATTATATTCTTCTGCCTTTTGAAATAATGATTCCTACGACAACAAGGTAAAATATCATAGGCAGGGCATCTTTATAATCAATTCTTAAAATTGTATTTTTGTCCTACTGTGTCCTATATTGAAGCAATTTGGAAACAAATTCATAAATTTTCTTTATTTAGACTTACATATAATATAAAATATTCTGTTTATTAAGTTTTGACACTCTACAGGTATTACAGTTTGTTTGTATATCTGATTTTAGAGCTTTGCTCTTATGGAGTTGTAGCAAAGCAAATATACAATTTTTTCTTTCTTCAGAGGTAGAATCCTACCTAATAAAGCAGTTGGTTGTTAGCATATCCACAATTTTCGCTGGCCGGGCGGGTTATGCAAATGGATGTAGAATTTACCTGGATACTACAAGGGAAAAATTGTCACCATTCAGGTTGCTAACATGGACATCATTTTTTGGTCAGTTCGTTCATCCAGTAGGAGTCATTTTAGCCAGCTACATATTTCGCTTTATTAAATTACTTGATAATTTTGTGTAAGATTCAAAATGAGAAAAAGATTGATTTAACGTCAGGTTTCCTATTTGAATGTCTATAATTGTGCACCATCGAGAAGGAGATTATTTTCCTTATTTATAGTCCAATTTAAAAATGTTAAATTCCACGGTAGCTTGATAATGAATATAACTTAAATCAGACATTTTGTACGCAATTTTCATAAATCTACATATAGTAGAAAACTGGAATTATTTAAATGTATACATTTTAATGTTATTCAGATTGATTATGTAATTGTTTTCATTTATTATACAGCCATTTTGGGACCTCACTTAAAAAAAAGAAACGTTTTACATATATAAATTTTCATTATTATTCATAAGGAAGCTTCCATGAAAAAAAAACAACCTTTTCTGTATAACAGCTAAAGAAACAAGGATAAAAACATAAATAAAAGCGAAGATCAAAAAGAAACACAAATAGACTAACTTTTTGCGAAATTTTGTTTTGCTCCAGCAGTTGGGATATAGTTATATATTTAAGAAAAGTAGTAACTTAGTAAGGTTTTCTTGTCTGAACTAAAGATCCAAGAAAATACTGGTTCAAATTACTTTTCATGCAAGCTTTATAAATAACTGGGGTTGGTTTGAGGCTGTTATCTTGACCAGCTTGGCCTTTTCCTAGAGACTAGGTACGCAGCCGCTAGTTGTTTGTAACGATGTATTATCTTGGTTAAAAAACAGTAAATTTTCCATCTGTATTTAAAGTTGCAAAGTGTGTTTTACAGATGTTGATAAGGATAAAGGTGAAATCCAATTTTTTTTCACAGGGCACTTGTAATGCTCCCCACCAGTTGTCCTCTTATATTATTTAAACTATACAATTTTAGAGAGGTGGAAAGAACAGATTAAACGTAAGGTTTTAGCTTGTTTGTAATTGTAATTTTGGGGAGTTATTTGGTGTAAAAAGTAGCCCCAAAATAAATTATATTTCGTTTTTTGTTATTTTTTTATGTACTTCATCAAAACGTCATGATAAGAGTGACACTGCTGCCCCCCATGCCCCCCCCCCCCCTACCACCCTTTAGCTTTAAGATAATACAATTTTTACATTTATTTCCAATTGATATGTTTAAAGTGGGGCTTTTGTTGCGTAATTATGCAAAAAAGGAAATTCTGTCTAATGAATCTGGTTTCTAAAAATTCCATGTAGTTTATAGTACATACTATTTGGTATGTATTTATAACTAGTGGCCTGGATAAGGAAAAATAGGCTAGAGGAAAAAAAAGGCAGGCTCTTTTAAGTTGTAAGGCTACTCTATAATTGGGATTACCAAGAGTCGAAACAAAGTTTATGGTACATACTAGTGGCTTGGCAAGGAAAATAGTTTAAAGAAAATAAAAAATAGGTCAAAAATTTACCCCTACCTATCAGAGATTTTTTATTTTTTGGGGGGGGGGTATTTACCCCCCCAAAATTGTTTGGGGGGGGTAAATACCCCCAGGGTAGGGGTAAATTTTAAATGGGGGGGGGGGGAAATGAAAAAAATCTGGGGGTGCCTACGACACCCCCAAAATCGTTTGGGGGGGTAATCGCCCCATTACCCCCCCCCCTTGGACGTCTATGCTCTGCAGATTAACTTCTTAGTGGCACGCTAATTTTGAACCTTATCTTCTTTGCTACAATATATTTTAATCTTGTTTTATATAATTATAAATAATGCTTTTTTCTTCAGTTGAATTATGTATTGTACATTCCCAAAGATAATAAATTTACAGTATAGATGAATAACCAGACAACTACTTGCCCCCCTTTTCCGATGACCTTTTTCGTCTGGTAGCAAGTTACTTTCTGCTCTTTTGTAGAGACTTGGCTGTGTTAATATTACTGACGCTATTAATCATTTTTAAAGACCCAATTGAAAGTCGGCACAAGGTCCTTGAGGAGGGGACTTATAGTTGTTTTTTGTAAACTTAAAATTGGGACCATTTGTGTAATTCATTTAAACCAACCCTCGCATATACTTTAAAATTCCAGGGGCTGTGTCTCAGGAAAATTGCATATGTGAAGCTTTCAAGTCCCAACTCCAGATTTTTTCTTTTTGAATATCTTTTGGTTTAATGAAATAGCTACTCACAGTGAGCTAAAGGGATAAGACAACGGCCGATAAATTGATGTCCATCCCCATGTTAATACACAAAAAAAAACTCTTTCTGTAGATTACAATTAGTGGTTGTAACGTTTGGACACTCAAATTAACCAACCAATCAGAATCCATTAAAAGTCCCTAAAGTTGTTAATGGTTCACAATAACCTAAAATTTTCAAAATTAATTATTTTATTTAATAACCTTTATTCAGAATTTAATTATATTTTTTGAAGCCTCAAAATTTATGATGTTAACAAAGCATTTGATAGCAAATTTTTCCTGATAGGTCTCGTAGTACAACCACACAGACAGAAAGACATCCTAGGTCTTTCAAAGGCTAGAAGCACTTAAATGGATTGGGAACGGGGGGAGTGTTTCTAGAGGTCCAACCACTTCGTTGTCTGAAAAGTTAATTGTGAAAAAATATCTCTTGGGGCGGAGAAGGTGCTCTGACTAGAAATAGTTTTTCAAAAAACTCCCAGGATTAGCGATAAGAAAACGTTATTATAAAACTTTGGGTACTAGTAAAATAAACAGCCAATTGTCCCCTCTCACTCTCTCTGAGCTACTTCACTAGAAATATGAATAATTTGATTGGATACAGTTTCGTAATTATTAAACATTTATTTTTACTTTTTTTATATATATATTTTTCTAAATTTATCTCAATTGAGTTCAATTTCATAACAAAATATTTTAAATTTTTAGTTCTTATGAAAAATTGCAAATCTAATATGAATAGAAATATAAAACAAGAATAATTACAACCAGAAGTTGTAACGTTTAATAAGACATTAATGCATAATGATATAGAATACGTGGATATTATGACATATTATTTTCGTTCTTAAAGTAGGAGGGGAAGTAGTTGGGTAAGTTGGGTGGATGGGAGGAAGAGTTATTTTAGCCAGCTGCGAGTTTCACTTTATAAAAGAACATGTAAATCTGTAAGATCCAAAAAGCAATACATCCACTAAGATATTTGATTCTAGATTTATTTCTTAATTGTGTTTTTTACCTGGAGAATCCAGTTAAAGAAAAAATTTTCTGATTTTAAAGTAATTTCATTGTTTATTGTCTCTTAATCTTAGAAAAACACTATTTTCAATTTCTTTAGGCCAATGTTTTCAAAACATTTTCACCTTGTTTTTTCAAAAATTCCAGCTACTTTATATTTTTTACGCATGTTTCCTCTGATTTTTTACCTATTCTGTCGACTGTTGTGCTGTTATCATATCAACACGAAACTGTAGAAACCACACTAATAAAAAATCCGAATACAGCTCTCTAAGTTAAAAATATTTAGTATTTTTTTAATGTTCTGTTATAAACCATATGCTGTTCTTAATCTAAAGGTGATGCTGTCTTCTGTGTTTTTAAGACAACAGCGCACGTCTCGTTCTTGTTAGCCGCAAAAAAAATATTTTTATCATTTATTTAAAAACTATTAAAGATACTTAATACCAAAGCTGAATGAAACAAGCAAAGAAGGGAAGTATTTACTTGTGAATAAGATTTATTTTGATTCATATTATAGTAAAATACGAGTAGCTACTCCTCTAGGGGCTTAGAGGGACGAATCTACTTCAATAAAACTCTAAAAACAAAATGTAAAAATTATGGATGGATATTTTTTTCTAGGGGCGTTTTTTATTGTGAGGGTAGAGGTACCTTCATCCAAAATAATCATAAGCACTTTCAGGACAAAAAAGCTTTGTAACAGACAAAAAGCCATGTTGGTAAGTTTATATGAGGATAAATTTCCAAATAATTTTAGTAGTTACATAAACCTTTTAAATTTTGAAACTAATATGTTTGGTTATTACTGATAAAATATTCAAATTATATATACAACATATGAGGTTTTGAATCTCTCAAATAACGCATACACATGTAATAAAATTAGTTTTTTTAAATATTTTTTATGTGATTAGAGGCATTTAAATTAAGGGATTGTTGAAAAAAGTTCAGCTTGACTTAGACAGCGGACTGTTAATAGACTTTGAAAAACAAGTAAGAAGCTGCGGTTTCAGGTGCGGTTAGTAGCTTTGAAATGTCTATAAAATAGTACTTTTAAGCTGGCACTTGGATTTTTACCTAAAATTGGAAGGCAGCTGCGGTGACCAAGCCCTGCTGTCTGATATATATTGAATAAAAGCAGTCGGACATATCTTAAATATGCTCCATAAGGCTGGGAATGTTGTCAAGAAATATCAGAGGTCTAGCTTTAATAGCTACTAAAAACATGTTTGGGCATACAAACGTACATGAAAATTTACATGTGTGATTTTTAGATCTTACATGACCCCTTCCCTATTTCAAGCTAGATCCAAATTATATTTTTAGATCTTTTTCAGTGAGAAGCAACTCGATAAGCTTCAATAAATGAGCAATTGTATTTGTTGTTTTTTTAATTTTTTTATCAAAATTTTATATATATAAATATTTCTCTTATGGCTTTAAAGTCAGCTGTCCGCGGATATGTGAATAAAAATAATATGTTTAATACCATTTTATGGAACCTCAATATAAGGAATTGGGCTTAAGATTCATGATTTATTTAGATGAAATTTAGGATAATGAAAAGAAAACAAAGTAGCGGGGTTCATCGCATTTTCACTGTAGCTTTTGATAGGTTAGGTTGCGTAAGTTTAATGATTGTTCCGCAGGGTTACAGCCCTCCGCAGGGGCTAAAATTGGAGAAAAGCTACTGTGAAACCCGCTACTTCATTTTCTTTCCATGATCCGAAATTAATTTCAAAATGTGTAAAAAAAGATAACATTATTATTGTTAATTCTGTCTCGGGAGAAATGTGTAGAGAGAAATAAAAATCTATTTTTGGATCAAAATTTAGATTTGCTAAATATGTCTTTTGCAAGCCAGCCCGTGCAACATGTCATTTTTCAGTGTGTATAAATGTGTGCGTGTGTGTGTGTGTATGTTAAGTACAAATATAGTAAAGAAGCAACAATTTTTTTGCGTAAAAATGTTTTTTTGTGACTTTCTGTTTATTCCTAAACTTTCGACTAACAGCTGAAAATATAATTGATGAGTGGCTTCGCTACAACAAAGTTTGTCTGTTTGTGTAATGTGTAAGTACGGAAATCATGAATTTGTAAAATTATCCGAGCTGCCAAGCTTGGCGTCGTCAAGATTTGCAACTTTTTAAAGCACTGCTACTATATAACTCAGATAGGTCCGTATGTCTTTTATAGAGTTTATTCTTGAATAGTTATTTATCTCATTGTATTATAGACATCTTTCCGTAGATATTAGATTTAAACTGGTGTTAATCTATGATTTTCATTTAAATATTCGTGGAAAATTGTCTGTAATACGATGCTATAAATGATTTTTTAGTATGACTAAGAACCGGATTTAATCCAGCAAATAATAATAAGTTTGGAAATCCATTCAGAGTGATGACTTTTAAACTTCGTTCTTTACATATTTCCTATCAAAAACGTCATTTAACAGATCACATTGAAACAAACTGACCGACACTAATCATTTGCAGAAAAGATTATTATTAGTTCGAAAAACTTTGGTAAAAATACTAATTAAGTTCCAATATTATATTAACTAAATATGATTTTTAATTGTGTTACATTTTAAGGTTTTTTAATCAAAAACTACCTCTTCTGTAGAATACAATAAGTTAAAGAACCAACCAATCAAAATCAATTAAAAGTCCCCAAGGTTGACAAGCTAGCGAACTAAGAAACGGTATTATAAAACTTCGGGGAAAAGTGTGATAATCAGCCCAACGTCCTCCCCCTCCCTGGGTCATAATCGTTCTTGTTTCCTAGTTTCAGCCAAGTTTGCAAGTCCATGACCCCTTCTTGAGTTAAACATTCATTACTTGCTCTAATTCTAGTTTCAATTAAGATAACATTTATTTACCTAGATCTTAACATTAAATTAAAAGAATAGAGGAGATAGGGGTTAAATAACTGTATGTTCACGGGGCCGGTAGGGACCTTATGCCGACACAATAGCGTCGGAAATATTAACACAGCAAAGTCGCTATTAAAGAGCAGAAATCAATTTGCTATAATACGAAAAAGGTCTCCACCAATGGAACCACTAAGTTGTCTGGATTATACATCTATACTTATACATGTGTAATCTTAACTAAAAATATTTTTTTCTTCTCTTTTTTTCGTAAATATATGTTGTACCTTTATTGGCCGATTCAAGCCAATTCATGTAACGGATTAGCTGCTGTATGTTCATGATAAAGTTATCAGGGAGTAAGGGAGGGGACAATGGGCAATTAATTCAATATAAGAGTTATCAAAGAAAGGGCATGAAATCCAGTTTAATCCAATAAATTTGTAGGAAATTATAAAG
The DNA here is from genome assembly GCF_053477335.1 of Acartia tonsa. NCBI lineage: Eukaryota > Metazoa > Arthropoda > Copepoda > Calanoida > Acartiidae > Acartia > Acartia tonsa. Next base: position 37,513,903 of record NC_137263.1, read on the forward strand.
GGATTGTTAATTGAATAATAGATTTCCATATAGCGTCATATAAAGTGAAATCACAACTTGTTTTTGATGAAATATATTGAGGTTTTTTGGTGTGATTTTTATATTAAAAGATTATTGGACCCGGCCAGCTGCTAGCAAGAAATGACTGCCCCTGTTTATTCTGTTTATTTTCCTTGCCCCCACCTCCCTTCTCCCCGTCTGCTACATTCCAAACTAACACAACGAGTGTTTATTTCCCTTCCCCCCACTTCCCTTATCCCTTCTCCCCGTCTGCAATATTTAAAACATACATAACGAGTAGCGGCATTCTATGCGCAAGTCCCCAAACTCAGTCAGAAACTGCTAAATTCTTGCACATTCCCTTTAAGCCAGTCCCCAAAGTCTGAGACTCCTAAAAATTGAATATTCGATCCATTGTCCCCTCCCTTACTCCCTGTAAAGTTATAGTCTAACAGCAAAGAATAACAGCTACAGTTTTTGGTAAAATAACATCCAACAGACACTAACTCTTTGATATTACAACCTTTTTTTGAAAGTTATAATTGCAATCTGTTGAACATTTTTTCCTTAGTATTTTTTAGGGTAGTTTTTATTTGTTTATGGAAGGTTTTAGGTCATATGGCGGGATAGGAGATTATCTAAAACATTTTACCAATATAAAATATTTCCCTAAATAGACTAGGGGAGAAGCCACTAGTATCTCCAACGTGGTCAAAGAATTATTGAAAGAGTAACGTCTCGCCAATAAAAACCTGATGATTAAATGAAACCTTTTTAATTTGGAATGAATAGAACCAGAGTTTTCCAGTTTGTTTACAGGAAAATTAGAGTATACTTCTTATCTTGTTTTGTTTTTTTTATAACAACATCAGGCTCTTGTTAGAAGGGTGTAAACATTGAGAAAATGGATATATTTATACTTGAATATTACACCACAGTTTACTGTTCTCTAATAAAGTGAAACTCGCAGCGGGCTAAAATATCGATACCCTCCATCCACCTACTTTACCCTTATCCCCTCCCCTCCTACTAGATTAATGTAAGTTCCATGATAGCAACCCAGTCATGATATTCACGTATATTCTATATTCATTTTTGATCAGTGTTGATAATAAATTTCACCTAAATGAAGATAACATACGATTGAAAATAAATTATGGTTTGAAATTGAATATTACTTTTTGTTCCTCTAGTGGCTTCTCTTAAAGCCTCTAGGAGATTTGCTTAAAGAGTTTATAGAACTAGGTACTTCCTTAAATTTAATTTTGTTTTGAAGAAAAATAAAATTGGTTGTGGGGGGAGTTTAATTTTTTACATTTTGTGGATGACGCACCCTTCGCCAAATAGCCAGAAACGTACTTTGGACCAATACTAATATTTCTTAAAAATTGTAAAAATCTTTTGCGAAATCTTTGCTTTCTTACACACACGGACAACTTATACTCTTTAATATAAGACTTGATTATTTCTATATTTTGAGACCTAAAACATTCATCAGTAGCATGGTCTTAAACAAGGAAAAAGGACATCCAAACGCGCAAAAATATTGTTCCTAATCTTTAATTTGTTTCAACTTTTCTTATATAACTACAACACAAAATACATCTTTGAGACTTTTAATTCTCAATTTCCAGTAACCTTACCTCTATTATAATCTTATAACAGTTTACTTTACTTATTTTTCTTGAAAATTTTGCCAGCTTATTGTTGCTACTCTAACTATGGGTTTAATCATCTTTGCTATTTGTAACTTTACAGCTAACAAGTGCATGGAAATACAGAGTTTGAAATGTACTTTTTAAAGGGAAAATGAAACCTCTAGAGATGTTTCTTCTCCCAAAACTAGATTTGTTTCATAAATACTCAAATTTGAATAAGAAAAGGTAGGATAAAGATTAATTGATAACGGGGGCTTGAAGTTTTAGGGTTTTTTAAAGTACGTGCATATGGTCTTAAAAGTTTCAAAGATTTACTAAAATCAAATGTTTATATCAAATGTCATTCTGTATGTTTGTCTGCCAGCTCCGTCAAACGAAAGTTTTTACAGATGGTATTAATAAAGAAGTCTTATATTTCTAAAGGGTATAAGTTTTTAAGAAAATTTGTTCTAGAGAAAATGTGCTTTTTCGTCTGCTAAAAAAAGATAGATGTATAACATTACATTATGTATGTCCATTAATCTGTGATATAAATCGACATGATATGTTAGAAATACAAATTTCTTTCCAGGAAAGATTCAACTTTAGGAAAAGATATCAAATATAAATGTTACAAATTGTGATTATGTCAATGTCTAATAATCTTTTGCTCTGTACGTTTCTGAAAGTAGCTCGGTCGGTCGGTCGGTTGATGATGCTCTTATAGACAGCTTTCCGCGGATGTTTAAAAAAAATTATTAGATTAAAACCAGTATTGTTATCCCCGAGTAGCCAAAGGCCCGGGCTAACAAATATGGTATCAATATCATGAAATTCATTTTAATATTGGTGGAAAATTGTCTGTAATACTATCCTATAAATGTTTTTTCAGTATGGCTGAGAACCGGTTCTAATCCAGCGGATATTAATCGATTTTAAAGCCAAATAATTTATAAGTTTAAAGCTTCAATTAAGAACCCCAAAAGGCTGGCAATAAAAGTGCCAAAAACTACGCACAGAAAATGGACCCAGTCACCAAAAACAAAAACGCACAATGATTACGCTATTATCATATGATGTTTATCCTTGTTTATTTGATAAAAAATCACGTATGTAATATAAAAATACTCCGTGCACCTCGGAATTTTCCCTTTTTCAATATTTTTGTTTGTGTACAACGAATCATTTTTATATTTCAACTTTTAATTCAGACATCAAAACACATGTTACATAGACAGTTTTTTAATACCGAATCTACTGTAAAATTTGAAATGTCCGTATATCCGTCTGTATGTGTATCTGGAACGTTTTGGGATAAACGTGATTTTCTCGTTTTCTATAAAAAACAGACACCTGAAATTTTCGGGAAATAAATAATAAGTTAACATTTCTACACTTTTAAGTTTTCATGATTTTCTCGACTCCTATTTTAGTTTAATGTTTATTTTTTATGACATTTGTCTATTGTTCATTTATTCCGGGTGTCAATCCATATTTTTGAGCTTCACTACTTATGGATGTTGCCATCCTTGTTTTTATGAAGTTTTACAATTTATTAGTGAAGCTCACTTGTATAGGATACCAATAGGATTATAGATAGCAAAGCGTTTCTATAATTGAGGAATGTCCGTACATTTGTAAGAAGTAGCTCTTATCGATAATTTAGACATGTTAGAATTGTCCAATCTATTTCAAACATGACATGATAGTTCTTGTAACAGTGATTTACAATTTAGAAAAATAGTAACTTTATAATAGTTACCAGAAAGTCCATCTAAAAATGTTTTACTTATTTTGACAAAAAAAAAGTTTATGATATCAGTTATTTATCGCGTGGTATTATAGACAGCTTTTCGCGGATATTAAAATGAAAATGAAAAAGAAGGCTCGGTTTAATTTTTTTTTTAATATTCGTAGAAAAATGTCTATAATACGATGTTATGCATGATTTTTCAGTATGGCTGAGAACCAGTTCTAATCCAGCATACAGTCTTACTGGAAAATTAATTATCTTACACATCTGATTTTTGGAATGAGGATTTCTAGGTCGATTAGGCAATATATTATAAGCGAAGAATCTTTACAATCAAGTCTTAAGATGTAAGTGGTTATGATATATCCAATGACATAAAAATAGCTTTCCTGTTAAGGGAAACCCAATCTGTCTAACAGTTACATAGATCTTACTTAGAAACGGACAGACAGACATCCTACATCTTTTAAATAATAAAATGTATTATACAAAGAAGCTTAATCTAATATTGTGTAGAAATTCTATTTTGTAACGCTGAGGCTTTTTTATTATAAAACCGTCCTCTCAGAGTACACACACAAACTTTTACCTCAATAATTAAGGGATCAGTAAATTAGCAATGTTAGAATTGTCCAATTGATTTCAGACCCTGAATGAAATTTACTAAAATTAGTTAGCGTAGTTACTTTAGTGCTGTTATCAGAGGGTTATTATGCTCATTTTTAGTTTATCCTCTCCTCATTATATTCCCTGACAAAACCAGGGATCTAAAGGGATAAAACAATGGCTGATTAATTTTGATACACAAAAGTACCCCCTCTGTAGATGAAAATTAGTGGTAAAACGTTTGGACACTCATCTTAATGAACCAACCGAAATAAATTCAATAAAAGTCCCCAAAGTTGTTGACAAACAAATAAGAAAATAAGAATAAAAAAACTTTGGGGACTAGTGTAATAAACAGCTTAATATCCCCTTCCTCCCTAGACAAAACCCTCTGCTCGCCTCTCTATCAGAACTTAGGTGTTTTAAATGAATTCTATTTTCAAAAAGCATACTACTGGCCCATTCCTGGAGCCCTATTCCTATAGGATACTACTATCCATGAGGGGCTATTGTAACCTTTACAAAACCTAACCTAAAGTGGTTCGTCATGCATTATGAGGGTTGTCGCCAAAACAATTTACTGTTTGCTTTCTCCAAGCAAAGCATCTTAATTTTCCTTTGCCTCTCATCTCAGAATATACATATTTACACATACATATATAACACATACAGCTCCAGAACATTTTTTAGAAAAATCCCCTTTTCCCGACAGTTGATGACACATAGCCACCTTCAAACTTAAATAACTTTAACAATAATAACATTTTGTGCTATTTCTTGAATTAAGTTATGTATATTTTTGATGAGTTAGAACTCCACGCAGGGACTATTCCAAGTTTTAAATTGTTAGGGGCGGGGGAGATTAATTGTTTTATTTGCGAATTAAAAGATTCTACTAAATATTTGTTGCACGAGCTGCATTCATAGATAAATTTAGATTTATAGATGAAAAGTTAGGTAGTTTGGTCTTCTATGCATTCATTAGACTTGCTTTTTTATGATTATATTCTTGTTAAATCAACTAAGAATTTATTCCCAGATGGTTTAATGATGAAGAAATGGTTAATAGAATTTATTTATCCAAGTTTTTAATTTATTTCTAGACTAGGTACGTACAACATTATTTTATAAGAAAATAAACAAGAATTATAAAATTTGAAAAGGCGAATTTTTTGCATCTTCAAGACTATATAGTTGTATACAGAGTAAGGAAAGCAAAGAATTGAAGAACATGTAAGGACATGCGTAGAGACAGATGCTTATAGAAGTTCCCAAAGCACTAACCTCCCAACTATTACAGACAAACAACCCTTTGATTGCATAACCCCGATATGAAAGTCCTAAAAGTGCATGATAATGAGATGCATCCGTTTTGCGACAAGGCCTATCTAACATAGCAGCAGTTGGTACAACTTTTAATATCTTTAGTTATGACGCAGTTTTGACAAACACAAAACCATTACAATTTCCCGACGAAAATGCTGATGAACGCATTGGCAGACATTCATTTATTATAGAATTGCGTCGCTACTGGAAAAAAAAGACAGAGTCACAAATAAAGATTGAGATACGTGACTCAGATTAAAAACATTTATATAATTTCTTATACACGAGACAACATAGATAGATAGATAGATAGATAGATAGATAGATAGATAGATAGATAGATAGATAGATAGATAGATAGATAGATAGATAGATAGATAGATAGATAGATAGATAGATAGATAGATAGATAGATAGATAGATAGATAGATAGATAGATAGATAGATAGATAGATAGATAGATAGATAGATAGATAGATAGATAGATAGATAGATAGATAGATAGATAGATAGATAGATAGATAGATAGATAGATAGATAGATAGATAGATAGATAGATAGATAGATAGATAGATAGATAGATAGATAGATAGATAGATAGATAGATAGATAGATAGATAGATAGATAGATAGATACACAGATAAATAGAAGTTTGTTACTAAAAAAATTTTGCTAAAAAAATTATATAAAAATATTGAATCGTAAATTTAAATTTATTAAATTTTTGTATAGAAATATATAAGTGGTGGATAGCTAGCGAGAAATCCAATAGGATGATTATGCTTAAAAGTAGCGCAGCATTAACTAAAGTTGGGTAAATATTTAAGATATTTCTATTTATCTAAATATTTAATTACCAAATTGTAAGTATACAATGTAAGGTTTTTTTTTTGTCTGTAGCTTAAGATTTCTATAACAATTCTATTTAAAGGAAGCTTACATAGGTCCTGGGATGGTTTTAGGCTAATTTGTAATTCAGATTCAAGGCTTGAATTGATTTTAGGCTATTTTTCTACCCTCCCCGTATAGATTCGGAACCGCTAGTATATGAAAAAGTAACAGGATGACTGTTTATCTGTGTGTAACAAAGATTATCGCTCACTTCAGCTCTCCCAAGAGATATTGCCTGGAAAAAATGCATAGCCGCTTGTCCTATTAAATATGAATCTTCATAAAAATCTTACTCACAGACAGAAACAACCGCAGAAAAGCTTCGCTTGATAAGACACAGGAATAAATTTATCCTTACCTTGAAGTTAAATTAAACAGAGGGTGAATAATTCAGTAAAATCACGTACAAAACAATGACGAGTTTTTTAATTCTTTTAAAACAAAGCTTTGAAACAACTCCTGCTTTTTAAAAAAGTATATAGCTAAACCATACTAAAGAAATAAATCATTGATTCTCATTCTCAAATTACAATTTCTAGGACTATTAGGTACAATGGAAAAGCATTATTCAAAATTTAGGTACATTCAGTTTTATCCTTTGGCCAGGTTTTACGAAAATTAAGCATCGAAATTTTACTCAGATCTAAAAATAATATTTCAGTCTTCAATTCTAAAAGGCTTACATACAACAATTCTTAAACATTATCGCATTTTTGGATATTATCATTCTTGTTCTTTTTGATAATTTTGTTCTTGTTGCTATCTATCTATGGCGCGAAATATTTGCAATTAAAAAGAGGAAATTAAATGGCAAACAAGAATGACAACATGCATTATATAAAAGTGAAGCTAAATAAATCAGACAGAGCTGCAATTGGCTTTTAAGAAATAGAACATTGTTTTATAAATTTGACAAAAATCTACTGTTCATTTAACTAAAATTACATAAAATGGTTTTAATTACCTTCTGACACTTTGATAAAAATATGATAATTGTATTATATCATAGGAATCATAATTCAAAATAATAAATATAAATTGAAAATTAATTGATATTGTCAATTAGCTTTTTTTCAAAGCTATTCGTTACCCCTGACTTCTGTAAGACAAGCCCTAAATTTAGAAAAGCTTCGCTTAAAAAAACTGATCATGTGAGTAAGTGAGATGAAATAAATTTTATTTAGCTCCAGCACGAGACATAGTACAATTTTTGTGTAACTTTTCGTGAAGATGCACATTAGTTCAGTTTTTTCCTCCCGTTTACCCCCCTCCCCCCCCCCTCCCTCAACCTCTTGATCCATTTTATAAATTAAACATCTCTACATTTCCAATTAAAAGTACGTGTGCCTACGTGTTAGTACGTTTTGAGAATCGTGATTTTCTCTTCTGCTAAAGAAGATAAATAGCTGTAATTTTTGGTAACTATTTCTATTACTGTTAAAAAGGATGACAACATCCATAAAAGCGAAGCACTGAAACGGTAGGACAAACGGACATTAACACTTGTATAGTGTCAGAACTGAATAATCAGAATATAAATGTAAAAGAGACGACACAAAATTTGATGAAATACTGCTTGATACAGAATAAAGTTTATGGACATACTTACATTTTTAGGACTTGATTATAAAGTTGCTTCGCTTATAATATTGTACTTTGTTGTCCCAGGAATCAATAAACCAAAAATCAGATCAATCGGATTATTAGATCACATAAAAATTCGTTTTTAACAAAGTAAAAAAAAAAAACATGTTTAAAATGGACGTACGGACATTCTTGTAATGATTATAGAGTTGATACGCTTTCTAAATAGAACTACTATAGGAATCACCATGCAAATTTTGAAATCGATAGGACAATTCTAACATGCCTAAATTAACGCAAAAAGCTATCCGTTACGGACGGACCGACTCTAATTATAGAAAAGCTTCGCTTTTAAAAATACATATTCGAATTGTTTACGCTCGCCATCAGTCAGTTCGCATAATCTGTGCTTTGTTACTTATGGATGTTGTTATCCTTGTTTTTTTCTTGTTTTTTTCCTTATGTGGAATGATTATTTATCGCATCGTATAATAGACAGCTTTCCGTAGATATTAAAACGAAAATTTTAAATCGAAACTAATTTTGTTAGCCTGGAAGGAGCGAAGGCCCTGGATAACAAAACTAGCATTAATTACATGGTTTTGATTTCATATTCATTGAAACTTGTCTGTAATTCGTTGATATACATTATTTTTCATCATGGCTGATAACAGGTTGTAATCCACCAGATATTAATCGGTTTTGAAGCCATACTAAAAAAGTTTTTACAGTTTTTTATTTTCATTGAAATTTTCTTAATTTAATGAACTGGTTGGGTTTTCTGGTTTAGGGAAGCTTCACATAGGTCCTGGGATGGTTTTAGTCTAATCTGTTTCAGATTCAAGTCTTAAATTGGTTTTAGGCTGATTTTCTACCCTTCCCTTGCTAGTTTCTTATAAAACAGATAGACAATTAAATCTAATCTTATTAGCTCAGGTGATGATTTCAATTGATATAGGTTGGTATCAAGAACCTTACACTTTGTTTTCTTTAAAATATCTTAATTGTTGAAATGTTCATAGACAAATATATAAAATAAAACAAGGATGAAAACATCCATAAAAGCTGAAATAAACAAATATTAAACATAATAGATACAGAATATTGATCAGAAGTTCTGTTAAATATTTTGTTAATCTTATTTTTAGATACATCTCATTAAAATGCCTTTAGCTCATTATTACAAACGTACTTATTCACTGTATAGATGCTACGCTTCGCCTCTAGTCATTCAGGAATCTCCATGTAAAAAATAAATCAAAGAAAAGTTTATATCAATTCTTGTCAAAATAACTAAACAGACATTTTTAAACAGTCTTGTATTGATTAGAGAGTTGCTACGCTTCAAGTTATTACTATGTTTACCTGCAAGATTTAAAAAGACTATTTTAACCTACATTTACAGAGCTATCCGTTACGGACATACAGACAAAACCCAAACTAAATGTAGATAAGCTTTACTTTCAATAATTGATAAGATCATGTTTATCTAAAAAAAAGTATTTTAATCATTTAAAATCAAAACAATATTTCAACGATTTAAAAAATACTAATCTATAGCATTTGATAGCCATGAGATAAGAATTGGTAAGATATAAGCGATGACAAATAGTTGGATTTAATTTCAATTTCTATCAAAATATTTCGTAGAAGTATACCATATAAAACAGCAAAAAAGGCTCAATTTTTTGCATGCACATTAAGCAATGCTAAGCGTCTGGGCCCCTAGAGGCTTTTAGGAGCCTTTTCAATTTATTTTTGTTGTTGTTATGTATACAAGGAAGATTATTACTTGTCGTACTTTGACGCAGTTACGACTTTTAGGACATATCCTTGCTATAGAGTAGCTACTAAAAATTTGAAATGATAAGTTTTGATTAACCGATATGATATGATTGTTATTTTTAAAGTCTTATGTAAATATCATAATACATATTTTTGACGCGAAGCTTTTCTTAATTTAAGGTTTTATTATTCATCCACACCATATAGTCAGACATGTAAGAATCGTTTTATAAGATTCAAACCTTGTGTATGGATTCCTGTAAGAAGAAACTTTATAATCAACGCTGAAAATGCGGAATAGAGGTTATTCATGTTGATTTTATTGCATTTTTGTTAATAATTTATTTCGTTGACTTCTGAAATGGTGTTTCATAAGACGAGTCGGCATAATTTTGAAGAATCGTATTAAACAAGAATAGTAGTTAGTAATGTGTGTGTAACTGTGTTTGTTTGTCAGCTTAGATCTTTCAAACGGCTAAAATTTTCTGTAAGGTTTAGAATTAGTCCAGGTTTTCGACTCTTGTTACATAAGTTTGGGTTGGATTTAGGCCATTGATGCTATCCGCAAAAGCCTAGGCTGAGAGCGCAGCTGCTTGTGGATATTTCAAAATTAATACCCTTTGTCAAAATTATGATAAAATATTTTTGTTAAACTGACAAATGAAACTGATTTTACATAATTTTCCTAGAAATGTGAAACCAGAAACGGGTAGACAAAGCTTTGATAAAAAGATAAAATTTTAATTTGGAGCAAAGCTTCTGTATAGTAAGTCTGTAATTTATTTCCTTATAACAAAAAGGAAAATTTTCTAATAATCCATTAAAGATTTAAATGATGTTTTTTTATGGTCTCTAAAGATATCTTATTAAATCAATGAAATTATTATTTTAGTGCATACTTTTATCCTTGTTAATTTAAATTTCATTATAACAAAATTTTAAATTCTGGAATATGCTAGATTTTGTTTATTAAATGTATAGAAATAACAAGGTCATTTGTTTGCAAAGGTATATTAGGAAGGGAATCATATTTATTTTTACATCCTATGGTTGTCTATGTTTATTTTTGGTGTCAATCCGTATATAAAAGTAGGAGAATATATGTCTGTCTATCGTTAACGAAGGGTCTTACGAACCGATTGGTTCTCCTTTACAGTTTAGCTTCTCATAGATAAAAAGGATACCCACACTGCGAAAAAAAAATATTCTCATTAAAAAAAAGCTAAGTTACAGGCGAACAATTTTGTAAATTATTGTTGAGTATCTTCGCTACTTTAAACAGTATAAGATTACCCTGACCCTACTACATAAAATCTTTAAATGAGACGCGTCTAGGTCTTTAATTAAGTCATTTTAGTCGAACAAGCAAAAATGTATTTCTTGGTGCATCTGCAGTAGCCTCTAGGGGGCTATATTACAGAGTGGTAAGGAATACGACCTTCACTCCGCCCCTCCGTATTCTCTAGTTATTAAAAATCCAAACTTAATATTTTTTGGTAATATACAGTGACAGTTTTGGCTGGCTTAATTTTTGACACCCCCCCCCCCCTTACGATTTTTAGACCTTTTTAAACTAAAAACTCAGCCAACAAGATGGGTTTAATTTTATTGTCAGGGTGGTGGATACACCCCATAGGTGTCCAACCTTTTTTTCCACTCTCCCCTTAAATTTCTGTTTACAAGAACTTTAGAACACACACACACACACACACACACACACACACACATACAACACATATTTTGTCTGAAATATTTAAAGATAAATCTGATGTAAACATTTACCTTATTTCATAAGAATTATTTTCAGGTACTTGAAGTCGCGTCAATATTTTAAATGTCTCATTTTTAAAACCTTAATGTCTACTAAAAAGAGCATCTGTTAGTTTATTTTCTTTAAAATAAAAATAGTTTTAATTCAGATGGTGCTTGTTTTCTTATTAAATGTGGATTGTGTATTTAAATAGTAATAACAAATGAATAAAAGAATAGTCATTGTAAATTCTCGTAGAATTGTTCATGCTGGAATAGGTATTCCAAATGTTCTGCCATTGTTGGATCACATGGCAAAACATAAAATTCAGAAGTCACATTTTTTACCATTTGATTTTAGAAATACAGTAAAAAATCATACTGTAATTGATACATTATCTTTTAAGACACGATAAACATAATTTTGTAGTCTACATTACAGGAAATGTTTTGAATTCAAACCTTGGCCAAAAAATGTAAATCAATTTTTTACCCTAAAAGGAAATTGTTACTATTTCACTAGTAAAAGTGAGGTCCTAGTAAAAAGGAAAGCTAATCGTGTGTTTTAGAAGCTGGGCAATTCTTTAATTCGTTATTTCTGAGTTTAAAATGTTTTTCTTATGTAATTAATTTTTTAGCCCCTTTACTCGCGACTGTGGCGCATGCGCTCGTTGCCGGGAAGGTGAATTGTTCTAATCTCGGCTCAACACAGCGTCATAAATAAAGACGTTAAAATGGTTCCTACTGCATCTATATTAGGTATAACGATAGTAATAGTATTGGGAGTGCCTTGGCCCAAAACAGGTACAACTCATTGACATGCACAGTTAGTACTTCTAGACAAAGTTATGATAATTCAAAATATAGTCCTAATATATAAAGTAGTAAGGGTTTTTGGCTATAGCTGAAGATTCAAATAACTTCTAAGCCAATTTTTGAAAATTCACATAGGATCCAGAATGGTAAAATAAGGTAAATAGAGTACATAGGCACATTATCATTAAAAATTCTTTTAATATTGTTGTTCTTGTTTGTTTATTGGCTGTGTCTGGCTAAGTGACCCAGGTCAAAAGCAAAGTATGATTCATACATCTTTCATTTATGTATGAGGACATATATAGTAGGACTAAGGAGTATGTATGATATATATATAGGTATAGGAATATATTTGAGTAGGTATAGATGTATATGCAGTGGGGATCTTAAAATGATTGTTTGTATAATAGAGTGATATATTCAATATTCTACTAATAGATAAATATATATAGAAAGTCTCGTTGATCACTCATTTAATAAGACCAATAGAAATAATGTGACCACAATATTTGTTAGAAAGTTTATATTTTGATCTGAAAGGACAGTTATTTTTCCGTTCATCCATATTACAGGTTAATAATTATTTAAATTTCTTAGGATAAAGCTGAGCTTGGGGAAATCATATGATTAAAAATTTAGTCGCTTTAATTATGGAATTGAAAACAAAAATCTCCATCTGCTAGAAAGTTTTAGGTTCCAAGGATAATTTTGTCCGATTTGCCATCTTGGATCATACATCTATTATTCTCTTTATATCAAGTTGGAGTTTGGGCCACAACATGGCATACTGGAGACGTTAAAAAAGTATTTACTCTTCATATTTTTCATGCTTGACATCAATTGCATTAGCAGGGGAAACGTCTGCTCATAAACCATCACAATTCTTTACCATGCACAGTTAGGTCTTGAACACAGTAATAGTGTCTGACTGATTATGACGTAACAAAAAAAATTAGCCAATGAGAGGCCGTTATTGGCCAATGGTAAAATTTATAGTGGCCTCTCATTGGCTAATTTTTTTTGTTACGTCATAATCAGTCAGACACTATTACTGTGTTCTTAGGTCTTGCTTTATGTGTTACACCAATCTCTTCACAAATAAGATGATGTTAGGTTTCTGGAGGCAACAACGCCCAAAATGTCTTCCTACCTTATGCTGTAAATTTTATAACCCCTCATGACATTAATGGCAGACAGGTGTAAACAAATGGACAAAAAAAATTTGAGTAGATGCTTATTAAAAAGGGTAATCATCACAGAACTATTTGTCAGAATCCTGATCACTTGTTCCTGCTAAAATCTAATTTAAATGATATCAAATTTGGCGCTCTAGTATATTGAAAAACAGATCATGGGCCCAACTGATATATTTATTAGAGTAGTTTTGTAAATTATAGGTGTGGGCGTGTGTGCGTGCGTGTGTGTGTGTGTGTGTGTGTGTATTGGAGCAACGGCGTAAAAATATTTAGGGACGGTCATTAAAATTCTTTAACTAAATAAGTTAGACAAAAAAAATTCTTACAGAAGGAAAATGAGAAAATAAGTTTTATTGTTATCGAGACATTTAAACATTTTTGGTGTTTTTTTCTGCTGGGCTCGGCAGCCGCTCCTCAGCCACGCCTCAGCCTCAAACTTAACCCCGTTTGTGTGCAAAAAAAATTTCGATAAGATGGATTGTCTGTTTAGGAACAGGTTTAGACATCTTAGCATCAAGAGGCCTCGACCTATCAGAAGGTTTGAGTCATCCCCGTTCCCCCTTCACCCCAGGTTTAAAGTTTATTATAAAAAATGATATGAATAACATCCACGTTTCCTAAAATAGCCTAAAACCAGACCTCAACTAAAATTAGTTTGTCATTATTTCATTGATACAATAAAAATAAAAGCTTTTGTATACATTGTATTGGGCATAATAAATTTCACATATTTTTTCAATTTTAAGGAAATTCCATCTTAATTGGTAAAAGTGTACAAGTAGTACAAACTTACAAGACAAAGTTTTTTTTTTATTTTTAAACTTAAAAAATTTGTTTTCATTGTTTTTTAAAAATCTAAATTACTAGCTTTTTAGGGACACTAGAGTCCAATTTCCATATTAGTTTTATCTATAGTACAAAGTAGCTTGATGTCTGTCCGTCTGAAGCTTAAGATCTCGGTAACCACTGAACCGATTGGATTCTTCTCTTCAAGGTATATACCTATTGGTCCTGTGGGGGTTTATGCTATTTTCTTGGGGGGTGGGACACCCCCAACCTTCCTTCCCAAAAAAAAAAATGTTTTCTGGGGAAACTACTTCACATAAAATCGGCAGCATTAGAAAGAAAAAAAATTTATAATTTTTTTTTAAATTACCTCTTGGATTCTCCCACAAAATTCTTATAAACCATCCCTGGACTTCAAAGAAGCTTCGAGATCTTAAGCTACAGACTCGTAAACATACATTAAACAAACAGACACCATGTCAATGTCATGGCAACTGTCAGTTGTACTAATAAGTTGCGTCTAAGCGGCTGGCTGGCGCCTGCATTCGTATCTGGATTATAGTATATGCAATCGTCATTTAATCTATGTATTATGATTAATCAGTTTAAATTTTCTTGGTAAAATGAAAACTGAAATACTTGTGGTTTTTCTTAATGCCCAGGAAATACCTATGTAACATTCAATTTAACGGCCATTGCACATTGTAGACTTATTCAAGCGATATATTATTACTTGGATGTTACACCAGATTTTCGCGTACTCTGATAAAGTTAAATTCGTATCTGGCTAAAATAACGATATCCCCTAGCAACCCCATCCCCTTCCCTCCTACTGAATGAACAAACTGTCCAATAAATGAGGGGCATGTTTGCAACCCCAATTGACGACATTTTTTGCCTTGTCATAATGTCCACCGTATATTCTACATCCATTACTTTATCAGATTTTCAAGAGCAAAGCTTCTCTACGTTAATGTTGACATTGTAATCGTTTGATAAGCTGCGCAATTTTTGTGGTTTTAAAAACTGTTCAGGAAATACCTATCTTGCTTAATTTTAGTTGTAGACAGTCTTTAATTCAGTTTTATAATACCATTTTCTTATTCGTTGGCTACAATTTTTGAAGGCTTATCTTGAAATTTGATTGATTAGTTCATTAAGTTGAGTGTCGAAACGTTTTAACCAATAATTGTAATCTGCAAAATTGGTAATTTTATGTAACATCATTAGGGATACACATAAATTTATCGGCCATTGTCTTATCCCTTTGGATTCCTGGTAATTACTGACCTAACCCTGTAAAGTCCTTCGGTAAGGGGCGCAGCTACCAGTTTAAAATATTCTTAATTGTTGTATTTGTCTGATAATTGATTATGCAAATAAAAATTAAATTTTAATCAAAATTGTGAACAGGAAATGATGATTTTAAAAATATCTTTATATTCAGTTTAATCTAGATTTTCAAAAGAAAAATGCTAATTTATCATCATCATTAGTAATTCTAAAAATTAATCAATATTTAATTTTAACACTTCTAGGTCATATTTGAAAATAAATAAATAAAAAATATTTCCTTAAGTTTTAGGACTTTTACTAAAATGTTAAAAAATTTTGATTACTTTTGCGTTCGGTAGGGGGGTGTAGAGTTGAGGGGTGTCAACATCCTACTAAAAATTGTAATTGAAAAGTATACTGCCTTTCCTTTTTTTTCAATCCCTTATAGTCCCCCCCACCCCACTTCCTGGAGAATTTCTGTGCACGCCACTGGCTAAAAATTTCACTAAAAATACAAATTTTATTTTAAAATTTTTAAAAAGTAAAATATATTTTCATTCTAAAAAAACAAGGATGACAACATCCATAAAAGCGAAGCACTGAAACGGTAGGACAAATGGACATTAACACTTGTATAGTGTCAGAACTGAATAATCAGAATATGTATAAACGTCAAAGCAAGATTGTAAGTAAATTTGTTGAAAAACTGCTTGGTACTTTGGTATTTTTATGGACATACTTACATTTTAAGGACTTGATTATAGAGTTGCTTCGCTCATAGCATTATACTTTGTTGTCCCAGGAATCAATATATCGAAATTCAGATCAATCGGATAATTATATCACATAAAAATTTGTTGTTAAAAAAGTAAAAAAATCAACATGTTTAAAATTGACGTACGGACATTTTGGTAATGATTATAGAGTTGCTACGCTTTCTAAATCGTACATAACTACTAAAGAAATAACCATGCAAAGTTTGAAATCGATAGGACAATTCTAACATACCTAAATTAACTAAAAAAGTTATCCGTTACGGACGGACGTTCGGACGGACCGACCCTAATTATAGAAAAGCTTCGCTTTTAAAAATTTCTAATATTTCTGCGACCTTTAATAGCATTAGCCTTGTTATCTCATGGATATAGTAATATATCACTAGTATTGAATCAATCTTTTATATAAAAAAAATAGAAGAAGATAAAATTCTGAAGACGGACAGAAAAATAGGCTTTAATGGCATTAAGTTGTATGGTAGATATATGGTTCTTATAGTAATGGTAGTATGCACAACATCGGGTTAAATATCAGTCTTGGTCACTCTTATTTAATTCTAAATAAATATACAACATTCAATTAAAAATTTTTATGGAACACAGTAAAAGTGTCGGACTGATTATGACGTAAAAAAAAATTAGCCAATGAGAGGCCATTATTGACCAATGGTAAAATATATAGTGGCCTCTCATTGGCTAATTTTTTTTTACGTCATAATCAGTCCGACACTTTCACTGTGTTCATTTTTATGTCATCTCAAAGCCTTCAGGTTAACCCAGACAGACTATAAAAATTTATGATTCATGGAAAGAAAACGAAGTAGTGGGTTTTGTCGTATTTTCACAGTAGCTTTTCTCCTATTTCTAGCCTCTTCGGGGGGCTTTCACCCTGCTGGACCAATTTCCTAACCTTGAGGAGCAATCATAAACAGTTACCTAACCTAACCTAAAATAACCTATCAAAATCTAGTGTGAAACTACGACGAAACCCGCTACTTCGTTTTTATTTCCATGATCCAGATTTATTATTTTTCATTGACCTATCAGTGTATCCCAGTGGACTACTTATTAATATAAAACTATTGGCGTCATAGTCCTGGATAAGAGCGCCATAAACATGCAGAAATGAGCCACCACTGCACTGTCAGACACATTCCACCATTTAGAGCACACAAATGGAAATAGAACATACGTGGATATTATGACGAGTAAAAAAATGCCGTCAATTTAGGTCGGTAATAAGAAAATCATTTTATGGTCAGTTCGTTCATCCAATAGGAGGGGAGAGGATGGGGTAAAGGGTACTGATGGGGGGGAATCGTTATTTTCTCGATTCGAGTTTCACTTTATTAGAGTACATAATACATAATCTGGTGTAAGATCCAAGTTATAATAATAGTTATTTATTTCGTCCCCTCTGGGCAAAAAAATGGTTTTACTTTTATGATTGTACATTTTTATAATCGTAGAAAGCTGGATATAATACTATGCTAGACGTATGGATGAGAACCGGTTTCTATCCACCGGATTCGAATGAATACGAGAAATACATTTAAACAAGCCAATGAATAAAATATTTTTGAAGTCAAAATTTTCTTTTTGAGAAATAGTTCCTCCGAGTGATAAAAACAAAATATCAGATATATAAATGAAATTAAATGCAAATATAAATAAACAATTTCTAAAATGTACTACATTAGAATATTAATTTAATTTCTAGTATAATCAAGAAATAAGCAGATAAATAATATGATAAGGTTAATTTCAAAATTAAATATTTTTTTAAATATTAAAAATAAACAATAAAAATTTATTGAATTAAGCATTCTGGATAAAAAAATAATATTGAAACATTGTGGTTATGAAGTTTAAAATCAATGCTTTTTTTGTTTGATGAAATATATCTAATTAAGAATTTTTCCAAAGTCAAGCCTTATTCTAATAGTATATTTCATCTAAATAATGTCGACATGAAAGAACGTTGTGTAAAATTATACCACTAAAGTAATCCCAAAGGTTTAAATAAAATTCTAGGTTTTTTACTTTTCTTGGATGACTGTGATTTCTAGGATTGTAATTGTACAGTATACAAATAATATTACCCTATTATTAGAGTCCTTTCTTAGTTCTATTAAAATCTGAAAAAAGTCTGTGGGTCAAAATTACTTTTTAAACGACTACAATATATAAGAAAAAACGTCCTGTCCCGTCAAACTACTGAGATTGAAAAAAAAACTATTTTTCCAGGGAATTATAGGTCATTTTCACCGGATATTCGTGAAATTTTTGGCTGATGGCAACGGAGTTAAAGATTTCTTGAACGAAAAAATACCAGTATTGTAATTCCGAAGACAACAAGGCACAATGTTATTAAGGAATCAACTCTATAATTAAAATTCTAAAACTGTATGTCCTTAAAGTATGTCCTAAAACAGTATCCTTTGCAACAAATTTTTAAACAATCTTAAAAAATACATTCTGCTTTTAAAGTTTACAAGTATTAATGACTGTTTGTTCTTCTGAATGTTGCAATCCTTGTTTTTATATAAATTGAGCAACAGTTTTAATTATGTATATAACAGATAGGGAGTTGAATCCATTTTTATAGAAGCAGAAATATAATCTATGATTATGGTTTGGACCCTCTAAAACTGTAATCTACCCTTCCACTTTCCCCTCTCTTGGTGAAGATATCTTCAACGCCGATACGATTTTTGAAATATAAGATTCCACTTTTGTCTCTCTTGTTGAAGATATCTTCACCAAGAGAGGCAAAAGTGGAATCTTAAATTTCAAAAATTGTATCGGCGTTGAAGATATCTTCACCAAGAGAGGGGAAAGTGGAATCTTACATTTCAAAAATCGTATTGGCGTTGAAGATATCTTCACCAAGAAAAGGGAAAGTAGAATCTTACATTTCAAAAATCGTATCGGCGTTGAAGATATCTTCACCAAGAGAGGGGAAAGTGGAAGGGTAGATTACAGTTTCAGAGAGTCCAAACCACAATCATAGATTATATTTCTGCTTCTATAAAAATGGATTCAACTCCCTAACTGTATAAGGTATAACAACACATATTGTTATCTCTATAATTTTATATTTGTATGCAGTTTCATTCTGTAAACATTGTATAACAAGAATAACAATATCTAAATATACATAACAAGCAATCACATTAAAAAGTAAAAATCAATCCGAAAACCTCCTGTAATCCGAAGGGAAAACAATGTTTCTTAACTTTTAAAATAAGTTAGAGGTCTAAGCCTGTTTGAATGGGTTTTAATTTGCTGTTGATCTCTGGAAAAAAAGTATAAAGACTGGTTACAGAAATCATAAATCGGGATTACACTCAAGAACTGCAACCATAGACTCCTTGAAGAGGTAAGGGGGTTGGGAAAGGGTTGTTGACCCCCCTTAAACTTTAAACTCCTAATTTTACCCCCTAAAGTGTTTTTAAAAATACATTAGATTACCCCGCTAAACCTATGAAACTCCTCAGTTTAAACCCTTACTTTTAAAAAAACATGTTAGATTACCCCACTAAAGACTTTGTAACCCCTCATTTTACCACCCATTGTCGTCAATTTAAATTACTAATATGGACCTCGTTTATTGCTCAATTCATTCATCCAATAGGAGGGGAGGGATGGGGTAAAGGGGGTGGAATGTAGGTGTCGTTATTTTAGCCAGCTGTGAGTATCACTTTATTATTGCAGTACTTGAAAAACTGGTGTAACATCCAAGTAATCATATATTGATTTAATAACGTCTATCAGTATTCAGTATACTAGGATATGATGTATATGTTAATAGTAGAAATACTATGCAACTAAAACGATTTCAGACTGTACACTATAAACTTATCAAACAAAATTCCAAACCCTAAATTTATTGTGTTGGCCTTAGATTGCAGGGAAAAGAAGGAAAGCCAACCACTACATATTTGTCTATAAAACGTGATAATTTGATTATTTAAGCTATTTTCTGAGGTGAAATCTTCGATCTACCTTTATAAAATTAGATTTTGATTTTAATTTAGTTTTATTCTTTTAAAAATCAAATTTACAGAAACCCCTCTTTATTTCCATAATATCTGAATGATTAAGGCTTCCAGGATCATACCTGGAACTTATAATAGGCTTCATTTAACTAATTATTTTATACTAGCGACTACACCCCTAGCATCTAGGGAATCTGTATTCGAAGGGATATGGAAGAACAGATATTAGCCGAAAACCATCCCCAGACTTATTTACCAAAATTAAAATAGTCTCAAACCATGATCATGGGACCTATAAGAATAGGATTACGTTCGAATTTCAAAGGCTATAAGCTATAATATAGTCTACTTTAAAATATATTTCAAAAGTATTTAATTAAGTTAAATTGTCATTTATTTTATCTATTCCTTGATAAGTGAGAGTGAATGTGTGTGTATGTGTGTGTGTGTGTGTGTGTGTGTGTGTGTGGTTAATATATGTCATGGAAACTTTGCCACCACAACTCAGAAAATTAGGGAATTCCATGACGAGGAAAATTATAATATATATATAGTATGGCTTCAAAACCGATTAAAATCCGCTGAATTAGAACCGGTTTTCAGCAAAAAAAATCATATAGAGCATTGTATTCCAAACAATTTTCCACGAATATTAAAATCAAAATCATAAAATTAATACCGGTTTTGTTAGCTCCGGCCTTCGGGCATTTCGAGGCTAACAAGACTGGTTTCCATATTAAGATTTTTCATTTTAATATCCGCGGAAAGCTGTCTATAATACTATGCTTTACATGATAACTATTTTATAACTCGGGTAACCAGGACTTTCAGAAAAAACAGTTAAATTTTAAATAGCGAAGCTTTTCTATGATTGGAGTAGGCCTGTCCATTACAGATAGCTCTTATCGTTGATTTTGGCGTGTAAGAATTGTCCAAACTTGTCAAGTTGGTTCCTGTAATAATTAGGTATGATTAAGAAAATGTAGCAAATCTATGATCGTCTTTAGAAAGTCCGCAAGTCCATTTGCAACATTGTTTAACTTTCATGAGAAAAAAAATTACTTAATAATATTAACTCCTTCATCTAATATTTAGATATAATAATGATTCCTAAAAGAGCAAGTTACAATGTTATGATCAGCCAAACATCTAAATAATTTTCGTTTGTCTTACAGTCTGATTCTCTTTTATCGATGTTGTCATCCTTGTTAAAACAAGAAACAAGCATGATAAGTTTAATTACAAGTAGGATTTTTAACTTAATGTGATCTCGCCCCTAACTGAAAGACATTGCAACTTTTCTGCTTTAAAATTGAGTTTAATAAATATCTAATAAAAACTTTTTAAATGTTTCACCTAACACATAAATAATTTTAAAAGATTGCGAAATAATTTGAAATTTTATCATAATTTTAAACATTGTCTTTTATAACATGTTTATTTGTATATAATGACTCCTTATAACTTAAGAAAGCAAAATTAGGAGAATTTAAGTAACAAGTTTATGTCTTATATTTATGTCAACAATATCATTAGTTAATCATAATAATGGATATAAATTATACGTGGATATTACAAAAGGTGAAAAATTGTCGTCAATGAAGGTTGCTAACATTATTGACCAAATCGTTTAGCCGTTAGAAGGGGAGGGGATGTGGTAAAGTTATTTATTTAAGTTAACCCTATAACAGCTTTGAAGTTCTTTGTATGACCTATACAAAATGAGGTCATACAATACAAATGACCAATGATAGGCCAAACACAGACTAAATTACCAAAGGCAGGTCACAGGACAGCATACATTTTAATTGACCAATTGTAGGCCAGAATGAGGCAATTTTTGCACTATAAAAAGCTTCACAGCTTTTACATATTTAAGACTAATACGAATTCACACTAAAAATATAAATGTACAATGGTGAGTTGTTTGTTTAAGGAATATGAATGTTCTTGGGAATACAATATTGAATCCTGTTCACTCATAAATACGCAAATACAAGCTCTGGAAATGATTATGAAATAAGATATACATAGTTTAACAAGAGTATAATATAGCACCACAGGATTTTCTCATGTTCTAACATTGAAACCTGAGGAACAACATCAAGAATTATGCAATTTTAATATATCTTCTAAAATTTAGGTTCTTCAAACTCAGTACTATGCCAAAGCTCTTTTACCTAATATTTTCCTGTAACTTTATAGAGGTGCATTATTTGCTTGTCTTGCTGACTGACTAAGAAAAGTTGTATACCGTTATTAGAGTTTTGTTAGATTACAAACAACTGAATCAATTCAAAAAAGTATGTGGTAATTACAGGTAATTTTCGAGATTTTGGTGTGCAACAAATGGAAGTAAAGACGACCTTATTATCGGAGTGGGGACAAAACACCTAATTTAAAAATGCCTAACTAAAAATGTCTAACTAAAAACACCTAAGTTTAAAAATACCTAATGTTAAAAACACCTACGTTAAAAACACCTAATTTATAAATGCCTAATTTATAAATGCCTAATTTAAAAACGCCTTACTAAAAATGCCTAACTAAAAATACCTAATTTTAAAAATGTCTAATTTTAAAAACGCCTAATTTAAAAATACCTAATTCTAAACTATCTAAACGCCTAATTTAACAATGCCTAATTCTAAAATATCTATTTTTTTCTCTTTATAAAACTAGAACTAAAATGGGGGATGGTCAACTATCACCCCCCAAGAAAGCGATGCTACGGCTACTTAGGTTAGGGAAGAAACAATAAAAATTAAAATTCATTTTCTTTGTCCTTCAACCTTTGAATTTACTAATTAATTTATTTCTTATGTGAGGTGCCACAAAGTAATCAAAAAATTTGATTTCTAAAAGCGAAGCTTTTCTACAGTATGACCCTCGAAAAAGTATTTTTAAGCATCTGCAGCCCTTATTTCTCAATGAATTATTAAAAAATGCATATGTCCTTGTTCTCCATAGTATTCCACGTAAGTAGGTATAAAAATATTTTTTTTACCTCCATTAACACAGGAGATTTTTAGAGCTAAAGTTTTGAAAAAGTGACTGAGAAAAAGAATTTTTTTTGTTTCTCTTATTTTTTGAATGGTTATATTATGTTTTTCTGGCAACTGAATAATGAGACACAAAGAAAAACAAGTTAACTAAATATTTCTTTTTTATTCCACCGAAAAATATAAATTTTTAATGGCAAAAAATACTACTGAATGAATTGATTATTTGCAAATTTTAGGTTATTTATTAACCCTTATTTATAGAAAAGGATTAATTATGACAGTTGCTCCGCCTACTTTTCTGACATCTCAATTATTTAATAGGGGGTAATTTAAGCTTTTTAGACTAAAAAATCATTATGTTTATTTTTATTTTCTTTATAACTTTTTTGTTATTAAAGTTAGGATTGTGAAACAAAAACAATTTTCCTGCTATATTCATAGAGATTTATTTGGTTTTTTAATCTTAAACAATTTTGCCTAATAAGTAAGTTTTTCAAAATATCATCAAACTAAAAAGACTCAAAAAAAATGTGTAAAAAAATGCTTTTTACTCAAAAACTAAATTTTTTATTTCATTTTTGTATAAAGTTTCTGCTAGTAACAAAAATAAAGGATTTCTAGCTTAATTTTGCTAAAAAAGTCGTTTCATGTTAAAAGTTACTTTTTCCTCAGTCACTTTTTCAAAACTTTAGCACTAAAAATCTCCGGTGTTAATGGAGGTAAAAAAAATATTTTTATATCTACTTACGTGGAATACTATAGAGAACAAGGACATATGCATTTTTTAATAATTCATTGAGAAATAAGGGCTGCAGATGCTTAAAAATACTTTTTCGAGGGTCATGCTGTATAATTAGGGTTCGCACGTCAGACCAGTTTTCTATTTCTAACTATATTTTGAAATTTTAGAGGGGGGTTGTACCCCCCCCCCCCCCCCAACTAATTGAATTCTCCTCCGCACTGCAATCGCCCCTAGAGGACTTTAGGGGGCGTAGCCGCCGATTTAATATATTCAACAACAGTTTTAAGATATGCTTAAAATTAGGTTTTTTTAAATTAGGTATTTTAAAATTAGGTATTTTTAAACTTAGGTATTTATAGTTAGGTGTTTATAAAATTAGGCATTTTAAAAATTAGGTGTTTTGTCACATTAGGCATTTTTAAAATTAGGTATTTTTAAATTAGACATTTTTAAATTAGGTATTTATAAATTAGGTGTTTTGTCACATTAGACATTTATAAAATTAGGCATTTTTAAATTAGGTATTTTTAAATTAGGTGTTTTGTCCCCACTCCTTATTATCTGCTTGAGGGGATAAAAAGGATGGGATGGAAGGCCTATGCTATTTCATAAAGAAGGTTTTGAACTCCCCTTCGACTCGTTTCTGTACTCTTACGGCTTCGTATTATACTATACTATTCAATTTTGAGACTTAAAAATTTTGAATTTGCAATATTTAGCCTTAACTTTGATATTGTATTGTCAGGTTTCTGTACTGGAACAAGATCCAATCCTGAGATCCTCTAGTGTATAATATTATCCTCGGAGTTCAATGTTCTTATTTCATAATCATTTCCTTATCTTTTACATAGAATTATAAAAATGAACAAATATTTTTGTGTAGAGCATTTTTTTCCAGAGAAATTAGAATCAATTGACGTTTTCTTAGTGTAATTTGATAAGGATTTAAATTTCACTTTCAACTGTCTTTTTAAAAATCCTAGTCAACGGTACAATTTTTTACACTTTCAGCTGTTTATATATAGACAATATAACATTTCAAAAAATGAGCATGGCAGGTATAATACATTATAATGTTATAAATTATTTTATAATGTTATTTAGAGTAGGTCATGTAGACATTAACCTGCAAGGGACTAACAATAAGCATTCCTGATAAATTTGTGGACTTATCAGTCTAGCAGTTCAAAAGATCTTACTACATACACACACACACACATCCAGCTCTAGATAGGATTACTAGCGGATGAAACTCTAGCATCAAGAGGGGTAAATAGCCTAAAACTATACCAAGACCTAATTCCAAAAAAATAACCAAAAACAATAACATAAACCCTAAGTGCAACCTGAAATTTATAATGCAATAAGTTTACACACAATATGTGGATATTCTTAAATCAAATAAAACCAATGGAAACTTACAAAGGTGTAGGCTACAGCTTTGTTAGGATGCCTTTGTAAAGATGCTGTGAGGCTGCACGCAACCACACAAATATATTTACCAGATTAATTAATATTTACATATCATTTCAATCATGCACATACTCCTCACATGAAAGTGACACTGAAAACTGAGAAAAAGCCTAAGTTTTTTTTTTAACTAGCTACTGTTCCGACTATAGCATTTAGGGGCTCTGCATTCAAAGTTGTTGTAAGGAGCGGAAAAATGCTTTCAACTATCCAAAGGGTTAAATCTAAAAATAGAATAGCACAAAACCATCCTATGACATATGTGAAGCTTCCCTGAAATCATTTCTACACTCATTAAAATCGTAAGATTCAGCCAAAAAAAACTTCATATAATTAGGAAAACTTTCAGATAGTCGAAAGTACTCTTAATAGCACTCTAAATTTTCTAGAAATTAAAGCAGTCAATAAAAATTACAATACATAGATAACAACCACTTCTAATAACTAATTTGTTATCAACCCTTATACCAAAGCTTGTGCCACTCAACTCTGTTCTTTAACAGTTTTCAAACTCGTTTTCCAAGGAGGGGTGCAAAAGTCATACAAAAACAAAACATTTGCGCTTTTAACAGATATCAAGACACGAAAAGAAACAAAAAAAACTGCGATTTGGCCTAAAAAAAGCTTGAACTACGCCTTGCTAAGATGTCATGCAATGCAAAATGTGTCGTTTACACATTAAAATTAAATTTCTTAATATAGATATGTAGGAGTGTTCACAAGAGGGGTTTGGAGCAGGGATCTTAAGGGATAAGAGTAAAACAAATTATGAATGATGATAGATTGATATTCATCCCTAATTATGATAAACAATAATGCCTCTTCTGTAGAATAGAATTGTTGGTTGAGATGTTTTGAAACCTCTCGTTTGGAACAATTAAAAGTTAAATAAAAGTCACTTTTATTTTTGAGTTTTTAAGCTAACGAATAAGGTAATGTGTTTAGAAAACTTTGGGTACCAGTGTAATTTACAGTCTAATGTCGCCTTGTGTCAGATTTTCATTAAATGATATCAGAATTTGTTTGAAACCATTTCAACCATTTTTTGGGCCCTAAAATGATTAGATACATATTGTATTATTGACCTAGTTAAATATTTAGGAAAAAATGAATACTAAAGATGAATTTTTGCTTATAATTCAGGGCTCGGCAGCCGCGACTTCAGCCTTATTGTAATGTAGTTGGCGGAGGATCGCTGTGGCTCACTGCGACTGGAGGTAGCTGCAGCTAAAGATTGCTTCAGCTGAGGTTTGCTGCGGCAGAGGGCGGCTGAACTATAATTATTTGGCTGAGGCTCATGGTATCTGGGGCTGATTTTTTATGTTCCTCTAAGGGCCATGAGCTCTAATTTAGTTATTAGCTACAAACCATTCCAATGAAACCACATAGTTGGATGTAGATTTTTAAATTTTTCCTATAATATTCCTAATTGTGCTTGTCTGCCTGTCAGGTTAGAGGCAGCCAAAGTTTTTCTTGTAAGGGAAGCTTGTTAACAGTCTCTCTCTACAATTACAAGACATGCACGCGATTCAAAGTAAACAATAAAAAACAACTATTTTTCTTAACATGTTACTAGTGTTATATAGTGCTTCATTTACTGCTTCTGAATTTCTATTTGAAACTAATCACTAGAAGGATATCATTTGTAAAAAAGGACTCACCGATGAAAAATGAAAAAGTTAAAAAACTAACCAAAAACTGTTGAAAAGGTTAGATGAATACGCAAGTGCGTTCAAATAATTCAAAATCATTCAGTTAATGCTTCGTACTAGTATCTTGCGTCTATCCTATTTTGGGACTTTCAGACAAAGGCCATGCAATCAAAGAGCTGGTTGTCTGTTGGGTGTTACTTAACCTATATCTCGGTTGTTTGGACAGAAAATGAGAGATATTTGGCTACCCTTAGTTATTCTTGGTTGTTGGACCTGACGTTAGAGTGTCATGGACAGCAGCTTCGCCCGTAAGAGGTAATTCATAGGTAATCGTCTTTTCACTTTTCATTGCTTATTTTGTTGTACATCGCAATACACCTATCAAACGTGCATTGTTTACTGTATTTACTTTTTTATTTAATCTTTTATTATTATTATTTTTTTTTTATTATTGTAAAATGCATCCTTGTTCTTAAATGTAGAATACACTCTGATGTAAGTAAAAATAGTCATGAAACAGGTATAGAACAATAGAAGATCAATCTTCTTTCCCCCTTTATTATCATAACACGACATTTTTCCTATGGTAGCTTGATAAATAAAAAAAGGATGAATAATTTATCTGCCATTAGCCATTCCCTTCACTGGGCAACAGTGCAAACTAAAAGCAGAACTGAAAATATTTCTTTGCAAATTTTTCCCTACAAAATAAACAAACAGATATTGTACATTCTATTTAGAAATATTCTAGTAGTTTGGAAAAGGAATTTTAAAATAGTTCTGCAGTTTATAACACATTTAGCTTAAATAATTTGGTCTAATAAAAACAAGGACGTTTAGGTTAGACTGTTGCTAAGCTTTTTAAAGGAAAACAGCAATATTCGAAGACCAGTTTGCATTTAAATCATTGATCTAAATTAATTAATTGAGGTTGCCAGTGGCTGAGGGTGGCTTCAGCAGAGTGTAGTTGTAGGTGGCTAATTATACCTCTAAGCTACTCAGCTTTCTCGAATCTGTGTGGTTAGTTGCGGCTGTTACTTTAGTTCTGCCTATGCTGTTTCAAGGCCGCTTAGTGAAGCCGTTTGCGGCTGATGGTGGCTGGGACTTGTAAGGCTAAAGGTGGCTGATTTGAAATTTATTAACTGTTGGTCAAGCTGAGGATTACTGGCGATTTTTTAAGGACACAGTAAATGC
The DNA here is from genome assembly GCF_053477335.1 of Acartia tonsa. Taxonomy (NCBI): domain Eukaryota; kingdom Metazoa; phylum Arthropoda; class Copepoda; order Calanoida; family Acartiidae; genus Acartia; species Acartia tonsa. The sequence continues at coordinate 37,542,148 of NC_137263.1, forward strand.
ACATACACCTTTCAAATTTTAGGATGGTATGGAACACATAAGTTGATATTTCTAGTTGCCTCTATTTCTCAAAAATATTTTTATTTGACTTCATTTGTAAATAGAATTTTCAATTTTACATTAATTAGTTTCCTTCCATTATCCAATCCTTGCACTTTTAATGTTAGAAATTTAAAATAGTTTGATATACCTTTGAATGTTTAGTTGTGTACTTTTTGTTTGTGCTTTGTACTTTATCATTCATATTCTTTTTTTCAAATTGAATAATTTTGCTTCGGTCAGCAAATTTTCTTTCTTAGTTGCTATAACATATGAAATTAATTAAGTTGCTATCTTTAAAAATATATTTTTGCTTTAAATGTTTCAAAATTACTTTTAGATTGATTTAGATTTATTCTTTGCAGACAACCAACTCTTGTATCAAAAAATATGACGAAGACCAAACTGCATAACTTTTGTGTCACTTTTGATTCCTTTGACGTCATATAATGAGGAAGATGAGAGGAGAAAACCCTTTAAAAGGATGGAGAATATGACGTCAAAAGTGGTGCAAAAGTTATGCAGTTTGGTCTTCGTCCAAAACTTCTATTCTGCCAAAGTTCTACAACGTAAACTTTTAAATGCTATGCAACTTGTTCAAACTTGTCACCTACAAGACGTAAAAAAATATATGATAAAGTTATCTTATCCATCTGAGTTTTAGAATATTTATTCCTTGGACAAAAAGGTACAATGTAATATTTGGAGCGTTTTTTATAAACAGTAAAACAGTATCCTGCATTAACAAATTTTGCAACAAACTTACATACAATTTTGTTCAAATTTTATATTCTGCTTATCAAGTTACATTCTTCTTTAAAAGTGACAATGTTCGTTTGTCGCTCCGTCTGATTTTAGAGTTTTGCTTTCATGGATAATGTCATCAATGTCACTTTGCTTTGATGCATTCTTGTTAGGAATAATTTAAGCAGCTGAGCGTGCATGCAAATACAGAAAATAAATACATATATTGTGCAATATAAAAATGAATGAAAATATATATATTCGTCCTTTCTGTTATTGCACATTTAATCCTTTTTTACTTAGTTTTTTCCCCATTCCTCTCCACTTTTCTATGTTGCCTACTACCCCCCCCCCCCCACTCCTCTGCCCCTGTCTTGTTATCTGGGCGTGTGTTTAATGCAAAACGTCAAATTGGCGTCTACAATCTTGGAGAAAGCCTAGAAAAAAGTAAAAAAAATGTTTGATTCTGTGTGTTTGTCCTGTTCTTGTGACCTGCTCTGGCGACTATCTCCATACTTGTGTTTGTTCTTGTAGCGGAGCTACTCTATAATCTATTTATCCGTCCGTCCGTCAGCCTGTCATTACATGACACTATGAAGGAAATATTATTTACTCGGCAGATATTTAAGATAGGCGGCTAATTTTTTGCGTGAAAAACACTTAGTTCGTCGGTCTGTCGGTCATGCTCTGAAAGAAAACGAAATTCTAACAAGGGAATTGTGATTTTAACGGTAGGTATCAGAGATAGACAGATGAATTTAATTTTTGAAAATTTCGCTCATCAATGAGTACCTTCTCTATAACTTTCTCTGTTTGTCTGTCTAATGCTCTATAACTCACTTTTTCCGTCTTTTTGTCAATTATATTGTAGGATATTGTCATACTTGCTTTTGTGTGTGTGTGTGTGTCCTGTGTTTTATTATGTGTTTGTATGTATCAGGATTCAGGTCTAATTGTTATTTATTTAGTTTTCCTGTAAATGAGTAAGTTGTGCCTATTTTTAGAATTTTTTATCTAACACTTTAAACAATTTACTTGTTTACTATTAAAAGTCAGCCAGGGCTAAATCGTGTACAAGATTTTCTTATAGATATATAATATACTAGGGGCTACGCCCCTAGAGGCCTAGTGTTTTTTTTAGGGGGTGGGTCAATCCTTCAATTTTATTTGAAAAGGGAGCAAATTTGATAAGATATTTTTTTTATAAACGATTTCTCTAGGGTGATAAAAGAATAGTTCTAAATCTTCCCTTAGAAGCTTCCCTGTAAAGGTAGTATACATAATTGTACGATAGACTTAAACAGTTGCGTGCACCGGGTTTTGACAGTTGGGTCATAACAGTATGGGTGGGTACATTGGACTGTAAATTACACTGGTACCCAAACTTTTTGGATACTTTTATTGAATTTGATTGGTTGGTTTCATAAAAGTAATGTTTAAACTTTTCGACCAATAAAAATAAAAAAAATGAAGGCGATTCCAATTTTTATATTTTGTTTCATTTCACAAACCTATTGACTATCTTATAAAATTGCTAAATTTATTTGTTTTAAGTTTACTATTTGAAATTCTACAAAAGCCTAGAAATATTATCTAATTGTTTTATGTTACACAAGATTTTATTTACGTTTTAATTAAAAAAAGATTCTTTAGATATCTAGAAAATTCTGAGTAATATTTGCAAAGGTTAACCACAATAATGGATGTAGAATATACGTGGATATTATGACAGGGAGAAAATTCTCGTCAATTTGGTTTGTTAAAATGAAACCCTTTTATTGGTCAGTTCGTTCATCCAGTAGAAGAAGTAAAGGGGGTGGAATGGGGGAATTATTATTTTAGCAAGAGAAATAGAGAACATGAAAATCTGGTGTAAGATCCAAGTAATACTATATCCATTAACACAATATATATCAATGTATATCTTTACCCAGGGAGTAAGGGAGGGGACAATGGGCAAATAATTCAATTTAAGAGTTTTCGCTGAAAAGCAATGAAAACCAGATTTATCAAGAAAATTTGACCAAAATTGTAAAGGGATTATGGTAATATAATTTAGAACAAAATTAGTTTTAAGAAAAAATCATTTACTTGAAAATTAAATTACCAATACATCACAATGTAGTAAACATTCTGTAATTAATCACTAGAAAAATCTTGTTTAGAACTTCGTCAACCCTTCTCATATATTTTAAATTGCCACCTAAATTCAACGGGGTTCTTAGATTGTTTAATATATAAATATCACAGTAGAGTTTCTATACATGAAATGACATTTTCTTGGGAAAAAATATTTGTTAAAACCAGCCATCAATAACAAATTTTTCTGTCTGCTATATTCAAAACTAACTCAGCTAGTTAGCGGGGCATTGATGTGCTAGTACCTAAAGTCAGTCAGAACCTGCTGAATTCATGCACATTCCCTTCAAGCCAGTTTCCAAGGTCTGAGACTCTTTAAAATTGAATATTCGATCCATTGTCCCCTCCCTTACTCCCTGATCTTTACCTATATGTGTAAATTGTAATTTGTAAGATATACAAATATGCATAAAATAAGTAGAAAACAAGGATAAAACTGTCAAGAAATAACACAGGAATTTATTAGATAATTAGTGCTAGATACCCAATAGACTGAGAATTTACAGACGTTTAAAATGTAAAAGGTACCATTACAACTATTAAAAACCGTTTAAAGTTATTATTAATTAATTTTTTTGTTCATTTTATTAAATAACCCTTTTTAAAGTATCTGTTGTCGTGTAGGTTAAAGTTACTGAAACTATGTCAGGGGTGTATGAAATATTATAAATGAATTCTGGCCAAAAAAATAAGCAGTCTATATTAAATATCAGCAATTCACATATCCCACATTCATCGCATTACGGACGGACAGACAAACGGAATTATAGAGTAACTGCGCTACAAATAAAGGTTTTCAAGTTTGCAAGTACATGTCAAAGAGGGAGGGGATACTGGAATATTGAAAATTATACTGATTCCAAAAGTTTTATAAACACTTGAAACTAAAAGATACTTGCTTTTCAACCAATAATTATAATAGAAGTTTTATTAATTTATCGGCCATTGTCTTATCCCTTACGCTTGCTGAGTAATTGCAGAGAAGCTGAGCTACTAACAAGAGGGTCATTGTGGTAAATTTGCCTATGAATCAAAATATTGTTGACATAATGACAGACCGAGTAATTCTAAACTATTTTTAAATAATTTACAGGGTACAAAATTGATACACAGTTCAGTAATATATAGGTAATTTTTATTTTTATTAATGTAACCAGATAATTTTCTAGGGGCGATTTCTCTTGGGAGGATAGTGGTACCCTTCCCCATTATAGTTATAAACCTTCCCAGGACTTATGTGAAGCTACCCTGTAAAAGAAAACCACATCGATTTAACGGTTAGCGAGATCCTTTGGTACAAACAAACAGACAGACATCTTGTTACATTATTATAATGACTAGCGGATACGCCCCCTAGAGGCCTCTAGGGGCACTTGAGGAGGGGAGAGTCGAATTTGATAACCCAATTTATTATTTTAGATTTTATGAGAAAAGGTAAAAAAAATTTTGGGGGGTGAATTTTTATTTTGGGGGGGGGGGAGGGTTTTTTATTTTAGTTGAAAAAATTTAAAATAAAAATTTTTTTGGGGGGGGGATATTTCTAGGGGCGATTTATCTTGGGAGGGTGGTGGTACCCTCCCCCAAAATAAATATAAACCTTCCCGGGACCTATGAGAAGCTACCCTGTTAAGGAGAACCCGATCGGTTCAGCGGTTAGCGGGATCCTTCGGTACAAACACACAGACAAACAGACAGACGTTTGACCATATAATCATTCACATAATTAAACAAGATTTGATTTAGAGAATAGATCTCGTTGTGTGTCCCGTTCTCTATACTTTATGATCACAATGAATTGAAATATTATTTTTAAGTAATTTTTAGTACCGAAACTACTCTATATTTCCAAATGTCCGTCCGTCTATCTGTCTGTCCGTCCGTAAGACACGAAGCTGAAAAAACATAATTTTCTTAGTTCCTATTTAAGTTGAACGGCTGAAATTTCTATCCAACATTCCCATTATTATAGAGCATAATCAACTAAAAAACATCCATGGCGGTTGGGCTGCTTTTAAACAGCTTTTTTTTAGCTGCTTTCATATTTTTTTAGTAATATGCACGATAGGTTGAAAATTGATAGAACGATTCAAACATGACAAAACCTTTTAAAAAAGTGTTTAATCGTATTTTTTATCCTTTATATTTATGTAATTGCATAGTAACAGGTCTTGCTTCTGTTGGATAATATCATCCTTATTTTCATGTAATGCAATGTTTAAAAATTCTGAAGGTCCAAAGTTCTAGAAATGTACCTTCAAGTTTTTAGAAATCTTCATGAAAACAAAAAAAGCTGATTTTGTTTACTTTTTACTACGTCTAAAAAATCTTCAATTTTATTTAAATTTTTTAATTATTTTTGGCACATATAAATATTTCTTAGTTAGGTTTACCTTTCTCATTGGTTAGAGCAAACTGAAACTAGGGTTCGGCTGGATATCCGGGTGATTTATAATGCCGAATATCCGGTAATTTGCCAGATATCGGGCCATTTTCAATATCCGGCATTAAAATTCAGGCGGATATCCGGTATCCGGCCCAACCCTAATTAAACCATATATCTTAAATAGCATTATTACAAATCACATTCAATTTCATATACCAAATTAAAGCTTGGGTGGTTAGAAGTCTTTAAGATTTTAGCCGTAGACCTTAGATACATAGACGTATAGAGAGAATATAAAGAGTTGCTATGCTTTTAGGTTTTTCTAATAGCGAAGCTACTCCATAACCCACTCTATCCGTCTCCTTGTCCGCCTGTCCGTAATACAATACAGGAAATGTGATATTTTGGGATGGTATAAAAAAATTGACAGTTCCATAAAGCTCAATTTTCAAGTATGGCTTCGAAACCGATTAATATCCGCTGGATTAGAGCCGGTTCTCAGCCATACTGAAAACTCATGTATATCATCGTATTATAGGTCCTAGGACAAACGCAGGAGTCCCAAACGTCGGATTGGACAAACGCAGGAGTGGACACTTAACCGAACCTAACCTATTATAAGCCATATTTTAGGTTTTTTAAATACCTAACCCCTGCGGGGGGGGCTTATTTGTATATTAAAATCTTATACCTAACCTAACCTGTATAGAAATATTTACTTAAATTAATATTTTAACACTCCTGCGTTTGTCCACTCCGACGTTTGGGACTCCTGCGTTTGTCCTGGAACCGTATTATAGACAATTTTCAAAGATTATTAAAATAGAAATAATAAAATCAATCTTATAATTAATATTCTAATATTTTCATTTTAATATCCGCGGAAGGCTGTCTATAATGCGATGCGATAAATAACTATTAGTGCCCTGCTTCATAAGAATTTTGCCATTACTGTTTTTTATGATTATTTATATTTAACGTATTTGTTACATAACTCAAACATTCATTTTATCTTATTTGTGAAGTGCGTAGAAAATATAGAAAAATAATAAATCTTTGTTTGTCTTATTATTTTTTTATAAAGTTTCTATTGTCGTCGAAGCCATTATAGAAAAATTAATGAATGAAAGAGAATCTTTTATTCCACTATTAGATAGAAAAAAAGGAAAATTTTGTCCTTAACCTAGAGCGTAAAATATTCTTTTTTCATTAGATTATTTTATTTAAACGTAAAAGGATTTAGATTTATTTTCCTTATCGTAGGTATAGAGAAAAAAGTGTAATTTTGATTTTAGGTTAGGTTAGTTTGAGCAATGGGTTAGGTGCCTGCATAAGCCCTGCAAGGTTAGAGTTCATACAAGGGCTTGAAACATATTATAGTTTAAGACAGATTTTTAGAGAATTTTGGAGGAGGTAGGGGGCGGTTCGCCTAAACAAATAAAACCGTAGTAAAAAAAAATCTGAAAAGATAAAGGTGGAAAAAAATAAATTATAATCCAATTATATAAAGTAGTAAGGTTTTTTTGTCTGTAGCGAAAGATCTCGCTAACCGCTAAACCGATATAGTTCTCCTTATCAGTGAAGCTTCTTACAGGTCTTTGGATGGTTTTAGGCTATATCATTTTTGTAAATAAGTCTGCGTATGGTTTTAGGCTATTTTTCTGCTCTTCCATATCCCTTTGAATATAGAGCTCCTAGATGCTAGGGGTGCAGCCGCTAGTAATTATATAAAGTAGTAAGGTTTTTTTGTCTGTGACTGAAGAGTTCGGTAGTTAATGATCTGATTTAGGTCTCTTATTCAAATTCATTAAGGTACTTGGTGGGTTTAAGGTTGTTTTTGATTATTTAAAGCTTAATATGTTTCTTTCCTTTTTGCCCTAGATGCTAGGGGAGCAGCCGCTAGTAACATATAAAGGATAAAAATTGTCTAAAATATTAGCTGTAGCTTGCTTTAAAACAAAAAGGCTGAATGCAGTTTAAGGTTCCAAGTCCTGATTTGAAAAATGGTCTTTTGTCTTTTAAAGAATATTGTCCTTATAAGTTACAAGAAAAGAAAGCGTTATTAAATTGTAAAAATTATGACCGCGAACAACAAATTTTACAGTCCATATGAAAACAATTGTATTGTCGCTTGCAAAAACATTTTTCTTTTTTTTGTATTGCAGCATTTATTTAATATTATTTGTCCGTTCTTTCAACTGACCGTCCCATATTTCTGTTTCAACTGAACGTCCCATATTACTGTTTCAAAAGCAGATTTTCCATTCTGTTGATTTCTCTAATCTGTATAGAACCGCGAATGTAGTGTAGCGCATGAAGTGCATTCGCTTGTCCTTTGAGAGGTCATGGAATCGAATCCCAGTCCAAAACCCGTTGTAAATAAAGACGTTAAAAGTTATGCATAATACTGCTATGTCAAATGCACGACTATAATTTTAAGTTTAAGGAGAATGTCTTGGCCCAAAACAGCCGGAATATTCCCCTTTTCTAACACACAAATTCTTAAATAAAATAATCTTTTACTAACTTATTTTTACGAATACATCCTACATAACGCGTCATAACGGATCGAAAAAAAGATTTCTAGCGCATCTAATGGTTAAGATCGTCCTTGTTCTTTTTAAGTTTATTTTTATTAGTTGAAAGAGAATGTTTAAACTAAAAGCTGCTACTATTAGCTGACATGCATGTTACCATCTACTATAAACACTACGCACATTCTTTCATAACAAGGAGCATCAAATCCCAAAACAACTCATTCATCACAAAAGTTTATAAGATTAATGTATAAGTGTAGATATAAAACCCAGACAACTACCTGGCCCAAGTAATTGGAACCTTTTTCGTTTGCTAGCAAATTGCTTTCTGCGATTTTGTAGCGACTTGGCTGTATTTATATTTCCGATAGTTTTAAAAAGAAAAACAAAAATAAATTTGGAAGTTGAGGGGGGTCATTTTTTTCTAAGGTCAATTTCTCTTGGTATTATAATTATAAACCTTCCCAAGTCCTATGAAAAGCTACCCTGTAAAGGAGAACCAGATCAGTAAAGGAGTGAGCGAGATCCTTTGGTACACACACACAGACGACACATAGAGATCCTTTTACTTTATTATAAGGATTATGTATAATCACTAGCGGCTGCGCCCTTAGCATCTAGGGGCTCTATATTCGAAAGAAGGTAACTAAATCAATACCCAGACTTTTTAAAAAATGTAATAGCCTAAAACCATCCTGAGACCTATAAGAAGCTTCCATTTAAGTTATGACCACATCGGTTCAGCGGTTAGCGAGAAAATTCCATCCAAACAAAAGAAGCTTACTACTTTATATAATAGGATGACTTGTTTGACTTTAACAAAACAATAAATATCTAAATTGTAGTTCACAGAATTTTATCTGTTAAGTATATCTAATAAATTAAAATGGTAATTTTTTTATGCTTAGATTTTTTGTGCCTTTGAAAACAACTTTCCTAAGTAAAAACACTAACTCCTGAACCGATATGGTTCTCCTTTACAGCGAAGCTTCTTATGGGTCCTAGGAAGGTTTATAACTGTTTTGGGAAAGGGGGTTTCTTCACCCTCCCATGTGTCCATAGAGGCCTCTGGGGGCGTATCCACTTGTAGTTTTAAAAAAAGGCTAATGAGAAGCTTTGCTTGAAAAGACTATTTTAAGAATAAACATATTTGATGAATCATGTGTTACAAACATTGATGAAAATAATCCTTTACATGGACGCATAGCTGCATTGTGCCCATTAACCCAGGAATCTCAAGGGATAAGACAATTGACGATAAATTGATGTACAACAAATTATAAAATTACACCCTCAGTATCAACTCGTTACCATGCACAGTTGGGACTTCTCAGACAAAGGTCGTGCATCTCAGAGAGTTGGTTGTCTGATGGGTGAATGGACGCTTTACACTGCATTCATAAACGGAGTATGTTTCAAGGTGCGTGGAAAAGAGGTCTAGTACCCGAAGCGACACCTAGCCCCCTAGAGTCTTATCTTTATCAGTCGAATTAATAAAGATATAAATATTTCTTATATTTTCCGTTGTTCTAAAGGATTTTTGTAATCAGATGAAAGGAAAGGTACTTTTTTTATTTTATTTTCACACATTTCCCCATATCATTGGTGTTTTTGGTCCAATTTTCATAATATTTGAGGACATTAGTATCAAAATTAAATTTAAATTGAGTTGAGCATCCAGTATTTCATTTACTTTTACCGTCGGTCTGTCAGTCATAATAAAAGATATAAATTTAAGAAAGAATTTGAAAATGTTAGAAATGTTTATTTTTTCTCCAATAACCCATTCATGATTTTATAAAATACTCTTAAAATCTCCTTGTCCGTTTTCATAACCATGATTTTTTTGTGCTTCGCTTCTTATAGATGTTGTCATCCTTGTTTAAATACTAAATCATTATTGCGCCTATTTTCCATATTTTGTGTGAACAAGACAACTATAATGCCGTCTTGGAAAATTTCAACAATGCACATTCTTTTACTTTTTCTCGTATGGAGAAAGATAATGTCAACTTTATCGTATGGTAAAATATTGAGGATTGATTAATTATTTTTCTAGCATTAAAAAAGAAAACTCTTTACCTTCCATACCAATAACGCTCATAAAATTATCATTTTTTTTTTTTTTTTTTTTTAAGTTTTTATGTTGTTACGTAAAAATGAAACATCAATATAAATGTTGAGCAAATGAAATTCGATATTTAACAATTCAGGAAAACAAAATTGTTTATTTAGACTTAAGCTAATACAATTTTTACAAATGGTAGAAAGAACATACGATAAATCAATATTCCATAAAGCTTTCCTTTTTGGGGAAAAAAAAGTTAAAATGTTTTTGGACCTTTTACTGAGAAATGAAACATGAATACTCTTGTTTTCTTGTCTTTACGCTTTCTACAGTTTTTAAAAGCGAAGTTACTTTATGAATTGCATCGGTTCACCTGTCGATCCGTCCATTCGTGAGACACCCTAAGAAATATAAAAAAAGTTATATCTGGCATATAAGATTATTTTGATTCCATCTTAATAAGACTATCCAGGGATCTAAAGGGATAAGACAAGGGGACGATAAATTGATATACATTCCCAATGATGATACACAAAAATACCCCTTCTGTAGCGTAAAATAAGTGGCTGAAACGTTTGAACACTAAACTTAATAAACCAACAAATCATAATTTCCCAAAGTCGCCAAAACTGTTAAGCCAACAAATAAGAAAATATTATTATAAAACTTTGGAGACTAGTGTAATAAACAGCTTATTGTTCCCTCTCACTCTGCTATCTATCACAATAGTAAACCTATTCCGCAAGATCTTGATATCCACTGAACCCATTGAGTTCTCAATTTTAGTAAAGATTCACAAAGTTCCTGGCATGAGATGGTTTCTAAATTCTAAAACTTTGGATAGTTTTAGGCTATTTTCCTGTCCTCTCCAACCCCCTGAAAATAGGGAGCCCCCAGAAACTAGGGACGAAGCAAGTATAGTAATTCATAAAGACCTAAGCTTTAAAGAACAGTTTTCAATATTTGCTTCTGACCTTTGAAACTAACACTTCAAATAACAGGTTGAATAAAATATTACAATGGACAATAAATTACTCTCCCTGTAAAAGATTTGTATATAAAATTATGCCTTTGGTAGCCGCTTAATGTTGAATAATATATCAATTTGTCGTCCTCTTCCTCCTGGGCAACATCGATTAACAATTAAACTATTTTTTTTAAGTGCATTTACTATTTAAGCCTTTATTTTTAAAAAAGTGTAATTAGATAAAATATTTGTAAATAGATGCATGTGTAATGACCTTATGTTAATATGTACATTTTTAGGTGGGCGTGTAGGCGTGCAGGCGTGCATATAGTTTTTTTATGCATGTGTATGTGTGTGTGTGTGTGTGTGTGTGTGTGTGTGTGTGTATGTGTGTGTGTGTGTGTGTGTGTGTGTGTGTGTGTAGCATGGTGACAGACAATATGCTCCAACACTGGCGCCGGATACACAACAATTATTCCCAATAGATATCTCCATCTCCCTCTCATCCTCTCCCTCCCTCTCTCTCTCTTCATCTCCCTCTCTCTCTCCATCTCTCTCTGATTCCTTCTGCTTTAATTTGAAAAAAATGTGGACATGTGACAGGAGAGATGCTTTTTCCAGGCCTATTTTCATTACACTTTTGTATCAGGCAAAAATGGAAACATAAAAGAGTATTTTTTGTCATAAAATGTAACTAATTTTAAATTCTGCACTGGTCATGCTAGAATCTCTCTATTATTTGTAAAGCTTGCACTATAATTCCTATAACAATTAGGTATAATAGAAAAGAAGGCAAAACTAGTGTTAGTATTATAATTTTTATTTTAACATTCGTATAACTGGCTATAATATGATACGATTCATGGCTTTGAATCGGTTCTAAACCAGCGGTTATTAATCGGTTTTGAAGTACCGAGTCCTTTTTCTGTGGCTGTTACACATCTAATGTTTATTATTCTCTTGTTTTAAATAACATACAAAGTGACTCATTTATAATTTATTTTACAAAAATTGATCACTGACAACATTAATTTTCTGTAATATCAAGAGTTACTTTTCAATAAAAAAAACTATTCTGTGTTTCAAACATACTAAAAATTTTACATAAATTGTATAGGTAGTTTAAATTAGTTAGTCTTTTCTAACAGCAGAAATTTTGAAATCATTCTATTTCAATTCTTAGTTTTTTGTATTAAGGGTAGGAAAATTACCTCTCTAAAATATTTTTTTAAAACCCAAATCATTTTGAACGCTCTTCATTATGTTTCAGAGTTCCTTTATAGTTTTTTACAAATCATGTGAAGAAATCTAGAGGGTTAAGTCCTTAGTTTTTGATAACCAGTTGAATTTTTATATCTTCATGCATATGCAGCTGAATATTAATTTGCATGCTGCAACTGAATTAAAATTTGGTGGCTGCAGAGCCCCCGGAAATAATAATAAAAGTCGAGGTTTTGTGATTTATCCTAAGTTTATTTTAGCTAAGGTAAAAAATGTAAAAAAAAAATACTCCATCTTTCTTTTTTTTCAGGGAAGCATTGTATTTGTGTATATGAGTGGCTAATTTAAGGAGTTTTAAATTTGCAAATCCACCAAATTTACTCCATTCCCTCCTCTCCTACTGGAGAAACGAACTGACCAATAAGTGATGTCCATGTTTGCAACCTAAATTGACTTCAATTTTTCCCCTGTATATCATAATATCCACGTATATTATACATCCATTGAAACATTATAGATTTTGTGCCTAGGCTTATTTCAATAAAATGTTCGCATGTTAATCTTATTATGAAGTTGTATCTTCTTTGATGTTTAAGTTATATATGTAGCCAGGAACTTTATTTTTTTTCTTATATAACAGCAATTCCATATGAAGATGTGTTCGTTAGCCCTGTTCAGTATTTTTTCTTTTCTGTATCATTTAATATAAGCATAAAATTGATAATAGAGTCTAGAACCTGACAGGGATCTATGGGATAAGACAATGGTCGATAAACTGATGTACATCCCTAATGATGAATTACAAGATTATCCCTTTTGTATCGTAAAATTAGTGGATGAAACGTTTGGACACTCAACAAAAAACCAACCAATCAAAATTCACTCTAAAGTCCCGAAAGTTGAAAATGAAAAGAAAAATTTTGTGTTAATAAATAAACTAAGTTTGTTTAATAGGAATTAGCGACCAGAGCCCTTATAAAGTCCTCTATAGGGGCACTATGGTAAGATTGGAAGGGTAAGTCGACCCTCCAGGCGATTTCTCTCTACATATATGTAGTTAAAATAAACCTTCCCTGGATCTATGCGAAGCTTCACTGCAAGGGAGAACCGGTTCATGGTTTCAAAAGTATTTTTACAAATAAATCCTAAGATTATAAATATTGTACAGTGCTAGTGCAGTGTACATGTATGATTTCTAGATATTTACACAATTTAAAACTTCAAATACAAATATTTTAGGGTATAAATGCCACAGTTCAGACCACAGTGGATTATAATTGCAATTTCTATCACATTGTCAATATTGATATTTGAAGCAGGGTTCTTATGGTATAAGACAATGGACGATAAATGACGATAAATGACAACAACAATACCCGTTCTGTAGATTATTATTATTGGTCGAAACAGTTTGAAAGCAACCAACTAAAAATTCAATAAAAGTACCTAAAGGTTTCAAGCTAACCTATATAAGATAATATCAGGAATAAGGTAGCCAACAAGCGAACTAAATGAAGATAATTAAAGTCCCTCCACAGATTTTGACGTCATACGATAGAATAACCAATTAGAGGCCAGCATAAATTTTACCATTGGTTAATTAAAGTGTATACTGGTCTTTCATTGGCTATTCTATCATATGACGTCATAATCTGTGAAGGGTATTTAATCATCTTCGAACTAAATCTAAAATAGGTTTCGTGATTTTTCCACTATGGAAATACGACGAAACCTGCTACTTTGTTATCTTTCCATGATCGAAAAATTATTGTCGAAAAAGTACGCTAGTTTCCTCAGTCTATCTATGATTATATAATTATGTAACTCAAGTTTTCTCTTTAAAATCAAAATCATATGAGATATCCCATAGTTTGTTTGCAGGAATTTAGATAAAATATTTAGCGTATTATAAAAGTGTGGCTTGATATTGCGATTTACTTGCACATTTCAAATATTTACGTTACGACACACACGCTTCTCATATGTCAGTACATCGCTTTTTCCTTCTGATTTCGCTTTAATAAATAGCAATACGTTTTAAGTAGGGTTAGGCCGGATATTTTTTTGGCCGGATACCGGATACCGGATATCCGGCTGATTTTAAATGCCGGATATCTGGTATCCGGCAGGATATCCGGCCAACGCCGGATATCCGGCAAATATCCGGTTATCCGGCCAAATTACCGGATATCCGGCCGGATAACCGGCCAAATTACTACATATTAAAGTATCAAAAAAGGATATAGTTCCTTTCGTGGCAACGCACATTAAGGGGCGATTCGTTGTATTTTTAAAATTCCTTTTAATAGGTTATTTTAGGTTAGGTTAGGTTATATTTGGTTAGGTAATTGCCCCGCAGGGTTAGGCAATTGGCCCTGCAAGGTTAGAGTCCCCCGCGAGGGGCTAGAAAAAGGAGGAAAGCTACTGTGAAAATACGAATGATCGCTCCTTAAGGGGCGTTGCCACGAAAGGGACTATACCCGCAAAAAAAATTCTTCATAAACTGGTGTTTTATATTATACTAGCGGATGCGTCCCCCCCCCCTCTGTTTTTTTTTATCCCATTTTCTGTGTATGAAAGGTAGAGGGCTATAACTGAGATACTTTCGAAATTTGGATATGACACATAACTGAGAGTTGAAATTTTTTTAATACCTCCTTCCTGGCGGGCACAGGATGCCAGCAAATCTGGTAAGGCCATTCAGGTAAAAAGTAAAAATATCTTTTTACTTAAACATTTCATGAAGTAGGTTGCGTGATTTTATTAGCAAATCTTAGATAGCAGGACGAAGACCAAACCGCATAACTTTTGTGTCACTTTTGATTCCTGTGACGTCAAATAATGAGGAAGATGAGAGGAGAAGTGGGAAAGAAAACCCCTAAAAAAGATAATATGACGTCAAAAGTGGTGCAAAAGTTATGCAGTTTGGTCTTCGTCAGATAGTAGTATTCCTGTTTTATCTACCAATTTTCTAATATTTCAAACAGAGTGGCGTGTAGAAGGGGATTTCAACAGGGTCGTACAAAATTAAATCTCTTTTTTCAGCCCCACGGCCACAAGGTTTCACACATTGAACTGCTTGTGAAATAATCGATATATTATTACTTGGATGTTGCAACAGATTATCATGTATCATGCTAAAGTAATAATAGCAAGCTAAATAGGCGACAAATTTTCCCATGTTAATATATCCACGTATATCCTAAATCTATTGGTGAATAGCTGTATACTCCAAAAATTTAAATTTAGGTTTGTTTATCATATGTACGACATGAAACCGTAGAAGTTACATATGCATTACATTTGACAGGGTATGTTTTCTGAAAATTAGAAGATATATCATGTTTATTCTTTAGTGGATTAAATTTTTTTAGAATTTTATCGTCTTGCGATAATAGTTATTTTTCGCATCTGATTATAGACAGCTTTCCGTTCGGCACTCGTGCCTAACATAACTGGTTTTATTTTGATATTCCTGGAAAAGTGTCTGTAATACGATGCTATACATGATTTTTCAGTATGGCTGTATGCCAGTTGTAATCCAGCGGATATTAATCGGTTTCGAAGCCGTACTGCAAATGTCTTTTCGAGCCAGAAAAGGTCAAATAAGAGTTATAAAAGAGTACGGTTATAGAAATGCTACTTATCTAAAAATATATTATGTATGATAAGATAGTATGGACCGATAGTACGTATGTGTGTGAGTGCGTATGTGTGTGTGTGTGTAAGTAGAACGATACTACGATTTTACAAACGGCGCCAGAAATGAGGCTTCCGTCGGATGTGCGATTCAAAAAGAAAGCAAGGGTAAAGGTAAAATCCAAAGCTCGGCAGTGACGACTAAGCCTAAAATTTAAACCCGTTTGTATGCTTTGAAAAAGTTCTCGATAAAATTTATTTCAATTTACAGGTCAGGATTAGATTTCCAGCTTATTTTTAAAATTTTAAACGGTATGTTTCCCTGAGGCTTACAGTTGCGGCTGCCGATCCATGGTAAAATCTGCTCGACAGATTTTTTTTTGGAAACCTAGAAAGAGTTTTGTATCTATTCATTGTTTTTAATTTATTTTAACAAAATCCTAGGTTGAACAAATTTAGTAATTTTTTTATTCAGGTATCTAATTGATTTTTATCTTTCAACGGAAATATACATGCTTTGAAACCTTGAATTTATTTGGTGTATAAAATATAGCTTATGAGACTATAGAAATTCTCTAAATTATTAGCATTTACCCTGAATATACATATAAATAAATGGCAACCGCAACGGCAGCTTTTCCGAAAGTCATATTTTCTCTAGCAAATATTCAGTCTCATCCATTCATTAGTTTGAAGCATCACGAGACTTTAAAGAAACATGCATGCATGCAGACTAAAAGAAAATATAAACAAACACTGGACAACCAAGGATAATTATGTCCAAGAGTATATTAGAGTAAAGGGAGCACCGTAGCTCTCTAGTAACGCACTGAGTTACGGTGATGAGAATTCGAGTTCAAACCCTCTCGTGTTGCAATCACAACATGTTGTCTCAAATTCTCTAATGTGGATTCACGCAACCTCCCCCAGTTGCGTTGGAAGGGAGATTGTTAGGTAGTTTGGAATCCTAATAATCATGTGTATAATAGCAACACATCCCTTAATTCCAGGCTCCTCTGAGGAAAGTGTCATTCATTACGGTGACTTAATCTGGGACACCTGCCACACTCAAAACCGGCGAGGGTGAGGTAATAACGAGGAGCTCTCATGAGACAGCGTGTCAAGTCATACTTGAACGTGGAGCTTGAGCTGGCCCTGGTGGCTATACAAAAGTGTTTCAACATACTCCAGGAGTCTTAGATCCAAACTCTAAGAAACTATGGCTAATCAAAAAAAAAAAAAAAAATGTCCAAGAGTAAAACATGTCGTTAGAAAATAAATTGGTGCTTTCCCTCAAAGCGCATATCGAGCAATGACCACTCCCCCGTCGCATATTTTAAAATGAATGGAAGGGGAGGATTGGGATAACTTTTTAAAGTATGCCTAGCTACTGCGGGGAGCACTAACTCTGCCTGGCCTATACCTGCGATGTCCTACTCCTTTCGTGCTACCCTGTACAAAATATAACCTAACCTCACCTGACTTAAACTAATAAACAAACAGAAAAAATGGTTTTATGCTGGACAAGGCACTTGAGGGAAACCGCCAAAACTTCACATATTGAACAATTATTGAAAACTTTAGATTTGAAGTAAGGTAATTATTGCTGTTATAAAAGATGATAAAATTATTAAAGATGAGGGGTGAGAAAGGCAAAGATACTCTATAACTAACTATGTATTTAGTAGCACAGCTACTCTATAACTCTCTCACTGTTCTTTCTATGCTATACTATTACTATCCATCTATCATATAGCTACTTTGTAATATATGTGTGTTAGTCCGTTTGTCCTCAAAAAAATTGTAATTTACTCGGCTGCTATTAGAGATTCATGGCTGTTTTTTTTGTTGGAGAATATGTTACTCAATAGATGACTTGCCTGTCGATCTGTTTAAGGGGTATAAAATCTATTTAGGAGAAGCTATTGAAGATAGATGTCTGGACTTTTTTTTAAAGATTTTTCTGAACAACTACAATGTGTGATTTTTTTATTAAATAAAAAGTATTAACATTTTTTACCTAGAAAATAAAATCATCAATAAAAGATAGAGACAGTTTTAGATTCAGCAAGTTCGAAAAGTTTTTTTGCCTAAATTAAAAAAGCAAGAATTATTACATTTAAATCAAGAAATAGGTTTCAGTGAATTTTCGAAAAGTCCTTTACTTAATCCTAAAAATAGGCAATAAAAACGAAATAAAAAAAAGTATAAAAACAAAACAATTGTATTTATCAGTGTAACCGTGGTCAACTGTCTATAAAACTATAATATACATTATTATACAAACATTATGATTAAAGATACACATTATTATCTTCAATTATCTTTCTAATAAGATAAATTTGATTTGCTTATAAGCAAAGCATATATACTTATACACTGAGGTAGTTCAATTTAGAAACACACACATGCACACACACACACACACACACACACACACACTATAGTACAAATAGGCCCACTCAAGTTCAAATCCGGTTACCCACATCTGCTAAAATTTGACTTAATCAAGCCAAACAACAACAACTAATAATAATAACAAATATATTTCAGTTGTTTCACATAGTAACTTTATTTCTATTTACTTTATACGAGTTAGATATAATCTTAAACAAGTGAATATTTTATAGGATAACAATGGATATTGAAGGAGGAAAAACGTATGGTAAACACAAGCTAAAAGTGTTGGCTTACATCAAAGCAAAAAGATTGATTAGAAAACAGAATAAAACATTTTCTAACAGAGAGTGAGTATAGTTTTATCTATTTATATATTTGATTATAAATATGTACTTTTCTTACAACGCTACATTACATTAATTTTAATAAAAATTAATTGTTCTATCGTAATTTGCATTTAATCAAAAATTCTTTGGTGCTTGAAATCCTAATGTATAAATGAAGTAATCCAGAGACGTCCAAGCTTTTTATTTTGAGGGGGTTAAAATGAGGGGTTTCAAAGTTGGAGGAGGGGTAAACATTCAACACCCCTTTACCTCCACCCTTGGACGTCAGTGATTAATTTGACTATTTAATTCAGGGATCTTAAGGGATAAGACAATGAACTAGAAATTGATATATATCCCCAATGATAATAAAGAAATCAACGCCCTCTTTATATTCATATTATTGGTTGAAAAGTTTAGATACTACTAGTTTGGAACTAATCATACAATATTGAATATAAGTAAGTACCCAAAGTTCTTGAGCCAAAGAATAAGATAACATGGTTATACAACTTTGGGTAACAGTGCAGTAATTTATGTACAGTTTAATGTCCCCCTTTCTTCCTACTATTTAAGCATGTAGATATTGTGTCATCTATGGCCACTTTTTGCACCATATAGTTGACTATCAATTCCAATTGTATGATAATATAATTTCCAGGTCGAACGTACAAACCCTTAGTCAAAGATTAGCAGCGCAACTTTGATTTTAGACGTCAATTATCTATTAAATTTAAAATTGTTTACTTAAGTCTACAATAAAAGTTATTTGCTGACAGTTAATAAAGTTGTTAAAATTAATGCTTAATTAATTTATTACATAATTTGCTTAATAAAGCTGTTTCAAAATTTTGTCATGAATAACTTTTGGTGATTTAAATAAAATTTGTTAAAAACGAGATTTGTTTAAGATAAAAACCGCTTTGCTTTTACGATACATATTTCATATATGGAACATTTTGCAACTTTAAATCTTAGGGTAGCGTGGGGTAATTCCGGTAAATTTTTTTGTTCTTCCTAAAAAACATATTTCTAATAACTTTTTTCCAAATATTTTGCAGATTCTTCCAGGTTTGGCAATAATCTTGATGCCTGTCTTAGTCCCATTAAGATCTCTCAACTAGAAGTTGGTCAAAATTAGAATTTTGAAAAGAATCAGTGTCTGTCCGTCTGTAATGCTAACAGTTTATAAACTAAGCTACTATATAAGTGCTGCACCCCTAGCATCTAGGCACTCTGTCTGCCAAGGGGAAGAAAAATAGCCTAAAACTATCCTAGGCAATTAAAGGGAGAACTCAATCAGACAGATCAAATCTTAAGTGTCAGACAAAAAACCTAACTACTTTATATAATAGGATAGGGAGGTTCGATTTTTAATAGCATAGCAGATCTTTCAATTTCTTTCGCCATCCCATCCCATCCAATCAATTCTCTTTACTTTTCCTTTCGCTCCCCTACCATTACAATTCCTTTCAAAAACATTGCTAAAATAAAATCGACATGATGTTTAACTAATGACGATTTAGTTTACCGTAATTTAATAAAAGTTAATATGGCTGACATTTATAAACATGGTTCTATTCTAAGACTGCAGTCATTAATGTATTTTTAAAAAATTGGCAACCTATGAATTGATGTTTGTTTGCAGGGCCGGTGCCGCCATGGCCATGATGGCCAGGGGCGGCAATGATGTGGATGAAGAAGAAATAGAGAGAATCCGGGAGGAGAGAGAGGAGAGAAAAGAGAAGAACAGAGAATGGAGGGAGAGAAAGGAGAGAGAGAGACGGAGACAACGTGGTGAACTCTCAGAAGATGAGGATACTTCTGTGTCAGGCTCTACTTCAACAATAACAGCCTCTGCACCTATGTTGTCAGAGCTGATGGATCAGCTGAGCTGTACATCCTGTAAGGACGGGCTCACCGGCAAGGTTTGGCAGTGCCAGGTCGGTCATCCTGTTTGCAAGAATTGTGTTGACAAATCCTGGCTACAGGGAGATGATATTTCTGATAGTGTAACATCAGCGTCGTCTAGCAGAAAGTCAAGCAAGTCAAGCATATCTAGTCTCTCTTCTCTGGATAGATTCTCAAATATATCAGATAACTCAGTGAAGGAAATGATTGAGAATATGTCTGAGCAAGAGCTGCTGGACCTGCTAGAGTCATCCTCTACAACCTCCAGCAACGTGACCTTCAGCGGGCCCACACTCACGGAGCGTAACATCAAGGAGATCAACTGGTTCAAGAACTCAATCAACATCCGCAAAGATGCCATTGCCCCGTACAGAGATTATCATATTGAGAATGATGGGAATATATTTACTATTGAGGATAGTGATGAGGAGGAGGGGGAAGGAGAGGAGGAACAGGTGGTTAGTAACTGGGATGTTATGCCCAAGGATGAAGTTGAGCTTAAACATGACAGTGTTTTAAAGGTAATAGATAAGATAATAAAACTTAAAATTCAATCTAATAAGGAGGTTAATCTATTTGTTAGCTGTGTATTCCTAGTTGATAGTAGGGTGTACGTCGCGTTTGTCTACCTACATAAAATTGGTTCTTAGTTATTTTTAATCGGTTTTTAAATTTTATTTGGCTAAAAGGAGTGCAAAATAATTTTTATTTATTCTTTGCAGTAATTAGATGTTTGTCTGTATTTTTTTTTTTTGGGGGGGGGGGGTAATTGAATTCGATGACCCAACTTTTTAATCTATTCTTAAAAAGAAAAAAAATTGGTGGTTATTTTTTTAGGGGGGGGGGGGGGGGAGGGGTCAACCACTAGGGACGATTTATCTTCAGAGGGTGGTGGTACCCTCCCCAACAATGTCTATCAACCTCCCCAAGACCTATTAGAAGCTACATTGTAAGAAGAACTATATCGGTTCAGTGGTTAGAGAGATCATACGGTACAAACAGACACTCAGAGATCTTGTTACTTTATTATAGGGATAAAGTTAGCCGTAACTGTCTTTATTTTTTAATAAAATACTTAATGTCCATATTTTAGATTGCTATATAATTTCAGAAGGCCCAAGAGTTGAGCCTTGATAGTTCAGTGGACCAAGATTCTGGTAATGAGACGCAGAGTGACTCCAGTCAAGTCACATTCAGTGCTCCAAAGCCCGTTGTTGTCAATCCCATCGATTGGTTCAAGGAAAAAAAATATAGTCAAAAATTCTGCAATATGACACTCATATCAAAGGGGATAGAATGGGGCAGAATGGAACTTATATTTAAGGATATAAGTTCCAAGCTAAACAACCTAGGAATCGCCATTTCAGAAGTCTAATTAATAAGATAATTTTGAGTAAAAATGGCAGAAAATCAACATGTTTATAATAGACGCATAATCGTTTTGTGTTATTTACTATATATACAGCTTATTGTTACACTTCTCCTATAAATTATACTTCATCGCTGCAGTCATCTCAATCGTAATGTTTAAAAATGTTTTTTTGCCTAAATTTACAACTAGTCCGATTCTATACGAATATACCTTAATGTAGTAAAGCACCAATTACAATAAATCTTAAACTATATTTTTTATGCAACCGTCAGGGTACCATCACAGTGAAGAAGGACGTCATCCGTCCGTACGAGGATTACCACGAGGAGGAGGAGGAGGCGAACGGGAACAAGGTCACCTTCAAGGAGGATGTCGAGTACATCAGTGGTGTGGAGTATGACACGGATGACGACAGCCTAGACTCTGCCTCCGTCCTTGAGAAGAGGATTCTGAACAAGAGAAGCAAGATCTGCCGAGATTGTGAGGCCCCTATTATTGGGAGAAATATATACCTGGAGAATCTGGCTAGAACTGTTTTTCAAAAATAAATTTTGATTTTTTACAAAGTACAAAAATAAAAAATGTAAGGTAGCCCTATCAAAACAATTGTGTAATTATTAATCAGGGCTCGTCAACCACCTGTAAGCCTTGGGAGAACAACCTTTCACAATTTTAAAAATTAGCTGGAAGTCTAAACCTGACCCAAATATGGCAATCCCTCATTTCAAAATAAAATTTTAAAGCATTTAAACGAATTTAAATATGAGTCATAGTCGCGGCTGCCAAGCCCTGTTATTAATGTCATAAGAATATCATTAAGTCGATAATATTATGACAGTTATAGTAAATATTGACTCTAAATATTTTATTAAAAATTTTCAGTCGATATTATGTCACAGCCGCGACCATTTTCCGTACAGTAGACAAAAGCTAATAAATCTGCAGGTCGACAGAATCCAATAGTTTTGACAGGGTGATTAAAAACTATTTCAATTGCCAACATATTTTAAAAAGAAGTTGTATCAACTTTTTTTTTATAGCTAGCCGGTCCTTTTAGTAAGTAGTAGATGTAAAATTTTTCATAGAATTCAGATATGCAATCGGTTTTTTTGTAGACCTCTTATTTTTTAAGTAATTTAAGTTTAAAAAAAAAAGAATTAAGTCGATTTTAAGGTACTAAAATGCAACAAAAAAAAGAAAGAAAATGGCCATTATGAACAAAAATAGTAAGATCTTTAATTTGACACCTTACTTTTTCAATTCTGTCAGGTAATTATTGAAAAAATTGATTTTTTTAAACCCACGAGAATAAACACTTTGAACTCAATTTTATCATTTCACAAGTAAAAAAATATGGGTTCATATATACCTTTAGAATCAGAAAAATATTACGAATCCATTGTAAGCAAAATTGAAAAAAAAAGTTTACAATATAGTATATAAACTACAATAAAAGGAATTATATGAAAATATCATATTATATTGTACAGGCAACGTCTTAACTTTTGAATTGGGTATAAAAATGGGAAGGGGGTATAGAGGGGGTAAAAAAGGGAAGACTATAGTGTTGCCAGAACAAAAAATACAATTGGCCATTTTTATATTTTTTTACTTTTTTTCAATTTTGCTTACAATGGATTCGTAATATTTTTCTGATTCTAAAGGTATATATGAACCCATGTTTTTTATGTCTGTTTGAGAAAATATTTAGGTCTAAAGTTTTTATTAAACCGAGGTTAAAAAAATAGATTTTTTAAATAATTACTCAACAGAATTTTAAAAGTAAGGTGTCAAATTAAAGATCTTACTATTTTTGTTCTTACTGGCCATTTTCTTCTTTTATTTTGTTGCGTTTTAGTACCTTAAAACCGACTTAATTATTTTTTTTAAAAACTTAAATTACTTAAAAAATAAGAGGTCTACAAAAAAAACCGATTGCATATCTGAATTCTATGAAAAATTTTACATCTACTACTTACTAAAAGAACCGGCTAGCCATAAAAAAAAAAAGTTGATACACCTTCTTTAAAAATTTATTTCAAATCATCGTTTACTAAATCATAGTATTTTTTGTTGATTTTCACAAAAAAATAATAATCTCAAAAAAAAACAATTATGAAATGATTACATGCTGACGATAACATTTTTGCTTTGTTTATTTCTGTCAACTTTTGTGTCGTTATTGTATCATATAATAACTTTATGTCAATGATATGTCAGACATGACTCCTTTTTTATGCCAAATATTCGATAAACCCCATTAAAATTATATTTCAACATATGTAGCTAGATGTATTGTATATAACTTTAACAATGTCATTAATTAATCTTTTATTTGATTAGTAAAAATTTACATTTGATGACAAAACAATATAGTGCCACTGAAATCAATTTTTAGAGACTGACTAGTTTTATCCTTTTTAGTATAATACGTTTTATAGATAGAGTCCGTCCGTTCTATATAAATTATTTTGTAAATTCATATATAAAAGTAACAGAATATGTGTCTGTACCGAAGGATATCGCTAACCGATGAAACAATATCATATGGTTCCTCTTTGCAATGTAGCTTCTTATAGGTCCTGGTAAGGCTCATAACTATTTTTTGAGAGGGTACCACAACACTCCTAAAAAAATCACGCCTATAATATGATTACCAACCCCCCCCCCCCTAACCAAAAACAAATATCATACCTTAGTTTTATTTTAATATTAAATTATTTTTGGCTAAAAGTAATAGAGAAAATTTTCAGCCGTTCTTTGTCTATCTGCTATATGAATAATGTATGAAAACCTCCTAAGCTGTTTCAGGGGGGTGACTACCTTTGTCAAGAAGTATGGACCCCTTATTTTTGCCAGGTGGGTGGATACACCCCCTTATGCATGCTTTTGATTTTAATCTATTCAGAACATATTATATAATCCTGCCTTCCATTATTGTCTAACTTGCCATAGCAAAATTAATTCATTGTTATCAACGTACCCATTCTTGTTATAGCATAAAAATATTTTGATTCTAAACTAATCAGAATTCTAACTGTACAAAGTTTGTTACGAATTATTATTAAAAATATATGTAAATATTCATTGGTGCTATTATAAACATATTTAGTTAAAAATAAATTTTATTTTGCAGCAAGATTTTTTCTTTAAAAATTATTAAAATAATAAAATGATCACAAATATTCATATAAAGAATTCATTTTAAGTATGACTTCAAGATCTCCTGGATTACAACCGTATCTCAGCCATACTGAAATAATAAGTATATTATCGTATTATATGATCAAATTATAAAGTTATTATCAGTTTTGTTCGAACGGGCCGTCTGCCCATCGGGGCTAACAAAACTGGTTGTAGTCTTTTGATTTTTCATTTTCATAACAGCGAAAGCTGTCTATAATACGATGCAATAACTATAATACATTTTACGTCTTCTGAAAATATTTGCTTTACGATTAACTATGCGTTTCTAAGAAATTTTACCTATTTGTAAAATATATTACAGGATTTAGTCAATTGTTAGTCCTTCGTGAACCTAGGATTTTAATTTTCGTGGCTAATTTATAAAAAAAAAAACATGATACCTTCATAAAACAGAGCTCTGGTGGAAGATAAATTTCTGGAGCGAAACGTATTGTCCAGCAGATCATATAAACAATGACAAAATATAAATCATGAAAGTATCTCTGTTTGGTGCCAATTAATTCCATTTGAAATTGCTTAAACTTTGAATAGTAACTAAAGGGAAGTGGGCAAGAAGGGGGGGAGGAAGGAAATAGGTTGTTAGGAAATAGGGAAAATTTCACTTAGATTTTTTTGTCAGAATCCTGTTCCCTTGACCCTGCGAAGTATAAACTGAACAGTCACTGGGCCACAGTTTATTATGGGGTCAATATGATATGTTGGGGGTAACTCCAAAGTTTATTGAAGAAAATGTAAACAAATGACACCATCATGTTTAAACAATGATCTCCTCTGATCGTTTCCCCTAATGGATATAAAATATACTTGGATATTATGACAGGCGAAAAATTGTCGTCAATTTAGGTTGCTAACATAGAGATTACTTATTGGTCAGTTTGTTGATCCAGTAGAAGGGGAGGGGATAAGGTAAGGGGGGGTCGTTATTTTAGCCAGCTACAAGTTTTACTTTATTAGAGTAAATGATAATCTGATGTTTTATCAAATTAAGGATTTATCCATTTTGCCTTAGTCTGCACAGAAACTTGCATAAAGTGTTAAAGGGGATATAATTGATTATGTTTGTAATACATGCAAATTAATCTTTACTCTACGCGTGTAGGTGACTCAATTTGATTGATTGATACACCATAGTTACATGGGTATAGGTATTGATATAAAGGGGTACTAGATCAAGCCGATATTGTTGTATTAGATCTTGTATTTATTATCTCTACTTGAAAGTACACTAGTGGCTGCGCCCCTAGCTTCTAGAGGCTCTGTATTCGAAAAGGGTAGGGAAATGCAGAAAATTGCCCAAATCCATCCCAAGACTTAAATCTTGAAATGAAATAGTTTTAAACCCTCCAGATACCTTTGTGAAGCTTACCTAAAATAGAGAACTCAATCGGTCCATTGGTTATAGAAATCATAAGATTCAGACAAAAAAGACTTACTACTTTATATAATAGGATAGAATTAAGACATGACCCAATGTTTCATGAGATCTCCAAATCGAGAAAAAGAAGTCAAACAGCCAGTAAAATAATATTTAGATGATTTTCGGCCATCACTGAAAACTGTTTAATACTAATTCCTACACTTTTCAACAACTTAACCTTCATGTTAAGCATACAAAAGAACTCATGGATGGGCAATTAGACAAATGAGTCATGAGCAGATTTTCAGTGACCAACAAACTAACGAACCAAGTAAATTTACAAGATGCTGTGAGAAATAACTTCTTCAAAAGAATCAGCAGTCTAGCTTAAATTGCAGCTGAGAAAATAATATTTCCCCTATAGCATTACGGACGAACAGATAAATTAAATTAGAGTAGATTCGCTATTAACAACGTTATCATGACAACATCACGTCTAAACAGAATGACCTATCAATGAAATGCTAAAGGGGTTAAGAACATGATAGTAGACATTTACATACACCGTGAGAATATTTCTTGATAAAAAGTTTAACTTCAATATTTACTATCATATTGTGATCTCGTGTCCTGCACAACATTTGTCAAGGGGTTCAACTTACATTATATTTGTGAGATTGTCACTTTTTAGGGGGTTAAAAAGAAGGCAAAACAATCTTACTGCATACTGGGATCTTAATAATGAGGAGCTCCCATGAGAAAGCGTGTCAAGTCAAAATGGACTTAACGTGGAGCTTGAGCTAGCCATAAGAGGGGTGGGGGGGGGGGGAGAGTTTTGACACATTTGCGTAAACCTGGTGTATAGGCTTAATTAATCTTTGTGCTGAGAGGATAGGTTATTAAAGATAAAATCATTCTTATATAATGAGTTTTCCCAAGTTTTAAGATTTTTTGGTTAGGCCACCAGGTTCAGGAGCTGCAGGCCTCAAGGTTCAGGAGCTAAATGCCTCTAGGTGGTCTCTGGACAGGTAAAAATTTTAAAAAATCTTTTTTTAAAAAAAGAATTAGAGGTCAAACACTAAGAAACTAATGCTACACACACACATCCTACTGTTTATGTTGTTATATGCTAAAATATATTGTATGGATGCAGGAATTCACATACATTTAAAACAGTTTTCTTACATAGCAGCTATGTAAATTCCATCTTTGTTAAACGAATTGCACAGACAGTCGGATATATGCTAGTTAAAGTATAGCTAGCTATGCTTTTTAATTTTTTTGTAGATTTGTAAATTTTCATGTATATTAAAAAAATAGAAAAAAATAACAACAATAAACTATCACAATGGAGCTTTAAGTACTCTGGCGGCTGCAACGGCATTATTCCCCTGGCCGCCACTGCATATCAATAAGAAGAGCCCGTTGACTGAAGTGTGCTGGTACATACTCTTGCAAAGCTCCTCTACTTTGCACATCCTGTTTATTGTTAACAGTACAATAATAGTAAAGATTTATTAAAATAGTTTTCAATTCCACAGTTGTTTTCATTTTTCTTTTTGTCCATTGGACATTGTATTCCAAGACTCCAAAATAAAGTCATTTTAATCAATTAAATCAATGAGTGAACCTACCACCCCCCCCCCCCCCACCCCCCCCCCCCCATTATCTAACCGCTACGGGAATAACCCTCCGGTGCTCTAACACTGCGGGGCTACCCAGTACCCAATAGAACCTAACCCAAACTCGAAATAATAAACAAACAAACTTAAAACTAACCCCCCTGTATTTTTTATTTATACCTATTAAATAAAGAAGCTGTAATACAAATTTTAAAATAAAAAATAGGTTTTTCCCATAGAGTTCAAACGGTCTTTGATGCCGTAATTTTTAATGGTTTCATAAAAATGTCCATTCTAGGAAAATTTAACCAAAGATTGTAAAAGAATCCTTGGAAAACATACATGCAAAATCTATATTTTTTTGTTTCTTATTGTACTATCCTGTCAGTATCTGTGTAGTTATTAAAGTCCAAGTGAGTGATGCTCATATCATATTGGAAAGCTGCAGCCTGACCAAGCTCCACCACACTCTCAATACTCTCACCTGAAATATTAAAATCTAAATGAGTGATGCTCATATCATATTGGAAATTCGCAGCCTGACCAAGCTCCAACACACTCTCAATACTCTCACCTGAAATATTAAAATCAAAATGAGTGATGCTCATATCATATTGGAAAGTCGCAGCCTGACCAAGCTCCAACACACTCTCAATACTTTCCAAATCAAAGATACCAGAGGCCGAACTCAATACATTTTTTTACTTAAATGTAAGATTTTTTCAACCCGCGACAGTGGCGTGTTTTGCAACGCATCCGCTCGTTGTCATTGCGGGAAGGTGATAGGATCGAACCTCGGTCCAAAACCGCGTGATAACTAAAGACGTTGAAAATGTTTTCTACTGTTTCTGGTCAGGTGCGCGACATAAATGGTTTTAGTGGACATCCCTGGCACATTTCAGTCAAAACCCAGAACAATTTAATTAGGACTTCCTGACAAAACTCATTCAATCCAAGGGTTGTTTTTCTGAAGGACGTTTGACCGTACAACCATCCCCCTAATCATCACAGATTTTTTATCAAAATGCATCAAATAAGATCTCATGAACAGAATAGAACAGAGCAAACCAAACAAATATAAAGGGAGGGGGCGGATGTGACACTTTTTGAAACCAAAACTAAAAGTCAAAGGACCTCTACTAAATCTGGAGTTACAGCTCTTAGATTTGACATGGCAGTTGCTTTAGAGAGGTACATTATGGAACTGTGAAGAAACGGCGGTGGAACCGCTGCTCCAGCCGTTTTCCGCCGAATTTTGTTTTTGCCTTTTCTCGCCAAATTAGGCAATTTTCATTCATTTGAGATAAACTTTTTTACTCATAAAAATTTCCCTTATATTTTGACACGACACTTTATTAATTCAAATATGTCCATATTAAACAAAGTGTCAAGTGTAAATATACTTATTGAACGGCATCATACTTCCAGTAAAACCACATTTCTCGTCTCCTGCATTTGCAGCCTTTTTTCTTTCCTGTCGTTCCTTACATTTGCATTTGGCGAGAAAAGGCAAAAAATCGGCGGGAAACGGCGGTTTCTTCACAGTTCCATATCGTACCTCTTAAAAGCAACTGCCATGTCAAATCTCAGAGCTGTAACTCTTTATTTAGTTCAGTTCCTTTGACTTTTAGTGTTGGTTTCAAAAAGTGTCACTTCCGCCTCCCCCTTTAGAATAGGTGTAAAGTAAAACCATTGGGTTGATAATATTTTAAATCACCAAGTAATCTATAATACAAAGTAGAACGATGTGTCTGTCTGTTTGTTTGTAGCAAAGGATATCGCTAACCGCTGAACAGATCGGGTACTCCTTTACAGGGTAGCTCCCATAGGTCCCGGGAAGGTTTAAAACTATTTTCTTAGGAGGTGGGACACCCCCAAACCCCCCAAAAAATAAAAAATCCCCCCCCAAATAAAAAAAATTTAAATTTTTTTTTTATAAATCTAAAATACGAAAAATTGGTTTGATTAAACCTCTTAGGGCAAAGCCCCTAGAGGCGAAGCTACTAGTATTATATTGAAGTTGAGTGATTTTTCTATATAATCTGCACGTGAATAAGACAAAGTACACAGCACCCTTCCTCCAAACAATAAATCATTAGAAATCTCGTTCCTAGTGCAGATATTTACATAGTACAAATTTACGCTGTTACCAAAATTGCGCATTTATATTTCACATATTATTACTTTTTTTCGCACATGGCGAATTTCTTATTAATTATTGATTGACACTTTTGCTGAATGATACGTTGAAATATTTTGAAATCTTAGATTATTTTCTTTATATACACATGTTGCAGAAGAATGTGTTCTTCAACGTAAAATAGGTGTTTATATGTAATTTAAGATCTTAGAAAGTATTCCTCCCATGAATGGTTGTAGAATAAACGTGGATATTATGACAGGGGAAAATTGTTGTCAATTTAAGTTGCTATTTCACTTGTCATTTATTTGTCAGTTTATTCATACAGTAGGAGAGGATAAAAGGGTGGATCATTATTTAGCCAGCTACAAGTTTCACTCATTAGAGTATATGGTAATCTGGTACAATTGTAAACTCATAATTCGAAGATATACGTTGCGTTATTAGAATTAATTCCTGTAGGTATGATTTAAAATCGCTTTAAATATTTTACTAGCAAAGCTGCTCTATAATTTCATGCGTCAATCTGTCCGCCTGTCAGTTAGAAAAGTCTTAAGGAATTTTCTCGACTGCTGTCAAAACTCTTCTCTATAACTTATTTTGTCCTTAATATTTATCATTGGTGTTTAGTTTTATTCTAGGCTACATAATGTATGTTAATGTATAAGTATAAATATGAAACCTAAAATAAATTTCTATTTCAAGGATGATTTTACTTACAACAACAAAAAACCTTGAAGACTTTGCTTGTAAGATTTTAGGTTTGAATTTCTTAGGAATAGGGACAGATGGTCAACCTTGTGTAAGAAATTGAATCCATATATTTTATCCCCACCCACCTTGTTGATAAATTCTACACTAACCTAAAGTATGAATTAAATTTACACAATTTCATACTTAATCCAATTTCACAGTCCCAACCCAAATAGACCTAACTGTTAATCATTACCTATTATTTGAAGAAAAGTACACCTTGAAAAGTACTCTTAATAAAACTAAATCATAAAACATTTTTCTGTTGATTTGTAAGTTCATATGCATAAATCATTATTTATGCTCATCTGTTAGTTTTATTGAAAATTAATTTACAACATAAGAAACAGCATTTTTGTTAATTGACCATGAACTTTTAATTTAATTAAGAAAAGCGTCCTCAAAACACTGAAATAAATAGAGAACGCAATTATGTTATGAAACGAATCATTTCATTTAACAGTTTTTGTTTACTTTTAAAATGTTTGGTGTTGCGTATTATTGGCAGGTCGTCACTCAATAAACAGCCAAATAGCAAGAACTATGAACTCTGGCCGCGGCGCTCGGCACCATTGCCTGCCTAGCCGCAGTGCTCAATTCCTAGCCTGCCTAGCCGCAGCGCTCGGTCCCCTACTCTGCCTAGCCGCGGGCGCTCAGCCCCCTAGCCTATAACCTAACCTAACATAGTTGTTCTCTGCCAGAGTCATAGTTCTGTCGGGGGGGGGGAGGGGGATACAAATTTTCAAAATTGAAAAAAAAGAGGAAAACGCCAGAAAGATGAAAACAAAAAAAATCACCGAAATTGCATACAAATATTTGCTATATTAATGATAGGGTAGCAGCGCCACTTAAAACTAATCTGTTCTGTACTTTGAACATACTGCTGGCCCAATTATTTTAACTACGACGCACGCAATTTTAGGGTACATTTCTTCACTTATCAGTCAGCAGAACATCGTACTTTGATTATCTTTTACAGGGTATTGCTTTCACATGAATCCATATTAAAGAGGATTAGTTACGGAAAATTATCATTTCTCACTAGTAGCTGCAGGGATCTCAAAAGATACGACAATGGACGATAAATTGAAGTCTCCAAAGTTATTAAATCCACGCATGAGAGAACATGATTGTAAAACTTAGAGAATTTTTATAGTTTACAATCTATTGCCCTTCCCCTCCCTGTATCGTTAAGGATTAAAGAACGACACATCGTTATCCAACGACTGGATATCTGTAAGAATGGATTCATTATTACTTGGATCTTACACATAATTATCATGTACTCTTATATAGTGAAACTCAGCGTTTCGGAGCCGGATCCGGGAGCAGCAACATTTTTGGTGGAGCCGGAGCAGTATTTTTCGTTAAAAACGGCTCCGGCTCCAGATTAGCTAAAAATGATTTTTTAAAGTAATATTATAATTTGGCAACGGTCTATTTCCATATAATAAACTGAAAAACTATTGTTACTTAACAAATAGACACACATCCTTCTATTTTTATATAGCTTTAATCAAATAAAAGCAAAATATTTTATATTATTTTATCAAATTCAATAATGAACAAAAATTGATATATTAATTTTAAGGTAGGAGCCGGAGCAGGAGCCGGAGCAGGAGCCGGAGCCGTGTTTCCAGATACGGCTCCGCGGAGCCGGAGCCGCATCAAAATTAAACGGCTCCGACACGCTGGGGAAACTTGTAGCTCTCCAAAATAACTTTCAACCACCATTACCCCCTTTGCACTATCCTGTCCCCTCTCCTCCTACTGGTTGAACGAACAGACCCTTAAATAATATCCATGTTAGCAATCTATAAGACTATCTTACCAACTAAAACACAAGATCATGGCATGTAAAAACAAAATAGAAAATAAGAGAAAAAGCTGAAATAATCCTCTTGTCTTGGGTTATGTGTAATTCTGCAAAACTGCTGAATTGTCAAGTTTAAAATATGCGTATGATATCTCTTTACATGTTTATCTTACAATGATAACACTGGCGTCAATAATTTAAGAAATAAACAAAGTTTTTATATCAGACGAGTTCAAGAAATAAAATAAGATTTTTTGGCATTGACAAACTTAAATTACATAGTACTTAAGATTTATACTAACGTCTTCATTTCTAGCTTAGAGAGACGGGATATTTAAGGTGTTTTGTTAAAGGAAAAAAGCTAAATCAATCTTAAGTCATAGCTGAAGCTCCAATGAAAAGCACAACCCAATTGTTTAATCTTTTCCTTAAAATCCATACTACTTTATATTACAGGATATGATATGAACAGGTACATTTTAGTAGCTATATTAAACTTTCCACAATGACAGCATATTTATCTTGGTAAAAAGTCAAGCAAGAAAGGGTAAAAGATTTATAATAAAAAGTTTTATCATTTAATGAATATGAAAACTTTATTCCTCCAATACACAATATCATAATTTATCATGTTTGAAACTTAGGTTTCGTGAAGATATTTACTTTTTTAACTATAAAAATATACTTTTCATTTTTTAGAATTCGATTTTGTGTTAATATCATCCTGCAAAAATAAGATACCATCACAGAAAAATTATTTTTTCAAAATCAAAATTAGTCAAACAGAAAAAAAATAGTTTTTCTTGCCTGTTTTCAATGCTGCTCCCTCCAAAAATTCTGGATGTTTCTCATAGGACTTTTGTAAAGAGCTGCTAACTGAGAGACCAACAGTTTTAAATTTCTTTATAGAAAGCCTGAAATAATATTGTTCATAAAATTCTTTTACAAAAAGGGAAAATTTGTATTTAAGAAAACTAAAACCTTTACATCGTCGGCGGGGAGGTGATAGGTTCGAATCTCGGCCTGACACCGCGTCATAACTACAAACGTTAAAATGGCAACTTCTGCTGCTATGTCAGGTTCGCGAAATAGTTAGAATATGAGGAATGACTTGGCTTATAAACAGGCGCATCTCATTACCATGTACAGTTAGGACTTCTCAGACAAAAGTCAATCAAAGGGTTGGTTGTCTGTTGGATGTTACTTAACCTAACATTCTTGGGTGTCAGAGTATCGCATACCATTACAAGCGGATGATGCTCTGAATTCTCTAGATTATCACTTAAGAATCGTAGGGATATCCCGCCATGTATGCATTGGAAAATCTTTAGAAGCATAAATATAATGCAAGAACATCTATTTTAATAGATGAAACAATATTAAATTTGCTTTTTCAAAAAGACAAAAATATCTCATACTTAAAAAATGTGGTAGTACCTTTTAAATTCTTGCTTTTTTATATTATTTGTTTGTTCTTCATCCACCACCAAGCCATTTTCATCCTTGTTATTAGTATTTTGAATAGCAGAAAAAGAATCATCAAGACTATAAATTTTCTCAAAACCTGCAAATACAATAATTTAATGCTGATATACACAGTATTTACAAAATACATTAAGTTATTGGTCAAGGAAAGCAGCTAAGCTTACAAATATAATATTAGTATTACGTATCTCCGTAAAAATCTGGATCCTATCTTTAGAGTCTGTGACTTACAATAAAGTTTCTCATAGATTCAGGGAAAGTTTATAACTTTTTTGGGGAAGGGTACCTAGCCCATCTGGAGAAATTGCCCATAGAAAAAAAAATTGGAAGGATATGATATGGTCGACCCAAAGAGGACTCTAAGGGTATGGCTATTATTAATCATGATATATAGTATTATATGCTGGTAAGACTTACTAAAAGATAAAATTACCGTTGCGATTTACGTTTTTTAAATAGCCTCAATTTGAAATTATTATAAAAATTCAAGATTCTAGCACTAAATTATGTCCCTGGTACAGTTCCCCCCAGGAGAACATCTCCAAAATGGTATCCCTGTTTCAGCTTCAGCAGGACGAGTTCCAGGGCGGCTATGGCGTCCTCTTCAGGACAATGGCCGTCGGGTCCACCAACCTGGATAGTCCGTTCCAGAAACAAACTGGTCAGGGTTGACAGTTTGGTTTTTCTTCGTCTAAATTATATAAAAATAAATTTGATGATATTAACGAGTATAATATTTAAAACAGAGATAATGACAAGAATGCAAAACTTTATATTAAAATTCGAAAACTACGAAAAAAACCTAAAGAATTACCTATCTCCAGTGATATTAAAAATTACGGATGTATCAATGATATAAGGATGCATCATTTTCATGGCTTTCAGGTCAAAGTTGAGAGATTGACCGACCAGAATACAGTCATCTGGCAGGAGGGCGCGCAGGTCAGCCTGGACATCCGTCAACCTGGTCGTCACATTTTCTAGGTCTTGGGCAGTCACTCCGCTGTACCTAGAGTTTGTTTGCTATCAAATATATAAAATTTATTTCTGAATGGAATCTTTTTTTTCTTTTTTTATCAAGATTTAATCCAATTATTATAAAAAGGAGTAAGCTTTTTGTTTGTTTGAACCTTACAATAACTACAATAGTTTTCCTGTATGCTAGGGACACAGTCGCTAGTATACATAAAAAATGTAATCTAATAGCTCACGGAAAGAGTTATACCTTGTAAGATGATTATGAATTGGGTTTTCAGGTTTCACCAAAGTCTTATAAACAACCTCCAGCTTCTCATTTACTACACAAATCTTAATAAAAAAAATTAGATATAAAAACTATTCAAGCATAGGCACCGCATATTAGTAAATAATAATAAGGAGCTTTCACAAAGCAATAATAACCCAAAAACAAGGGTAAATATTTGGAAATAAATTGAAATAAGGGGAGGGGGGTAAATTTTTTGCTTGTTTGTTTGTAACTTTATGTCAGGTTAGGTTATTTTTGGGTAATGGGTAGACCCGCAGGGGTTAGAAATAGAAAAAAACTACCCTCGCAATTATTTTGAATATATTTTTAAAATTATTCTCAACTATTACTGTACGTGAAAGAGTCACATAATAATAAAATTAATAAATAAGACAAATACTCCTAAACTAGGTATAAAATGAATACCTTAGTGAGTTCATGGCCATCCGAGGTTAAACACATTTCACAGTCAACAGAAAATAATTCGGACTTCTCATGGACCTAAAATTACATTTTTTGGTAAAATTGACGTTAGTAGCAAATAACATCTTAAAAGTAGCGCAGTCACTAAAAACTTGGATAAGTACGTTCGAGGGCTTAGATTTTTTTATCCGCTATGTAAAATTGTAATTTGATTTTTGATTATGTAGCTTCTCATTTGAAAGGGGAATGATTAGAGGTGCACTTTTAAAGTGTCTCATTATTTTTTTCTGTACGTTTTCTAAAAGGCCTTTATCATGGCTGTAGAACAGATGCAATACTTGATAAATACTAAAATATGGATGTTTCTAACCTCTTGATAAAGATCCTTGGTATAAACAAATTTAGTGGTATCAATATCTGTTCCAGTAACTGGTAAAGGATATCCCTCAATCAACATCTGGTATTCGTGCATAATAAGTTTCAATATTACCGAACATGTTAGCTTTTAAAAAAGATATGGTTTCCTTTAGGACAAATAATAATTTTTTCCGCGATTTCAATTGAATTCAATAACTAATTCAAGGTCCTTGTTAACTCGGGTATTATTAAAATGCATTAAGTGTATTGCTTTTATTTATTTCTTCTTGTCTTCTTTGGATATAAAAAAAATCAATGGATTTGTTATTACTTGGATCTTGCACCATATTTTCATGTTCTTTACTAAAGGGAAACAAGCAGCGAGCTAAAATAACGATTTACCACTTCCCCTCCTTTTACCCCATCCGCTCCCCTCCTTCTAGATAAACGAATTGACCAATAAATGACCTGGGAAATAGCAGCCTAGATGACCAACAATTTTTCCCCTGCTGTCATAATATCGACGTATATTCTACATCCATTGTTAAAACATTATCAAAAATATTCACACAACTCTTAGGTATATCCTTGAAGCGATAAATTCACGTAATATTTTAGTAATTATTAAGCACATTCCTGTTTAGCACTCAGCAAGAGTTTCAGCCTTAAACTATCTTCTTGTTTTTTAGTTTCATCTTCAGATTTATCTTTCTTGGAATCATCATTTATTGACTTATCTTTAACCTTATTATTTGAAATTTCTTCTTTTTTCTTCTTACTGGAAGTTGTAGGGAATAATGCCTTGACACTTCCTTTCCTGTCTAAACTCTCTAATGCAGATTCTAGTCCTCCATGTTCTTTAATAAGTTTCTCAAGCATTCTGCAATATTTTTTATCTAATTTAATTTTTTTTTATCCATATAGCAACCTTTGTCCGTTATGGAAAATCCCTAATATGTACAATACATTTTTTTCCGCCTTCAAAATCACGCATTATCCCATAAAATATAACTTGCCATTAAAGCTTGAAAATTAAAGAGGACTATCCACGAACGAGAGCACATGATTCTAAGTACCTTCCAGCATTGATCCTAAGTATTTTCTTTCAGAATATAATAGGTCACCATATATTATTAATATATTGACGAGAAAATTTATGTTTCACCATGTTTTTTTTAGGTATTTTAATTGATTTTGAAAACTTTTATGAAGCTAATTCTTTTAATAAAATGGATATTTGATGATACATATGCGAATACTCGTGTTAAATAGATTGTAAATTAATCCATATTAGCATTAATTTAAACATACATATGAGATATAGTAAATGTGCTTTTGCCTTTTTTATATTTTTATCATTTGACAACATGGACAATTAAAGACACCCCGAACTCAACAAAATGTTTGATAATATTTTAACGAAAAATGGTGGACATTTTCTTACTTTTCTTCAACTTGAAGTGGTGAAACATAAATTTTCTTGTCAATATATTAATTATTGATATTGACCTATTATATTCTGAAAGAAAATACTCAGGATCAATACTGGAAGGTACTTAGAATCACGTGCTCTTGTTCGTGGATAGTCCTCTTTGCAAAATACATTAGCCATTACCTTTTAGATGTTGGTACCAGGGCAAGTTCGTCTGGAATAGTGAATCCATAGTTAGCAGGACTAACAACCTCCATCAGATCTTCCCCTAGATCAGTCCAGATCCAGGTACAAGAGGATTTATTCTGAAAATCAGCCCATTTCTATGTTAAAGTTTACTTACTCTATAAATAAGGAATATAAGTAGGCACGCGTACCAGGACGTTTTATGAAACTGGTTGTTACTTGTTTAATGGCAGATTTTAATAATTCAAAGGGGACATTGGATTGCATATTAAACTAATAACCATTTATTAAATTAACGCTCTCTCAGTTGTCAGCTTAAGACTTTATGAAATCTTAATTAGTTGGTTCAAACTAGAAGTGTTCAAACTTTTCAGCCAATAATATCAACTTACAGAAGGATTTATTTTGTTTATCATCATTGGAGATGTACATCAATTTATCGTTCATTATCTTATCCTTTACGATCCATGGAAGGATAGAATTGGTCATGATAAATGGTAAAAAATTAAAATAAATCATCTGCTACCATTTCATACCTACTAATGATATAAAAAGTAAAGTAAATAATTTATCCTAAAAACAGTTTTATGGAGGGACTTTATATTGAAAAGGACAAATTCCTGAATTAATTGTTCAGCCCCAATGCCATCTATAACCAGGCAAACTATGTTGCTCAGTTTTCTCCAGTTTGTTAAGGTACACCATCTAAACATAATTCATTAATAAGAACAGAAATACTTTATTCGTTTAAGTTCTGAAAATTTTCGCTTACTCCACGTCATGATAACATAATCTGATCTGACAGGTCTCTATTCATGATCGACAGACATTAAATTTTTTTACTTGATTCGTATGGCAGGTGTCCTATCTTATTCCAACCTAATGAATCGAGCCTGACAGACAGGGATGGAGTGTGGATTGAAATAATAACAAAAACATATTTTGGTCTAAGTAGAGGCATGTTTGTAAAATCAAGACACAGCAAAAAACTCCCAGTGTGTTTGCTTTCTAATTGGTCTACATTTTTAAGGCATAAGAAGATAGCATTTTCTTTAATTATAAGTAAAACAAGTGTTAGTACCTATGAGGTATAATCGGAGCGTCATCACCAGCCAAACAGAATGTTAATAAAGCTTGGATGTCACTCAGATACAGAGGTATTCTGTCCTCAGGTGATTTTGTAAGAAGTGCATCTTGACCGGCACGCTTTAACCGAAAAGTTGGATTAAAGTTGTGAATATTTTGGTGCTCCCTAAAAAATAGAAAATTATAATACTTCCAACAAATCATTGGTTCAAAAAAATAGAAATAATCCTTATAGAATAGTAACAAGAACTCTGTCTGTCTGTACCGAAGGATATCGCTAACCGCTGAACCTATATATGGTTATCTTTTACAATGTAGCTTCCCATAGGTCCAAGTAAAGTTTGTAACTATTATGTGGGAGAGTACTCCCCACGCTTTTTTTTTTTTTTTGAAGAGGGGGGATTTTTTTATCTTTTTCTTTTTAAAAACAAAAAATAATAAAAGGGGGGCAGGGGGTCGTATTCAACCCCCGCATTTTCAAGTACACCTAGAACAGCTAGTACGTAATAAACCAATTATCAAAATTAAATATCAATATTTACCTATATTTCTGTTTAAGAGTAAAATAATCATCTTCTACGGTTTTGGTTGTAACTACATTTTTCTCACCTAAAGTAAAAACAATAAAAAGAGTACCTACCTAGTTACATGAATGAATATGGTGAACGTAGATCAGAGATGTAATTATAAACTTTTACTTTTTTTATGTTTAGCATTCATGTGCTTATGTTCTTAGATAAAATAGGACAGTTTAATGTTGCTTTTTTCAATACATTATAATATTGTTTAAAACTAGAGAGTAAAAATATACGTTCTCTGACATCTAAACTAATCATGTGATGTTAGGGCTTGGAACGCATATATAAAATTCTTTGCCTCCTTTGGTTGTATTTCATCCTTATACATGATCACACTAAAGTCAACACAACAACTACTATCTAAATTATTACCATTATTCTCAGCACTATTGACTAGCTGGTTAAAATTTTCAGGTGTATGATCCACCTTCCGTTTCTTTATGTTGTCGGTTTCATTGAGTTTTGCAATATTTAAAAAGGCTTCAATTTTCCTCTTTTTATTCTCCAGCCGCTTGGCTCGCTTTTCCTCTCTACTGCTCATTTTCCTTTGCAAAACAAAAACAAGTACATTTCTCAGAAAAAACGGTAGTATGGTATTTTTAAAAATTGGGATCAACTACAGTTCAGGGTAAAATAATCCTGGTAACGAGTTGTGTCAATTAAAAATTTCCATGAACTAAAAGGACATTCATTATGTTAAAATTGTGAATAACTAAAATATTTGTTTAGGTTGTTTGTTGCAAATTATTTGTGAATGAGAAGATTACCTAAATCAGAGATAATGATTAAGATCAAAGTTTATATGTTGTAATTTAAATAATATAGAATTATATTAATTTTTCTTTATTCAGAAGCTTTTATATTTGAAATTCTTTATTAAAGACATAATTTTATTTTCAGATAATTCCACCAATTTATTAGCACACCTATTATAGGAATTATAAGCTATATATCCAGTAATATAATAGTGTGTGAAGGGGTAAAAATGTACTGTTAAGTGAAATAAATTAACTTAATAAAAATATACCTTCCCTTTATTCCTTTAATTGCAAGGATAGCATACCAAAAGTAGCTTTTAATTTGGACAATCACTACTCGTTAAAGTGAAGTATTTTTAAGTAATTAGGTGGGCAATTATTTTATGGCTTGTGAATATAAGTTTTAGCCGCCACACGAGTATTTTCAAAAATCTATGAATTTTAAAGGCTGCTGCCAAACGGCTGAACGTACAGATCATATCCGCACACCATTTTAAGCGACATAAGAAGGCCTACAAATAATCTGAAATAGCCAAAATCTAATGATGTACAGGGAAAGCTTCATTGAAGAAAAAACGCATAAAAAAGGTATTTTTCGCGCATTTCTCTGCACTGCGAGATAATTATGCATTATTGATTGATGGTTATTCCAGATTATTTGTAGGCCTTTTTATGCCGCTTAAAACAGTGTGCGGGTATGATCTGTTTGTTTGGCCGTTTTTAAATTCATAGATTTCTGGAAATATTCGTTACTAGGAATATTTTACCGTGAACTGCAGTTGATCCAAAAATTGTTCTTAAGGTTTGTAGTTTAGCCTAATCTTATGTATAACTATCTTTTTTTTAATATGCACTCCAGAACAAAAAAGTATATATTGTCAGGGGAAAATTTGACGTTAATTTAGGTTTTTAACATTTATTGGTCAGTTCGTTCATTCAGTATGGGGGGAGAGGATTGGGTAAAGGGGGTATCGTTATTTTAGAAAGCTGAGAGTATCACTTTAATTAAGTACATGAAAATCTGGTGCAACATCAAAGTAATA
This sequence comes from Acartia tonsa, assembly GCF_053477335.1. NCBI lineage: Eukaryota > Metazoa > Arthropoda > Copepoda > Calanoida > Acartiidae > Acartia > Acartia tonsa. Next base: position 37,583,383 of record NC_137263.1, read on the forward strand.
ATATATCGATTTATAGTTTATACAAGAGTATAATAGTCATCATATTGTTACATGTGTATGGGGTAAACAAACTTCCCAGAAAATAAGGGCAACTGCATACTATTGGAATTAAAGTTTAAGGAGATAAGAGTGTACGTTAAAGGGAAATACTTTACACAACTACCAACAACATTTGTAATATTTACCATGGCACAATAACCATCACATTCAATGATTTATATCCCAAAAATACACAAAATCTTATTGATAACTTACTGGACTGATTTTTTCTCTCTGAAAAATATTATTTCATTATATCTTTATCTGAAAAAAGTGAATAAATTACACATGAATAGTTTGGTTTATTTATTACAAAATTTTAACTCCATATTATTACATAATAATAATAAGACAATACCAAATAATTAGCATGTATATATCATAAATAAATTACAATGCGAACGATAAAATAAGTTAAGAATTAATTTCTATTGATCCATCGAGTAAGGAGTTGAATTGAAAAATATTGGTATAATAGAAATAAATCAGATTAACTAGGAAAGGGCATTCGGTAATCTATCCAAAAACGATCACAGAAATTCTCAATGCACGGATAGTTATAAGAAAATACTTGGGCGACAGTTTGACTATTTAAAGATACAATCCTTCTGGTGCCCCCTCCTCCTTTCTGTACAATACATTCTCCTTAGATTTCTTAAAATCCTCCTGACAAACCTTCATTCTGCGCTCTCTGAGTGCTAGAAGTCCGGCCTCTGTACAGATGGCCTTGATGTCGGCACCAGACAGGTCATCCTTGGCCATGATAAAGTCTTCAAGATCTACATCATTGGATAGGGTCATCTTACCAGTGTGAATGTTAAAGATACGACGCTTTGTCTTCTCATCGGGTAAGGGGAATTCAATCTTTCGATCGATACGGCCAGGTCTAATTAGGGCAGGATCTAAAGTTTCAATTCTGTTGGTGGCCATGATAACCTTGGTATCGCCGCGAGAGTCGAAACCGTCAAGTTGGTTGAGCAGCTCCAACATGGTACGCTGGATTTCACGTTCACCACCACTGTTGCTGTCGTAACGTTTGGTGCCCACAGCGTCAATTTCATCAATAAAGACAATTGAGGGTGCGTGTTCGTCAGCGACACGGAAAAGTTCTCTTACGAGCTTTGGGCCGTCGCCGAGGTATTTCTGAATTAACTCTGAGCCGACGACACGAAGGAAGGTGGCAGAGGTTTGGTTAGCGACAGCCTTGGCGAGCAAGGTCTTGCCGGTGCCAGGTGGACCATACAAGATGACACCCTTGGGTGGTTTGATACCCATCTCCTCATAATACTCAGGATGGGTAAGAGGCAGCTCAACAGATTCCTTGATCTCTTGAATTTGAGTGTCAAGACCACCAATGTCGGCATAACTTTCTGTTGGCGCTTTCTCTAATTTCATAACTGTAACCATAGGATCTGTATCATCAGAGAGTACGCCCACCACAGCATGTACCTTACCATTCAATAAGACAGAGCAGCCGGGCTCCAACTGATCCTTGTCAACAAAGCTGAGAATTGAAACGTAGTGTTCGCTGCCAACACTTGTGGACACGATGGCATGATTATCATCGATGATCTCTTCCAGTGTTCCGACTGACATGGGAGTACCACGCAACTCATCCACCTTGGTGCGCTCCTCTTCATTTTTCTCCTCCTGGGGTTTGAGTCTCTCCTGGTTACGGATAAACTCTTCCTCCATTAAAAGATAATCTTTTATTCTTTCTTGCTTTAACAACCTAAAAAATAAAAATTAATAGGTATAAATCGCAATTCAATTATGCGACATTTATAAAAAGAAAGAATTTATGTCACATTAGTCAACTTTCTCAGGATGGCGAGACATTAGCATGTTAATACGTGACCAGTAATCAAGCAATAAAGCATAGAGAATTGAGTTCCTTGCTCTTATCATTATTCTAATATTAAATTTTCACCCCATCGATAACAGTGAAATGATATCTCCTTTAAATCCCAGGGTAGCTTTATTACCTGAGCCTACAGCGTGTGTGAGGAGTAACAGTTGGAAGCTTGTAGGCACCATCAGGTCCCTTTACCTTCTTGCGTTTCTTTCCAACTCTAGAACATTTTCAAATATTTATTCTTACGTTCAATAAAAAGGGTATGTCAGAAATCGAGCATAACATTGGTAATTTTATGCAAAAAGTTTATATTAATGAAAAATATGATGAATCATAAAACGTCCCTATACAGTGCAAAAGTATCGTAGAAGGATTTTATCCCAGTATGAAACCATTTTGCTCTGTGATTAGGGGTTATGTAATATAGCACCCTCCTTTAGTAATGAAAGAATATATATTTTCCTTGTGGGGACTGGTGGTTCATATTTCTTCTTTTCAGTTTTATCCCCCTTGTCCTTACCAGGCCCCCCTCCAGATCCGGACTGTTGGTTTCCCATTGTTAAGTCTGAAATTAGGTTTACCAATAAACTTCTGCGGGTAAAATGCTAAAAATAGGTAGATATACAAACATTGCAAAATTAGCTTAGATTATCTAAATTACATAAAAGATAATTGAGTACATTTTTAAATATACAAAATGTGCTGTTCGTTAGTTAGAGTCAGGTACAGTATTCTTTAAGCGTAATTAAGGTTAGTATTCTTTAAGCGTAATTAAAGTTAATGTTGGTCGTACATTATTTTTGTAGGTATAAGAAATAACATACAATTATAACTAATAAAATACATCTATTTTAATTAGTACAAAATACAAACGGATAATTTGGAGTGAAATATTAATGGGATACATTTAAAATCTAATTCAATGAATCAGCATACTATATTTTATCCCATCTCGGATTAGCGCCGGCTGAAATCAAGTCCCACAAATAGTTCCGAACAAACTGCGGAGTAACGTTAGGGTCGGCCATGTCGAAGGTGAATGTGTTGACGTCATCCTTTCTCTCATTGATAATAAAGCCCTAAAATAAAATAAAAAATAAAATAAAATATAAAAGCAGGGCCGGTGTGCTGGATCGATTCCTGAATAAAGGCCCACACCTTATAAATAATGTTACCCCAAGAGTTGAAATTTGTATATTTAAATACAAACAATTGCAGCCCTAGCATTTAGGTTATAAATAATAATGGGGCTCATGTCAAGATTCTTTATATAAAACTAGCGGCTACGCCCCTAGAGGCCTCTAGTGGCACTTTGAATGTTTTTTTTTATTTAAAATATCTAATTACAGAAATAATTGGTTTATGTTTCGTTGGAGTCTCTTTTTCGAGGGGTAATTTTTTTCTAGGGGCGATTTCTCCTGAGAGGGTGGTGGTACCCTCCCCCAAAATAGTTATAAACCTTCCCGGGACTTATGAGAAGCTACCCTGTTAAGGAGAACCCGATCGGTTCAGCGGTAAGCGAGATCCTTCGGTACAAACACACAAACACACAGACATCCTGTTACTTTAGTATAAGGATGGAGAATTCCATCTGTATATTGGTTAGTGAAACCCTAATGAACTACTTTTTACAATAGAAAAAATGATAATCACTTGAATATAATGTACATGCCTAAAGTTTTAAATTTCAAATAAAAAGAATATATTATTACCTATTGAAATTAAAAGAAGTAATACTTAGATTTAAAAATTGAACTTTAAAGTGAAGTAATAGACTGCTTTAGTTTTAAAATCTTGCAAATAGGAGGATAAATATATAACTCTGTAATCTAGTTTTAGACTATTTTCTTACCCCCCCGTAAGAAAACTTGAAACACCTCTAGAGATTAAGGCGCAGCCATTAGTTCTTGTATAATATGTTTATTATCTACCTAAACTTTGAGGAAAATTTAAAAAAATAACTAAAAATCCCTAAAAATTATGCTTTCAAGTTTGTTAGTAAGATGAAACTACCATTTAAGAATACAATACAATTAAAATATTATAGCTGAAGTCACAAAGAATTAAATTTACTTTAATACCGATAATATTTGTAACTAAAATAAAACTTTAAAGTCATTGAATGCGAAGAAACTTTTAAAAATTGAAAGCCGCAAAGAATGACATGACTAAACAAAAATAAGTAAAGAAAATGTTCCGCGGCATCTGCGCACAAGCTTGTGCGCAACTCAAAAAACGCGTCAAATTATTCGGCGCCCTTAAAATATTGCGATTCAATAATATTCTTCAATTTAAAAGCAATTTTAATTTAGTATTGTTAACATTTATACGAAAAATATAGTCTCTTTATAATTTGAACTTAACAAGTTTTGAATTCACGATATTTTCTTCTTTTAACCTAAGTTAGAAGCTAAATATCTTGAAATAGACTAATCTCAGACTAGAGTTACATGCTATTGTCACCCCTCCCCCCTCTCATCTATCCTAGAATGTAGAAGCGAAGCATCCATAGTATTTATTTAATTAGTTTGCTTATTAAATAGAATAATAAATGACAAAAAAGGAAAGTTATCTTTCTTGGTACAAATAAAAATCAGCAAACAAAAATCATAGATAAACCGTCAATAAATACGAAAACTAAGAGTTTGCCAAAGTTTTGATGCAGATTCAGGTGCGTGATAAACGTGATAAACGTTAGCAGTTATCGTTGTGTATGTAACCTATGATGTTGATGATACACCAAATTACTTTTTTGTAAATAAAAATATTGATTGAAAAGTTTGGACACTGTTAGTTTGGAACCAATAATCTAAACTCAAAACTTTTGAGGTAACGAATATAAAGTAGATAAGAAAACTTTGTGTACCAATGTCAGGTACAACTTACAACTCTAATACTTGAAAATCTTACTTTGAGTTCAGTGCTCTTAGCCTTCTCATCCAGAGTCATTCTTGTGAGGTGAGTGTACATCTGTTTCAGAGTTTTCAACTTCGGGATATTCTCAAGCATTCCATCCTCTCGAGCCTTGAAATATTATTTTTAATATTTAAATCATCATTGTTAATACAAAATGTAGGGTAGTGCAGGGTTAATGCGGTCATCGGGTCAATTCCGGTCAAACGACCAACTTTTTAAAAATCGTTTTTTAACGGTGTTCTAAACGTTTGCGAGAGATCTTCAGAAAAGCAAAGTTGTAGTTTATTGCCTATATTTTCATTTCTTACTTCAGCAAATTTTTGTCAGATCACTCCTTCTATGATTTTTTTGCGCTCAAAAAGTTGCAAAAAATTTGCAAAAAAAATTTTCAAAATAGGCCATGTTCAATCTAAAATTGTGAAAAAATGGTAAGTCCTATCGACCACCGAGTTTTTGTAAAATGAAAGATATGGCATTCATTTATCGTTTGCAATTGGAGGCGTTGTTCTAACTTGATTTTTTCATAATTTTTTTTTCGTCTAAAAAAAATGGTCTATTCCGGTCACTTTTTTTACTTTTTTTTTATTACTGTATTTATAACTGTATAATACCCTAATGTTTTATTTAGGTGATCTGGAAGCATAAACAACCTAAATGCATGACCTAAGCTTTAATCATTGCCTTGCCTGTTGTGTGATGTACATTACTAGTCATTTTACTGCTTGTATTATGTCATGTTTTGTTGCCTAAGCTTTTCAATTTGTAAAGACATTAAAAATTTTTCAGACACATTTTTATAGTAATGGGAAGAGTATATCACCCAAAGGAACGCCTTAAATATTTGCCTGAAGATGTATCAGCTGCATTGGCTCATGTAAGAAAGGGTATGTCTATTAGGGTGGGTTCATATCGGAATTAGACAAAGCGGGGATATGCAACAGATAAAATTAACCTTAAAAACATTTCTGACCGAAAAAGAATTTTAAAAAATTGAGTTTTAGAACACGACCACTTAAAAATATAATTCATTACTTATTAGTATGCAAAGACGACATTCAAAAATTTTTTTGAATCAGAACTATGGCTTCATGGTGCTCCCTGGAAAGGCCTTGAGGAGCTGAATCAGGAACTTTTGTCCATTTCAAAATATCTCGTTCCTAGCCTTAGAAATCACTAAAAAACCAAAATTTTTAAAGGTTTATTGAGAATTGTCCAATTTGTAGAGGTTTTTTAGATTTTCTCAGGCTAGGAACGAGATTTTTTGAAACGGACAAAAGTTCCTGACTCAGCTCCTCAAGGCATTTCCAGGGAGCACCATGAAGCCATAGTTCTGATTCAATAAATTTTTGACTCCCATTTACAAATAGCTATACAATTGAATGTCTGGTCGTCAGCGGTTTTAAGACTTATGATAAATTTTAAATCATCCAGAGGTGTATTATAAAAAAAATGTCCAAAATCGACCCACCCTAATGTCTATTAGAAAGACCGCTAGAAGATTTAAAATTCCATATGAAACCCTTGCATCTTTTTCGTATAAGAGGGTGTTCGCGATTTTTGCGCGGTTTGGATTTTTTATGTCAAATCGGCTAGGATTAAGCTAGAAAGGTGTCTAAGGTGTCTATAGAAAGCTCTTTGCATGTCCTAACAAAAACTCCCCAGAATATGTGTTCTATCTCCAAGATTTAGAGTACATATTCAAGATTTTGCATTTTCAAAATTCCTGTTGCATAAAATGTGTTGAAATATTAGAGTTAGAGTTCGGTTCAGCGGTTAGCAAGATCCTTCGCTACAAACAAACAAACAGACAGACATCGTTCTACTTTGTATTATAGATAACTATGTAATCTAGCGCTTTCACACAAAGTACCCTACTAAGCACGGAAACCCCCCACCCCCCTAGGGGTTAGGTATATAAAAAGACCGGCTCCCTTAGTTTTAAATCATTTAAAAAACGAGGAGGTTGTTTATCAACTGTAAACTGGCACTTTGTGTGAAAACATCAATAATTAATATAAAAAAAAAAAATTGCATTTGCATGCATTGTTCTGCAAATTAAAAAAAATTGACAATTAGATAGGTAACATTAGTAAACTCCAACCTGACTACTCTTCAGCTGTTGCTCAATACGCTGGAGCTGTATGTTGATCTGGTTGAGGTCCCTCTGCTCCCTGTCCTTCTCAATGTTGAGCTCCACCAGGACCTGGTGCTGCTCCTCGCTCTGGCGCCTCACCTCGGCCCGGTCCTCCAATAATTTCTCATATTTTCGCTCCAAACAAAATCTATAGATTTGAGATAATTATAAGGATAATAAAGTTCGTATGTAGCGTAGCTATTTTGACCGTCGTTCTTTGCTGCTATAAATATAGGAATTTGCACCTATTGTTAATAATTGGAGTTTAGTGAAAACTTTTCAGCTTTCATTTAAAAAGTTACTTGAGAAGACATATATGAAGGCGTGTAGAGTAACATCGCAATTTAAACAAATATATTTCAGACGAAAAAATGTTATAAAACTGGAATGAATCACATAAAGTATCATGTAAATGTCAACCGCTAACCGTCAATAAGTCTCTTTTTTTCTAGGTAAAGTAAGTTAGTTGAGCTACCTATCTTACAATCGTTTCTAATGAAATTTAATAGCTTTAAAATATGAGTACAAGAATACCTTTCTTTTAGTCTTTACTATATCCTTGGCCTTCATGCAATCTACATACCTTTTTTCTTGAATAAGATCAAGCAACTCTTGGAACTTGGATTCAATGATATCATCCTGACCGTACAGATCTTTGCTGCTGGTCACAGCTGTACGTAGGTTGTCCTCTTCTAAGCGGATCAACTCATCAATGTGCGACAATTCATTCTCTATGTTCATTTTAGAGTTTACAGTAAAAGACTTTCTGCAAAAAAATTCATAGAAAAATAATATATCACAGATGTAAAAATTTCTTTTAAAAAAATTAAATAACAATCAAAAGAAGCATAAATAACTATTTATTCTTTTCTTTGAGCTTGAATGCCGCGGCACCATTCATCTTGTCATCTCCGGGACATATGACTATGAAGAGACTACTGGCTGGTAGCATAGAGAAGAGTGTCTCACATGTTGTGTTGGCAAAGCTCAATTTCTTCTTTGTTGATACTCGCTTACCCTTCAACCCTTCAGTGTCTAGGTGGCAAATGAATAGGCCCCTTTCCTCGGGGTTGTAGGATTTACTTAATTTTGCAATAACTGAGTGACAATTGACACCTAAATTTAAGAAATTTTTTATTTGCAATGATTGAATATTTATTATTTGGACCTTTTAGGAACGAGTCTTATTAGTACTACAATAGTTCAAAAGAGAGACTATCTAGATCCTTGAGACGTCAAGACTAATTTAATTGTACTTTAAAGATAAATTTTAATTTAGCCTTGTGATGGTTTTAGTTTTGCAGGGGTTAAATTCCCCTCATTATTTGCTATAGGATATAACCTGGGAAGGAAATATCTTTTTATTAAAAGTAAAATCTAGTATGATAATCATAAGACCCTTAAAACCCTTTAAAGTACAAACAAATGTCAGATTTGATGAAAATTTATGGGATTTAAGCTGCAATAACAATGTCTTAAGTAATGTTGAATAAAAATAACCTGTATCAAACTTCTTTGTCTCAAAAATAAGGCTCGGAATTTTTGTGTACGATTCTTTCAAGTTTTCTGTGACATATACTTCAACACTTTTGTTTGATTTGTTCAGATAACTAAAATAATATCATTTAGGTAACAAGTTATAAATAAGAATTTTCTTAGACTTTATAAAAAATCTATCTAAGGGGACTATTTTCTGAAGGGGAGGGGGGGGGGATGAGCTTGTACCATAAAGGTAAAGTAAGATATATTAGGAATCTAAAGGGATGAGACAATGGCCGATTAATTGATGTACATACCCAATGATGATACACAAATTTACCCCTTCTTTATATTATAATTAATGGTTAACAGTACGTTTGGAAACTTAACTTAATGAACCAACCAATTAAAATTCAATAGAAGTCCCCAAAATTATTAAGTCGACGAATAAGAAACCTTAGTATAAAACCTTGGGGACTAAAATAATAAACATCACATTGTACCCTCCCTTCCCTGAAAAAAACTAGCGCAAAATACTATCCCAACTTTTAATTGCTGTTGTGAAATTTATGCAAAGCTATATAAAGCGAAGAAAAATACATAATTATAAATACACCGAAAAAAACAACCTTGTTAATGTTTCAGCAGGCACATCCTTGCCGGTCAGAGGCCCTATTTTCCTAGGAGTGCCACCCTCATCATTAGCATCAGCTTCAGTCTTGTCGTTTTTTTCTGCTGTTGATTTGTCAACATCAGCACCTTCGCAGCTTTCCCTTTCTTCAGAAGTTGTATCAGGTGAATTGTCGCCGCTTTTTTTAGCCCGACGTTTTGAATTAACTGTTATAGGAATTTGTCTTTTGTTCTCTCTGTACCACTCATTTCTCAATTTAATTATCTCATCAAATCCTTCCTCCTGATGATATCTGAGGTCTCCAAATTCGTTTCCCTTCTGTATTTTCAATAATGCTAGCTCCAATGAAGCTAATGAATCCTCCTCCGGACAGTGACCTTCGCCTGAAAAGATGGCGTCTTTTAAGATAGGCGTTTTTTGGATCTTGGACAAAGTAGCCTCGGACAAAGTAGCCTCCGGACAAAGTTGCCCAGACAAAGTAGCCTCCGGACAAAGTTGCCCGGACAAAGTAGCCTCGTGACATTTACTTAAGAAAAGTAGCCTGCTAAGGAAAGTAGTCTCTACTGTTAAAAAAGGTAATGGCCGCAGCGCTCGGCCCCGTGGCCTGCCTAGCCGCGGGCGCTCGGCTCCCTAGTCTATAACCTAACCTAACCTATGTTAGCCTCAGGACATTTATTTTAAGAAAAATATCTTCAACTGTTAATACATAGGTGGTTTAGAATTTCAGGATTTAAAAAAAATGGTTAGTAGATTTTTACAATTTTAAATATTGTTTTTACAATTTTTAATATTGTCATATTACAATTTTTAGGTATCGTTAGGTTATAGGCAAGGTGGCCGAGCGCTGCGGCCATGACCTTTATTAACAGTGGAGGCTACTTTCCTTACGAGGCTACTTTGTCCGGGCGCTACTTTGTCCGAGGCTACTTTGTCCGAGTGCTACTTTGTCCGGGTGCTACTTTGTCCAAAGCTACTTGTCCAAGATCGGTTTGTTATGAGTATAGCCTTATATTAGTAATCTCACACAAAAAAATCACCAATAATCTGTTAAATGTAGTTAAATGAACGGAAAAAAATAAGATCCTCCACGTTTTTTTTTTGAAAAAATAATTTGAAGGAAAACCGATTTTGGACGAAATGGTATCAAGCTTTTGGTTGAGTTAGATGAGTACAAAAATAAATAACAGCAAAAATATTAGGACTAAACGCTGAAAAAGGCAAAAATACATTTATCATATTGTTATATTATTTCCAATAAACAACCCTATTGATAAATATATGACAATAAATGACGACACAAAAGTTTTCTTTTATGTCTCAGCATTTGATCGTCTATAATGCCAACTCCTTTCACATTTTAAAATTTTGTCACAAGACCGTGGTAGAGCTGAACCTTGTTCAGATCAATTTATTCTCAATTGAAACCTAAGTATATTTAATAAAAAAGGCTTGACATCACTGTTGGAAGATGCTTAAAATCACTTCCTCTCGTTTGTACATAGTCCCGTTTATATTTTTTTTTACCTGCTCTATTCTGAATATCTCTATCAAGGAAAACCTTTGACAACAATTTCAGTTTAGACATGCTTCTCCTAAAATTAATTTTTTTTATACACGAGAGACTCAGCCTTAATATTCTCAAACATGCTTACCAAACAAAAATATCGCATAAAAAAGTAGTTTTTTTTTTTATTATAGTAATGTGAAATTTGACAGTCTTCATGTACTTTCATATCTACAGGGATCTAAAGGGGGCAATGGACGATAAAATGATAAACATACATTCGCAAATGATGAAAAATAATTACCTCTTTTAAAATTTTATATTATTTTTTTTTGAATGTTTGGACAAAGCTAGTTTTAAACCAACCGATTAAAAAGTATCCAACGTTATTTAAATTAATTCTGTTGATCCAGGGAGGGAGTGGACATTGGACTGTAAATCAAACCGATGCCCAAATTTTAATTGGCATGCTCTCTTATTCATTGGCTCGAAAACTTTAGGTACTCTTATTAAATCTTGTTTGGTAGGTTCAAACAATAGATTTGATTTGAAAGAGAGTAATTTTGTTCACCATCATTAGGGTCATCATACTTCAATTTATCGTCCTTTATCCTCTCCCCTAAGATCCCTTGATTTATCAATTAATCAACGTTTTATTCTAATGTATTAAATGCTGAAAGTACTACATACAAATACAATCCAAGTCTTAAAACGTTTAACTATACTTACGTGCCAGTCAGGTTGTAACAAACTAAAGTATCTATCACATACGGATGCATCATTTCTAGAGCGTTCAAATCTCCACTCAAGCTATGGCCGACAAGAATACAATCCTTGGGAAGTAGCTCCCTGATGGCCTTCTGTATTTCAGGTAAGGTTGTTGTCAGGCTTCTCAAGTCTGCCTTCCTTACTCCGCTGTATTGTGTCACGTAGTCAGTGATAGTATTGTTGGTTCGTACGTACGACTTGTACAGAACTTCTAAGTCTTCAGTCACCAGAGTAACCTGAGAAAATTATAATGTAATATAACAAAAATGAATCAAAAGGGCCCTCTTAGAAGCATAAAAAAAGCTGCGTGATAAGAGCACTTTAAACTCTTGAAACCGATATGTTTCAAGCATTCCCTTCGTCTATTTATGCTACCTAATAAAGTGGCTTGTATTTTCAAATTCTAACCTCTTACATATTACAGAAATATAATTTAAGGCAATATCATTTATATATTGACAATTGTTTTCACCACAGTACAAGTACTAACTAAGAAAGAGTTCTTACGTATGTCAACTGATGTCCATTTTGTGTCTGACACATCTCACAATCAAGACCAAATAGTGGCGAATTTTCTGTAACCTAAAAGAAAAAATTATTAGTTTACCAGAAAATGTACCTACGCTTTTGTAATTAAAAATAGCTTTTGTATGCAATATCACATAATCCAAAAGATTAAGTAGTGAAGCACAAAAAAATATCAATTGATAAACGGACAAGAAAAGGTATACAGGAAATGTTAATTAGTCATAAATAAAAGAACGAGAAACACGTACACAAAAAATAAGCTTTTAATTTAAGAAAAATAAGTTAAAATTGCAGAGGTGAATTCTTAAAAAAAATTTGCCCCACTAATCGCTCAGTGGGGCAAAATTGTTTTCGTGAAAAATCCACCAAAATCACATTAAAAATCTACAAAAATTAAACAAAATCATAGAAGGGTTATTAACATATGATTTTGTTTAATTTTTGTAGATTTTTAATGTGATTTTGGTGGATTTTTCACGAAAACAATTTTGCCCCACTAAGCGATTAGTGGAGCAATTTTTTTTAAAGAATCCAACTCATGTTTCTTACCTCACTATATTCATCCTTGGTGTGGACAAAATGTTTGAAATTCTTTCTGTAACCTTCTATTGGCAGCGGATAACCTTCTTCTATTAGTTGCTCAATATTTAATAACAGGTCCAGTTTGGAACCTTAATAAAACAAGACTAGTTTTTTTTTTATGAAAACTGATGCCTTTTTGAAATAAAAAAAAAACTACTGTTAAACATACAAACCCAGGGGTGTATATTCTGCACAAGATTTATTTTTTTTCCCCGGCTACAAATTTTTATATTTTTTTCCCCCCCTAGTTTTTTCTCTCCAAGTAGGGGGGAAAATGAAAAAATATTTAAAGAACTCTATATTTTACTTATTTTCTCCCTCATACCACACATTTTTTTAGTTTTTTTCTCCAAGGAGGGGGGGAAATGGAAAAAATGTTTTCAGTTTTCTTAATTTTTACATTTTTTTTCCCTCCAACCACTATTTTTTTATTTCCCCCCCCCCCCCCCCCTTAGCCGGGGATCCCATGCAGAATATACACCCCTGTACAAACCTTAAATACTTAGAAATTGTTTCCTGAAATATGCTGGCTAAACAACTTTAATGTTGATATTATTATATGTAATGTATAGCAACTTTGCCGTCTAAAATACCCTCTATGACGGATGTCCATAGTGTCATGGATCAGTTGCCAGACAGGCTTGCTTAGATTAATCTAAAATTGTAGGAATTATATTTTTCTTGCTCTACTATAGCCAAAGTTCGAGTACTTTATTATATCTTACAAACCCCCTCTCTGGTATACATGATTCTAAGGCAAAAAAATTTATGTTAGTCTAAATAAAAATAATGTTATATTACCTTTCTTAGGGCCAAAACTTTGCAATGTTTGTTTGTCCATTCTTAATCCAACTTTCTTCTGATAATTCTTGACTTGATTTTCTTTTGTTTCATCTATCCTTTTAGTTTCTTTTTTTTCAATCTCTTCCCCTGTCATCCTAAGTCAAAATATTACTTACTATCAACTTTGCATCTATCATCCAGGAGCTTGTATTCAAAGGTGAAGAGGGGCATAAAACTACCCTAGTTCCTTCATTATATATAAACTACAAATGGCCTAAATCCATACTCTTCAAAAGGGGGGTACTTAATAATAATACAAATATCACACACTAGCTGCTACGTCCCTATAGGCCTATAGGGGCACGTTTTTTTTCCAATCTATGTTAAGATCAGCTGTTTACCAAAAATATTTTTTTCTCGCTCGATGGGGTTAGTTATTATTTTTATTTTTAGCTATAAACCTTCCCAGGACCTATGAGAAGCTACTCTTTAAAGTAAAATCATATCGGTTCAGCGGTTAGCGAGATCCTTCGATACAGACAAACAGACAGACAGAGATTCTGTTGCTTTCATATAAGGATATCTGCACATAGCACATTTATTATATTATAGCTATGCTTTTTTTGTTTTGGCAGATTCTTTTAGATCATCACCATATAGGCCATGGAAAACCATAAGCTATAATCTAAGAAAATAATTACCCATGGACAAGCGCAATCTCTTGAACAACATTTCCACCATATCTTGCAGGACTCACCACTTCAACCATTTCCAGTTTGTCAATAAACTTTTCTTGGTTGGGTTCAACTGGTGCATCAGATGATTCACATTCCAAATGGTCAACACCCAAACCGTCAAGAACGACACAAACAATGTTCTGAATATTCCCTTTGCTGTTCATTTCCAAAAAACTAGAAAAATATTGTGACAATTCATGATAATATGTCATATTTTAGGATTTATAGGATTTAAGCTAGGTATACCAATGCACTGCACTGTGCTAGAACTATACCAAATGTAGTAGAGGTGAAGCTATGGAGAAATTCGTTCTTGTTAGACCAATAGGTACCAAATGCGTTATAACAATTTCAATAAAATATATTTATCATTTGTTATGTTTTAGGTAGTCTTTCAATAATGTCTTGAGGAAGTATTAAAACAAGGATGACAACATCCATAAGTATCGAAGTACAAAAGTTCGTGGATGGGACTGACGGTCAAAAACCTGCAAAAAGGCAGTCTGACCGTCATTGTTGATTTCTTCAAATGACCGGAAATTTGATTTGATATCTTTAACTGAAAAAATTTTGAAAATCGATTAATAAACACCAAAGATATGGGGGAAAATGTAAAAAATATAAAATAGCCAAAAACCTGCAAAAAGGCAGTCTGACCGTCATTGTTGATTTCTTCAAATGACCGGAAATTTAATTTGATATCTTTAACTGAAAAAAATTTTGAAAATCGGTCCATAAACACCAAAGATATGGGGGAAAATGTAAAATGTATAAAAATAGCCAAAAACCTGCAAAAAGGGACTCTGACCGTCATTGTTGTTTTCTTCAAACGATGGGAAATTTGATTTTGATATCTTTAACTGAAAAAAGTTTGAAAATCGGACCATAAACACCAAAGATATGGGGGAAAATGTAAAAAATATAAAAATAGCCAAAAACCTGCAAAAGGGCAGTCTGACCGTCATAGTTGGTTCTCCAAACGACGGAAAATTTAATTTTGATATATCTAACTGAAAAAATTTTGAAAATCGGACCATAAACACCAAAGATATGAGGAAAAATGTGGAAAATAAAAAAATAGCCTAAAACCTGCTAAAAAGCCGTCCGACCGCCATTGACGTTTTATAGTTATTTGTGCTCCTTAATGATGGGAATGTTGTCAAAAAATTTCAGCTTTTTATCTTTTATAGGAGCTGAGTAAATCCCATTTCCCCCATAGCGTTACGGACTGACGGACTGACGGACTGACTGACGGACGGACAAAGTGAATTATAGAGTAGCTTCGCTACTAAAAAGGGGGGAGAGGTGTATTTTTCATTTAAAAAAAGGGGGGGGGGGCGAAAGTGACACTTTTTGAAACCAGGGTTGGCATAAAAAACCCAAGTTGGGTTTTAATGGGTTTTTTGAGTTGGGTTTTTTAAAATGTACCTTTTGTCGATAATGTTAACTGTACTATTTTCAAACAAATAATAGAAATTATAAAAACATTTTATTTTAAATATTGTATAACTGCATTTTAACTGCTTATTTTTATATACGGTGCATTATTTGCCAAATGTACCACTTTTCTGCACTACCTCTCCGATTTTGTTAATACTCTATATTTTGGTCCGTTGGGTCATTCAAGGATGCTGGATGGCCAAAAAAAAGTTTCAGAGTCCCTGGATGTCTAGATATCTAGCTATCTATGAAGGTAGGTAACAAAAATTTTAAAAACACCCATTTTTTCACAATTTTAAAAATTATTTTTTTCATCAATCTTACATCCAATCTATACATTTTATACACCAAAATGATCGTTTATTCATGTAAAAAGCGCACATAATGCTATTTTGGCCAAAACTCTAATTTTACAGGGTGTCCAACAAAAAGTGTATTTTGGATATCTAGCGTAATACCCAAAATACCTGTCCGAAAAAAATCATTTTTTTTGGCTTAAATCCTGTGTTTTATCTGTGTGCATATGTGGTATATAACGGTTTGGACCACCCGGGACTATAAGGTTGTCAAATTTCACTTTGGGACACCCTGTAAATGAGGTTTTTGCGTCTGTAGATCTAAAACTTGGTCCAAATTGGCTATTTTTTTCAAATTACTCTAATATGTGTCTTAGTATGTTTGGCCATAGTGTTTTCTGACCAGATCAATAATTTCATATTTTTTGGACACCCTGTATTTTCAAAAAAAGAGAAAAAAAAATTTTGTTTTTTTTTTAAATTTTTTTCTATTTTTAAGTTACTTAAAACTGTCATTTAGATACAGATTTTGACTAATAACAATAATATTTGCCTATTTTACAAATTTTTACACTTTTGGGACACCCTGTGCATGTTTTTGAAAAATGATGGTTTTTGCCCATTTTTGGGGGGAAGGAGTCATTTTAGGGCCATAGACTATTTCTTCATTTTTGTAGAACTTTTCAAGACACATCATTTGTTATTTATGCAAAAACCGCAAAAACCGAACCATTTTGCGGTTATTCACCGCCAAAGGCGGAATTTTTTACGTTTTTTGCAGTTCCCGAGGTTCTAATGGGCATTTGTGGTAAGAAGACGTTGATTTATCAAGATAACTGTGAAATACTTTTATTTAGGCATTTTAATTTACTAAATTTCATGTGAAGTAAATTTTTTTGTATATCCAACCGATTTTTGTCAAAAGGAATTTCAAATGCACATGATTTATGTTTCTTTTATCACTTATGTTATAGCAATTATTTATGTTATATTCACTTCATTTTCTTGTTTTAACAATTGAAATCCATCTCGACGAAAAACGGTTAGCTGCACAAAAAAATTTACTTAATATGAAATTTAGTAAATTAAATTACCTAAATAAAAGTATTTAAGAGGGATCTTGATAAATCAACGTTTTCTTACCACAAATCCCATTACAACCTCCAGAACGGCAAAAACGTAAAAAAATTCCGCCTTTGGCGGTGAATAACGGCAAAACGGTTCGGTTTTTGCGGTTTTTGCATAAATAACAAATGATGTGTCTTAAAAAGTTCTACAAAAATGAAGAAATAGTCTATGGCCCTAAAACGACTCCTTCCCCCCAAAAATGGGCAAAAATCATCATTTTTCAAAAACATGCACAGGGTGTCCCAAAAGTGTAAAAAATTGTAAAATAGGTAAATATTATTGTTATTAGTCAAAATCTGTATCTATATAACAGTTTTAAGTAACTTAAAAATAGAAAAAAAAATTTTTAAAAAACAAAAAAAAATTTTCTCTTTTTTTGAAAATACAGGGTGTCCAAAAAATATGAAATTATTGATCTGGTCAGAAAACACTATGGCCAAACATACTAAGACATATATTAGAGTAATTTGAAAAAAATAGCCAATTTGGACCAAGTTTTAGCTCTACAGACGCAAAAATCACATTTACAGGGTGTCCCAAAGTGAAATTTGACAACCTTATAGTCCCGGGTGGTCCAAACCGTTATATACCACATATGCACACAGATAAAACACAGGATTTAAGCCAAAAAAAATGATTTTTTTCGGACAGGTATTTTGGGTATTACGCTAGATATCCAAAATACACTTTTTGTTGAACACCCTGTAAAATTAGAGTTTTGGCCAAAATAGCATTATGTGCGCTTTTTACATGAATAAACGATCATTTTGGTGTATAAAATGTATAGATTGGATGTAAGATTGATGAAAAAATTAATTTTTAAAATTGTGAAAAAATGGGTGTTTTTAAAATTTTTGTTACCTACCTTCATAGATAGCTAGATATCTAGACATCCAGGGACTCTGAAACTTTTTTTTGGCCATCCAGCATCCTTGAATGACCCAACGGACCAAAATATAGAGTATTAACAAAATCGGAGAGGTAGTGCAGAAAAGTGGTACATTTGGCAAATAATGCACCATACATAAGTATACGTATGTATAAGTTACGGAATGTCTGTCTATATGTACCAAAATAACTCCCTAACCACTGAACCGATATGGTTCTCAATTACAAGGGGGGGGGGGGGGGGAAGTTTTGCCACTTTCGCGTAATCCGTGATTATTAGGCTAGGTATTGATGTGAGACTATAGGTTATTTGGGATAAAAGTTTACTTTTGGGTAGTACTTCACGTATATTTAATCATTTTTTGGATAGGTCTCCAGGTTCAGGTGCTGCAGGCTGGAAGGTGGTTTCTGGACAGGTAAAAAAAATTTTAAATTTTTGTTTGAAGAGTTAGAGATCAAATTATTTAACAAAATATGCATCTTTATGGATATTATTGAAATACCAGAAGAAAAAATTAAAATCGGCCTCCAGGTTCAAGGGCTGCAGGCCTCCAGGTCCACTCTGGACAGGTAAAAAAACAAGTTTTTTATTTGAAGAGTTAGAGGTCAACTTATAAAACAGAATATGCATATTTTTTTATATTATTGACATATTTGAAGAAAAATTAAAATCGGCCTCCAGGTTCAAGTGCTGCAGGCCTCCAGGTCCACTCTGGACAGGTAAAAAAACAAGTTTTTTTATTTGAAGAGTTAGAGGTCAACTTATAAAACAGAATATGCATCTTTATGGATATTATTGAAATATCAGAAGAAAAAATTAAAATCGGCCTCCAGGTTCAAGTGCTGCAGGCCTCCAGGTCCACTCTGGACAGGTAAAAAAATATTTTTTTTTATTTGAAGAGTTAGAGTTCAACTTATAAAACAGAATATATGCATATTTTTTTTTATATTATTGACATTTTTGAAGAAAAAATTTAAATCAGCCCCCAGGTTCAGGTGCTGCAGGCCTCCAGGTCAGGTAAAAAAACAAGTTTTTTTATTTGAAGAGTTAGAGGTCAACTTATTAAACAGAATATGCATATTTTATGATATTATTGACACATTTAAAGAAAAAATTAAAATCGGCCTCCAGGTTTAGGTGCTGCAGGCCTCCAGGTCCACTCTGGACATGTAAAAAATAAAAATTTTTATTTAAAGAGTTAGAGGACAACTTAAAAAACAGAATATGCATCTTTTTTGATGTTATTGACATATTTGAAAACAAAAATTTAAATCGGCCTAAAGGTTCAGGTGCTGTAGGCCTCTAGGTCCACTCTGGAAAGGTAAAAAATAAATTATTTGAAGAGTTATAGGTCAACTTATAAAACAGAATATGCATATTTTAACATTTAAATCGGCCTCCAGGTTCAGGTGCTGCAGAACTCCAGGTCAACTCAGGACGAGTAAAAAAATAAAAAAAATTATTTGAAGAGTTAGAGGTCAACTTTTAAAACAGAATATGCATTTTTTTGTTATTATTGACATATTTGAAGAAAAAATTAAAATTGGCCTCCAGGTTCACGTGCTGCAGGCCTCCAGGTGCACTCTGTGCAGGTAAAACAATAAATTTTTTTATTTGAAGAGTTAGAGGTCAGTTTTTAAAACAACATTAGCATCTTTTTAGATGTTACATGTATATTTGAAGAAAAAAAAAAATAAAATTGGCGTCCAGGTTCAGGTGCTGCAGGCTTCCAGGTAAACTTTAGAGACTATTTTCAGGTATATTTCCTATTTATTTGATTTCCCCCCTACTTTTTTCCTATTCTATATTTATTTAAACCTGGTAGTTATCATATTCATTGAAACTTTTTGATGGATCCCAGTGATTGCTGTTGGCCATTGGCCAGGTAAATATCCAGGTAATTTTTGAATTTAGAGGAAAGGTATGTATTTAAAAAATGGTTAAAATAAGATAATATAGTAAAATTAATCATTTAAGGCTTCAAAATGTGTGTCCAGACAGGCTCCAGGTCCTTTAATTTCACTATATTATTATATTTTAAGTTTTAAACTTATTCTATTTCGAAATCTTTCTTCTAAATTCCAAAATAACCATTTGAGATATTCACCTGGCCGGCAACAACCAGCGTTCACCAGGATCCAGGTAAAAGTGTCACTGTCCATATAAAAAAGTAAAAATGTATGATACCTACCTACCATGTTTTAAAACAGGAAAAAAAGCAAAAATACCTGAAAATGTAAGCCTGCAGCACCTAAACTTGAAGGCCGATTTTAATTTTATCTTCAAGTATATTTATTATATCCAAAACAATGCATATTTTTTTTTATAAGTTGACCTGTAACTTTCCAGATAAAAAGACTTAATTTATACCTGTCCAGAGTGGACCTGGAGGCCTGCAGGATCTGAACATGGAGTCCGATTTTAATTTTTTCTTCAAATATGTCAATAATATAAAAAAAGAAGCATATTCTGTTTTATAAGTTGACCTCTAACTCTTCAAATAATTTTTTTTTTATTTTTTACCTTTCCAGAGTGGACCTAGAGGCCTACAGCACCTGAACCTTTAGGCCGATTTTAATTTTTTCTTCAAATATGTCAATAACATCAAAAAAGATGCATATTCTGTTTTTTAAGTTGTCCTCTAACTCTTTAAATAAAAATTTTTATTTTTTACATGTCCAGAGTGGACCTGGAGGCCTGCAGCACCTAAACCTGGAGGCCGATTTAAATGTTTTCTTCAAAAATGTCAATAATTAAAAAAAATATGCATATTCTGTTTTATAAGTTGACCTCTAACTCTTCAAATAAGGGGGGGGGGCACATCTGACACTTTTGCGTAAACAGGGATTATAGGCTTTGTCTTAGGAGTTATAGGATAGGTTATTTGGGGAAAAAGTTTAGTTTTTGGGTGTATTTTCCTTATATTTAAAAAAAATTTTGATAGGTCTCCAGGTTCAGGTGCTGCAGGCTGGAAGGTCACTTCTGGACAGGTATAAATGAAAAAAATTTTTTTTTTGAAGAGTTAGAGATCAACTTATTAAACCAAATATGCATCTTTTGGAATGTTATGAGCATATATGAAGAAAAAATAAAAATCAGCCTCCAGGTTCAGGTCCTGCAGGCCTCCAGGTGAATTCTGGACAGGTAAAAACTGAAAATTTTAAATTTTATAGTTAGAACAAAACTTATTTTACAAAAGTTGCTACTTTATGGATGGTATGAACTAACTTGAAGAAAAATTTGAAATCGGGCTCCAGGTACAGGTACTGCAGGCCTCCAGGTAAATTCTGGACAGGTAAAAACTGAATTTTTTTACTTTTGAAGTTAGAACAAAACTTATTCAACAAAAGTTGCTACTTTATGGATGGTATTAACCAATTTGAAGAAAAATTTGAAATCGGGCTCCAGGATCAGGTACTGCAGGCCTCCAGGTGGATCCTGGACAGGTAAAAACTAAAAATTTTTACTTTTATAGTTGGAACAAAACTTATTTAGCAAAAGTTGCTACTTTAAGGATAGTATTAAGTATTAACTCATTTGAAGATAAATTTGAAATCGGGCTCCAGGTTCAGGTACTGCAGGCCTCCAGGTGGATCCTGGACAGGTAAAAACTAAAAATTTTTACTTTTTAAGTTAGAGCATAACTTATTTAACAAAAGTTGCTACTTTTTGGATAGTATTGACCAATTTGATTTGATTGATGAGAAGTTTGTGCAGAAACATGTAGTTTTATTGGCAATTCAATCTGACAATGAATAGATGATGTCTAACTTGTATCTTAGTTCTAATTGCCTATTTTAACAAAATTTGTTTGGTTTGTTTGTTACTTTTAAGTTAATTTTGTCAGAAAGTTTTCATATCCCTTTTTTTATACTTTATTGTTGAAGAAAGCCTGCAGGAAATATGCCGCTCTAATTGCTGAAAGACTGCCACAATAAGGCTTAATACCCCAAATTTGAAGCCTGCAGCTTCAATAACTTTTTTGTATCAAATTGAGGGTATTGTGTTGGATTTTGGTTGGATTTTTACCGCAGTTAGAGCAGTGTATTTCCTGCAGGCTTCCTTTAGTGACTGACCTGTTGACAGTACGTTTTTTTTATATATATTCTAGTCAATGCTTATTTTTTTTGCAGATATAATTCAAAATGTAACAAAATGGTTGGATTTAACTTGAACCTTGAGCCCGATTTCAAATTTTTCTTTGTATTAGTTAAATAGATATAGTTCTAACTCTTTAGTTAAATATTTTAATTTTTACATGTCCAGAATTCCCCTGGAGACCTGCAGTACCTGATCCTGGAGCCCAATTTCAAATTTATCTTCAAATTGGTCAATACTATCCAAAAAGTAGCAACTTTTGTTAAATAAGTTATGCTCTAACTTTAAAAGTGAAAATTTTTAGTTTTTACCTATCCAGGATCCACCTGGAGGCCTGCAGTACCTGAAGCTGGAGCCCGATTTCAGATTTTTCTTTAAATGAGTTAATACTATCCATAAAGCAACTTTTGCTAAAGAAGTTATGCTCTAACTTAAAAAGTAAAAAATTTTAGTTTTTACCTGTCCAGGATCCACCTGGAGGCCTGCAGTACCTGAACCTGGAGCCCGATTTCAAATTTATCTTCAAATGAGTTAATACTATCCATAAAGTAGCAACTTTTGCTAAATAAGTTTTGTTCCAACTATAAAAGTAAAAATTTTTAGTTTTTACCTGTCCAGGATCCACCTGAAGGCCTGCAGTACCTGATCCTGGAGCCCGATTTCAAATTTTTCTTCAAATATGTTAATACCATCCATAAAGAAGCAACTTTTGTTCAATAAGTTTTGTTCTAACTTCAATAGTAAAAAATTTCAGTTTTTACCTGTCCAGAATTTACCTGGAGGCCTGCAGTACCTGTACCTGAAGCCCGATTTCAAATTTTTCTTCAAATTGGTTAAACCCATCCAGAAAGAAGCAACTTTTGTTCAATAAGTTTTGTTCTAACTTCAATAGTAAAAAATTTGAGTTTTTACCTGTCCAGAATATACCTGGAGGCCTGCAGTACCTGTACCTGGAGCTCGATTTCAAATTTTTCTTCAAATTGGTTAATACTATCCAAAAAGTAGCAACTTTTGTTAAATAAGTTATGCTCTAACTTTAAAAGTGAAAATTTTTAGTTTTTACCTGTCCAGGATCCACCTGGAGGCCTGCAGTACCTGTACCTGGAGCCCGATTTCAAATTTTTCTTCAAATTAGTTCATACCATCCATAAAGTAGCAACTTTTGTAAAATAAGTTTTGTTCTAACTATAAAATTTAAAATTTTCAGTTTTTACCTGTCCAGAATTCACCTGGAGGCATGCAGGACCTGAACCTGGAGGCTGATTTTTATTATTTCTTCATATATGCTCATAACATCCCAAAAGATGCATATTTGCTTTAATAAGTTGATCTCTAACTCTTCAAAAAAAATTTTTTTTTCATTTATACCTGTCCAGAAGTGACCTTCCAGCCTGCAGCACCTGAACCTGGAGACCTATCAAAATTTTTTTTAAATATAAGGAAAATAAACCCAAAAACTAAACTTTTTCCCCAAATAACCTATCCTATAACTCCTAAGACAAAGCCTATAATCCCTGTTTACGCAAAAGTGTCAGATGTGCCCCCCCCCCCTTTATTTTTTACCTTTCCAGAGTGGACCTAGAGGCCTACAGCACCTGAACCTTTAGGCCGATTTAAATTTTTTTTTCAAATATGTCAATAACATCAAAAAAGATGCATATTCTGTTTTTTAAGTTGTCCTCTAACTCTTTAAATAAAAATTTTTATTTTTTACATGTCCAGAGTGGACCTGGAGGCCTGCAGCACCTAAACCTGGAGGCCGATTTTAATTTTTTCTTTAAATGTGTCAATAATATCATAAAATATGCATATTCTGTTTAATAAGTTGACCTCTAACTCTTCAAATAAAAAAAACTTGTTTTTTTACCTGTCCAGAGCGGACCTGGAGGCCTGCAGCACCTGAACCTGGGGGCTGATTTAAATTTTTTCTTCAAAAATGTCAATAATATAAAAAAAAATATGCATATATTCTGTTTTATAAGTTGAACTCTAACTCTTCAAATAAAAAAAAATATTTTTTTTACCTGTCCAGAGTGGACCTGGAGGCCTGCAGCACTTGAACCTGGAGGCCGATTTTAATTTTTTCTTCTGATATTTTAATAATATCCATAAAGATGCATATTCTGTTTTATAAGTTGACCTCTAACCCTTCAAATAAAAAAACTTGTTTTTTTACCTGTCCAGAGTGGACCTGGAGGCCTGCAGCACTTGAACCTGGAGGCCGATTTTAATTTTTTCTTCAAATATGTCAATAATATAAAAAAATATGCATATTCTGTTTTATAAGTTGACCTCTAACTCTTCAAATAAAAAACTTGTTTTTTTACCTGTCCAGAGTGGACCTGGAGGCCTGCAGCACTTGAACCTGGAGGCCGATTTTAATTTTTTCTTCTGATATTTCAATAATATCCATAAAGATACATATTCTGTTTTATAAGTTGACCTCTAACTCTTCAAACAAAAATTTTAAATTTTTTTTACCTGTCCAGAAACCACCTTCCAGCCTGCAGCACCTGAACCTGGAGACCAATCCAAAAAATGATTAAATATACGTGAAGTACTACCCAGAAGTAAACTTTTATCCCAAATAACCTATAGTCTCACATCAATACCTAGCCTAATAATCACGGATTACGCGAAAGTGGCAAAACTTCCCCCCCCCCCCCTTAGCTTCTCACGGGTCCGTTGAAGATTTTTAACTACTTTTTTTTTGGGGGGGGGGGGAGATTTGTGGTGCCCTACCCCAAAATTGGAATAAACCTTCCCTGGACCTATGAAAAGCTACCTGTACAGGAGAATCATACCGATTCAGCGGTTAGCGAGATCCTATAGTACGACAAACATCCTGTTACTTTATAAAACTGATTTAATCTTATATCTTAAAATTCCTAGGTAATAATCTTTAGAAAACAATAAAACCAAAAAAACCGGATTTTAGTAATAAAACCCAATGGGTTGGGTTATTTTTAAAAAACCTGGGTTTTTACCACCCCTGTTTGAAACCAAAACTAGAGGTCAACAAAGGAACTCAACTAAAAAAAGAGTTACAGGTCTGAGATTTTGCATGGCAGTTGCTTTATAGGGGTACAATACGGAACTGTGAAGAAACGGCGGCGCAACCGCCGAAAACCGCCGTTTCCTGCCGAAATTTTTTTGCCTTTTCTCGGCGGCTTTCGGCGGTTGCGCCGCCGTTTCTTCACAGTTCCATATTGTACCCCTATAAAGCAACTGCCATGCAAAATGTCAGACCTGTAACTCTTTTTTTAGTTGAGTTCCTTTGACTTTTAGTTTTGGTTTCAAAAAGTGTCACTTTCGCCCACCCCCCCCCCCCCCCTTTTGTAATGAAGAAAATTCTGAGCCTTACCCTGAATCCTGAAAAGGCGACTTCCATCCTTGAAGTCCAATGGAGATAATCTGCTGGACACTTGACATGTCCACGGGAGTTCTTGCATCTTTACTCTTGCTTAACCTAGCATTCACACCTTCTTGGCGCAAGGTCAAGCGTGGCTTTTGTATCCATGGTCTAAAAGTTAAACCATTTTGCAATCAAATTTCGACTTGGGGATGATTCTCATAATATTGATTTTACTCGACCAATAAAAGATTCTTTTAATATTGCAAGTGGATCCGTCCCTAGCCTCTAATAATGCGAACTATTCAATCCCCCGACAAAAAGTTTCTTCTGCAATTACCAAACTTGAAGGTTGGTTTTAGATTGCAAAAGAGGTTGATTAGAATGAATAATTATAGAAGTATCACAGTAACATTTCTTTTTTACCCCACCCATTCTTAGAAGAAAAATAATTTAGTTTACAAACCAAAATAAACTTATTATGTATCTTATTCAGATAGTCTTCTAGTATTTGTATCCTTTACCTTCTTGTGTGGTTATTTCTTAGTTTCTTATGTTTGTTCTTTAAATTAGGTTTCTTAGATTTCATATGTTCTGAAAAACATATTGTATCAAATAAATAGATCTTAATAAACGGTTTTAATAAATAAAAATAAACATATAAAAAAATAAAATTACCTTCATTTGATTTCGGTTTATTATTATTATCTTCTTTTTTCTTATTGGGTCTAAAAAAATGTAATAGTTTAAAAATTTGGACACTTATAATAACAAATAATCATTAATTGGAAATATAGTTTAAATATCTAGGTATTCAAACTTAACTATTTCCGTTATATTAAGAAAAACATTGATTTATTTCCCCTAGAAAATGGGCAAGATTTTATTTAGAGGGACAATAATCTCCTGTTCCTGCAAAGAGTTTGCCCTTTAATTGACGGTGACGAGCAATGTGCGTCGCAAAGTGTGCGTGCTGCGTGAAATCAGCTGTTTATTCCAAGCTTACTAATAACTCAATAACCTGGTATCCTCTTCCATCATCATTTTAAGCAAATCAGTTTTTCTATCTAATTTACTCTTTTTGGCACTCTCTCCTCCATTCATTGGCAACGAAGAATCCAGTTTCCGCTTTTGATCCATACCGCCCATTTTAAACTTCTCTGAAATGGACAATAGTGCTTTATATAAGGTATCACAAATTTTTAGTAAGACAAGATCTTAGTTAGAAACGAATTCATTTAATGATAATGTTGCATTTTTAGGAAAATGGATGTATATTAGGTATTATTGTAAATCTATCTTTCTTTATAAAGATAAATTGTTTTACTTCAAAAATTCATTTACATATTCCTGATTGGATGCAAAAAAAATCATTGAATGTTCACATATACTCACATCAATACATAGTAAAATAAAAGTTTAGGAGACCATTTGAGACCCAATGGTCTTGTTCATCCAGTCCGGCTCCACCACGCCTATCTTGTCAATGATACTGTTCACCTGGAAGCAGAGATGTTGGATCTGCTTGTCCCAGGAATCCAGAACTTCCCTGGTCTCAAAGTGTACAATGGAGTCAATCTGGTCAATGTGTCCTTGAAGCCTTCCCTCCGTGATCATCTTGCTAGCCACTCGTTCCGCCTTCTCGGGAGGAATCTCAAGAAGCGCGCCCAGACCACTGAACGTTATATTGTTGTACAACTTTGATGCAGCAAGGATGTTATGCTCCACAACTGCGTGATTTAAAATTGTAGACCCGTCGGCCATTGTAGCTTTCTGGTGTGTCTGAAGCAGGGACTCAAACTCAACTAACTCGGCACGCTTGATCAGCCGGTCCAGATACATTTTCTCGAGAATATTAAAGCAAGGCAGCTGTTGGGAACGCTCGTCCTTGTAGAGAGTGGCCAACATACGGCTACGCTGCTGCCCAGCGGATGCAAGGATAGCGCAGATTGTGGCGCTGCGCAGGGCTGTCATACGCTCACTCTCGTGTATGGCTGTCTTGTAGGACAGCTCATTATACTTTTGGGCAGCTTCGATAAATTTGCGTTTATAGTCAAGAACACGACCCTGACACACCTTGTACACAATCTGTAGCTCTTCATTCTTAGTTCTTGCCTGTAGGGGTGTGGAACGATTGATGTAGGATTCGCCCTGAATGTGATCTTCATCCTCCAGGTAAAGTCTGGCAATCTTAAGATAAGTTTCAAGCTTGTAGTCGATGGTGTATTGTTTCTGTCCAGTTTCAAGGGGAATGCCAACCAGAGTTTGTGCCGCTTGCTTCCAGTTCTGCTCCCGCTCGTAGATGTCCGCCAGATGTTGGCGGATGGACCCAACCTGCTCCTCGAAAGAAATTACTCTTGGCGCAATCTTTTCCAGAGTGTAGTGAGACACGGCCTTGCTAACACTGTCCTCAAGATTTTGAAGAATAGTTGAGATTTCAGTAAGCAGCTGGCGTGAAATTACCAAGGACACATTTTCGTCCACAATGGCCTCAATAAATGCGCGAAGTCCCTCAACAAGCTCGTCCTCTCCCAGACTAAGGATGTTGTGCAGAATTTCGCGGAATTTTTCTGACAGGTCCTTGTGTGGACCTGTGGTACTGATTAGGGCCTGGAGCGCACCCTTAAACTGAGACATTTTTATTTTTACTTCACTTTCTGAAAATAACAATTTATTTTTTTATTTTAAACTAATTAATGCTTTGTTTTCATTTCTGACAAATCAATTTCTGGTTTACATACAAAAAAATACATTTTTAATAAGAGTACAAAAACATTGATTTTATCTATTATGTATAAAGATATAAAAATGAGTAGGTAAATTTATAAAAAAAAAAAAGATTGTAAAAGTTCAGCTTTTTTGGTAGCATTGGTATTCCTTGATGAAAAAAGGTAATGCATACAGATTTTAAATATCTGATTTACATGAATAATTACAAGATTAGATGAAATAAAACCAAATTCGGATTAAAAAACAGATAACAGAGACAACATTTTTTTATAAAAGGAAATTAGGAGAAACTGGACTGAAAGAGAGAAAGAGGGTGGGGGGGGGGGCTAAGTATTTAAGGATATGAGGAAAGCCTCAGAATTAAAGAAATCAGCCCCCCCCCCTTCACTTGAAAAAAAATCAAAAATTTCTGGTTTGGCTAAATAAATAATAATATTGAATTTTTACATGAATGAGTTAAACAGAATATTAAATAAATTCAAATGCTTTTAAAAAATCAATTAAATAAATAAATAAATAAATAATAATCAAATCTTACAAAACTTTCTAATCAAGTCATTTAAACACAATTTCCTTAAATATTTTGATTGTCCAAGGTTTTCAATTTCAAGACAAACTACCTAAACTATTTCAATATAAATTTTCGTTTTAATTTTCTGTCTGAATTTTTCTTTTCATCACAACTTCTTTTTATCCTTGACAGATGTAGAGATTCCAAAAATATGTTTACAGGATTCATAAACACAGAATGACACAGCGTTCAATGGAACAGAACGTACAAAATTCACTGACATTCCCCTAGAAAAAAAGAAATAATGGCCTAAAAATACATGTAAATCCAGCATTGGGGAAGTTTCAGTAATGGAAAGAGGGATAACTCTGTAACCATTAGAGCTATTGAAAGCTAACATCAGAAGTAAAAGTTTGTATGTGATTTTTCATTATAGAAATCCTAGATTTTTAGGCCTTGAACAGTATATTTTAGGTAAGTATGTTATTCGTTGAATATATAATGATCTAACCTGTACCAACCCCGTCTAATTCCATGATTGTAGTAGGTATCCTTTAACAACAAAAGCAGTTTAGTTCCATCTCCTAACTGCATTCTCCTTCTAAAATAAAATAATATTAATAATTTTTTTCATGATTTGAATAGCGAGGCAAGGCAGCCGCATATTTTTCCAGCATCTACTTGATATAATGATCACAATTTTCTAACATACCTAGTTAAGTAGGTATAAGAATTTTTAAGCTTAATAGAAAATGCTGTAAAAAAAAATATGACATGCAATTTAAACTTCCTTTCCACTTGTCAAATCACAATATTTTGCATGGTTTTGATTATATGTTATAATTTTTTAAGTAGCAATTCTATTTTCATTTTATAAATAAAATGTAGTTATGTTATGTACAACGATATTACGATATTTAGATATCATTTGATCAATTTAAGTAGTATCTAGTACAAATTATATATCAAAATACAATTGAAGTCTAATCATTATTATTTTACATAGATACTTATCACTTTAAGTAGAATCTAGTACAAATCTTAAATCAAAGTTAAATTTTTTTTACCTTATGACATCCAAAGGATAGCATACTGACTGCGCCAGTGCTCCAGCCAGGCCTCCAGCTACCAGTCTGCCAGGTGTAGTCAACTGGTAGTGATCTTCTTCTGATAATATAATAATTGTTAGAATTTTATTTATTTTAGGAATGAAAAATCTAGGGTAAAGCGGGGCGATCTCGGTTTTGAGGTGAAGTCGGTATTTTTTTGACCACCTTCATTAAATGACATTTTTCTCCATGTTCTAATCGACTGACAGAAAAAAAACATAAGATCAAATTTGTTCCTTATTAAATTGCCTACAAAAAAGTATAAAATGAAATTTTTGTGAGATGAATTTTTAGGGTACTTATTGGGTCTTAAAGTCGGACGACAAAAATTTTTTTTTTCGATTTTTTTGCTTCGGTCGGAAAAACGGTAAGTTGGACAAAAACTGGTAAGAGCTAGAGCTTAGACGTCTTCAGGGGACTTATTAAGAATCTAATAGGCTATCCATTTCCGTTTAAAACTTTAAAAAAGCTTGTATAGTTTTTTCTTAAATCGACTAAAAGTGAAGCGGGGCGAATTCGGTTTTTTCACTTTTTATGCTAACTTTTTCAATTTTATATAAAAAAGTGAAATTTTCGAGAAAAAAAGTCAAATTTCTCGTACTTAGAAAAAAAAAAAAAAATTTTGTAGCAAAAATTGTCCGATCTTCATAATTTTTTTTTGTGAATGCTCTTTATTACATTTAGCAACTTTAACCTTTAGGGCATGCTGTAATTAAATCAATATGTCATAGGTTTTTTGAAGCTGGAAAATCGACCACAGATTTTGCCAAACTTTTCTCTTTTTTTCAACTTGATTTTTTTAGGAAATTTTGCTAATAGAACTAATTTTTTTTGGCCAAATCTATTCAAAATTGCCTGAATTTTAAGGATCAGGCCTTTAAAGTCATAAAAAGTTATTTTTTCTAGTAGTATTTTTATGTTTTTTATAAAAAAAAATTTCGAAAAAAAAGTCAAATTTCGCGTACTATGGAAAAATTATTTTTTTTGTAGAAAAAATTGACCTATCTTAATAAAATTTTTTGTGCATACTCTTTATTACATTGAGCAACTTTTACCTTTTGGGCATGCTGTAATAAAATCAATACGTCATCGATTTTTCGAAGCTTGAAAATGCCCTACCGACTTCGCCTCAAGGCGGGGCAAAGTCGGTGCCGTTTTAGAGATCAATTTTGACAAACTTCCCAAAGTCCTAGGTTTACGTCCTTTTAGGACCTGATCGACTTTTCCGAGATCTTTCTACTAGTCTTGGTCCTATTTTTAAAAAATAATTTTTACGATTTGCAGGTTCAAAAAACCGAAAAAAAGACCGAGTTCGCCCCGCTTTACCCTAACAAATAATATCATAGAAAATGACATGCATCTTAAAATATTTTAAAAGGGACTGGATAGAATCATTGTCATGT
Source organism: Acartia tonsa (assembly GCF_053477335.1). Taxonomy (NCBI): domain Eukaryota; kingdom Metazoa; phylum Arthropoda; class Copepoda; order Calanoida; family Acartiidae; genus Acartia; species Acartia tonsa. Next base: position 37,614,295 of record NC_137263.1, read on the forward strand.
TGGTTTAATGCATTGTTTTATAAAAATTTAATAAGATTCTTTAAAATATATTCCCCATATCCCAAAGAACAAAAAATATTTGCTGAAAATTCTGTTTTTAACATGTTTGTAACTAAAAATGGGTTTGAAGAAATTGTTTGCCAGAATCCTTATCTCTTGTCCATGGTTACATTTAATACAGACCCTAGAAGCTACCGACAAGTACAGAGGCTCAACTCAAACTAGTATAACTTACCATGAGGTTTGTTGTCCTTGACCCGTAAAATATGAAGGTTCCATATCAATATAATCTTTATCTGTTCAAAAAAACAGAATGACAACCCTAAAAGTATTTAAAAAGTTAGATAAAAATAATTTAATAAAGATACCTAACAATTTTCCTGTATTTTAAGTTAAGAAACAAGGACAATTATGTCTATAGTTTGTTCATCAATTATTGACCGTAGATAAAAAAAACAGTGAAGTGTAGTGAATTACATAATGAAATGCCTTACTGACCGAAGTATAAAGTAAATAAGACAATATAGATGTTTGTAGAATAGTGTATACAAGTCTAGGCGGTGGTGTGTGAGTCAGTTATCTCTCCTTATTCGCACGCCACGTACCTGAGGGACGGACGAACAGACCGGCCTAAATTATAAAGTAGCAGCAAAACAGCTAATATTTAAAGGTATAAATCAAATTACAAACCTGACTGTGGAACTATTGCCATAATACTTGGAGTTAATCCACGATAAAAACCTATCAGTCCTTTCTAAAAACAATAATAAATTGATTAAAAACTCAAATTTAACTATATTTTTCAAACTCCCCCCCCTCCCCTAAAATCATTTTGAAATTTAATTGCTGGCAAAATTGCCAATATATTTTATAAGTAATTTTAATGTTTGGAAAATAACAAACATTAGGTGAAAATCTACTATACCTACCTTTTTATATATAGTTAAAGATGCTTTACTCAAACTTTTGTAACCAGCGTCATTCTAGTATCATACAAGATCATGGGTAATAGTTTTTATTTTCATGATTCTTGAATTTAAACATAACAAAGGAATAAGTTTTGCAGTTGATCTATAAATAGAATAGTAGGTATTTCATTGTCCGTGTATCATTCGTCTGTCCATACACATAATAAGGGACAGGTATAATTATAATTAACAGTACAATATCTCCACCCTCAAATTCAATAATAATAAACAAATACGGTCTTTAGTTTATCCTGACCATAGATGCAAAGAATTAGAACTGTCAACTATAACTAAGCTTGGTATTCCTCTGCTACTTCACATAATTATCCTATTTTACGACAATAACTTACTTAAAGCGAGAAGAAATGAGAAATAAACTTAACTTTTTAAATAAAAACGAGCATTTAGTTGATATTAATGAGATGTTTTTTTAACTTGTCTTTAACATTGTACCCATAATTGCCTTTGAATGGAAAGCCAAGTTAGCTCTAAGCGTATCAAGAGGGTAGGTAGCGACCATGCCAGAGACACCGCCAATGGAACCAGCCAGGAACCTGGTCAGGTGGGAACAGTGCATAGGATCGTCCTGATAATAAATTAATGTAATCGTTTGCTAAATCTGGTAAAATATATAAAACTAGAGAATATTAACTCAATGAACCTGTGTTCTTATTTATTAAGGGGGACCTATGTATTTTTTTAAAAAAAGCTATTATCAATTTGCGGGAACTAATAATAATGATTTGCTGGTATACCAGGTATAAATCTAACAAGAACTTCTTTTAACATAAATAAAATATGAGGCGGTTACCCTCTAAGTGCCTACCATGAATCCACACCCTCATTTTGAAATCGTGCGGTTTCAGTGCTTGATGGGGTTCCAGGACAAACGCAGGAGTCCCAAACGTCGGAGTGGACAAACGCAGTAGTGTTATAATATTAATTTAATTAAGTATTTTTATATAGGTTAGGTTAGGTTAAGATATGAATATACAAATAAGCCCTCGCATGGGTTAGGCATTTAAAAACCTACAAGATAGTTTAAAATAGGTTAGATTAGGTTAAGTTTCCACTCCGACGTTTGGGACTCCTGCGTTTGTCCTAGGACTCTTGACGGGAACTTTGAGAGAAAGCACCAAAAATAATGAGCCTTGCCTTTGAAAGAAATTTTTTCAGAACTTCGTAAATGGAGAACTGAATGCCTCCGTACGGAAATATCCGTATCATTTGAACCATATTTCCACGGAATAGTCCACTCACACCCTCAGCTTTCAATATATTAACTGAAAAAAATATAGGTAAATAAGTAAGGTACAATTAAAAAAAAAACTATGATATTTCTTAATATAGTTTATTTTCAAGTATCCTTATTTCGGGGAGTATATACAAAGTACCTATTTAAGTAAAAATAATACTTTTGCATGCTTTGCAGTTTTGGGACTGTGTAATATATATTCCTGATATGCCAAAAATCAAAGAAAAAAGGAACGATCAATAAGGAAATTGAATATCGTTTTTTAAAAACATTCTAGACAGCTAAAATATCATATAAGCCAATATTAATTTTAATTTAAAGAAAAAACTTTGTAAAGCGTTTGATGTTGTTGTATGGATATAAACCGAAATAAATAACGATAAATTGCGTTATTTTAACGGTCAATCATAACCCTTTATCCCAGGGGGGGGGGGGGGGGGGTTAATGCAACCATCTCGTAATCAATGTATAAATGGCACTTAGAATTCGAATTTTAATCTGAAATTTTGCATGAGTAATCCTTGGTCGGTCTATTTTCCCTAAATCGAACAAAAAGTTGGAAAAGTAACTGCTAACGGCTGGCGGCACAGCCGTTTGGCCATTTGTTGGGTATTTTCAAGGGAAACCCATCACGAAACCTCTCTCCACATAATGCTCTTTGCCGCTCCAAAACGTTTAAACGGTTCTAGTCGGTAGTTGCTGGTACCTAGGAATCTAAAAAATGGTTTTTTTTTTATCATATCACATGATTTAAAGCAAAAATATGTTTCAAAAAGTTGATTTCTACGTAATTTATGACAGATTTGCCCTAAAATTAGCCAAAAATCGGCTAAACGGCTGAGCCGTTAGCCGTTACTTTTCCAACTTTTTGTTCGATTTAGGGAAAATAGACCTACCAAGGATTACTCATGCAAAATTTCAGATCAAAATTCGAATTTTAAGTGCCATTTATACATTGATTACAAGATGGTTGAATTAACCCCCCCCCCCCCCCTTAAGCTTCTTAATTAGGGTTTGCAATCCGTATTCGGAATCCGCCCAATTTTAAGCCAATTTTGAAATCCGAATCCGTTTTTTAATAGCTGATTCGGATTCTTAATTGGTAGGCTAAAATTTGCGTCTTGATTTTTTCTTTCATCTCCGTCTTTTTGAAGGCAAAGATTATCATCATTATATATAATATCTTTTAATTCTGGTTCGATTCTCGGAAGTGAATTATAGAGAAAACCAACACATTAATTTTTAGTACATATGTAGCACCTAAATTTTTTAATTAAAAAAAAAAACTTTTAAAATATTGCTAAAATCCGGAATCCCCTTTTTTTGGACGGGTTCTTGTAAGAATCCAAATCCAGTCCAAAAATTTGACGGATTGCCATCCCTTTTCTTATTACATGTTTTTTCATTGACATCTGAAGATAGCAAACATTTTCGAAACAATTTGTTATGTCTGAATTGATTGATTGATTAGCCATAGTCTCTTAGGGTTTGGACCTAAGTAGTCATGGAGTAGGCTGAGACACTTTTGTATAGCTACTAGGGCTATCGAGCTCCACGTTCAAGCACATTATGACTTGACCCGCTATCTCATGAGAGCTACTCATTATTACCTCACCCTCGCCGAGTATGGCAGGTGTCCCAAATTAAGTCACCGTAATGAATGACGCTCTCCGCAGAGGAGCTTGGGATAAGGGTAGTACTGATATTATGTACTTGACTATTAAGTATCCAAACTTACTCAATAATCCCCTTCTTACACAACCAGGAGAAGTTGCGTGAATGTATTCAACTGAGAAATTCGAGTTGCCACATGGGGACTAGAACTCGAACTCTCATCACCGTAACTCAGTGCGTTACCACTGAGCTACGACGCCCCTTATTTATGTCTGAATAAATAAATTAATTCATTTTTTGTTTGTGAGTTAACATCTTATAGGTATTTTAGAAGCTGTATCTGAAATTATTGCTCTCTAGGATGTTTCTGAATGTCCTACTGAATAAGGGGGGGGGGGGGAGTTCTGACACATTTGCGTAACCCTGGTATATAGGCTTTATCTTTGAACTGAGAGGATAGGTTATTTGGGATAAAATCATTCTTATATGATGAATTTTTCCAAGTTTTAAATTTTTTTGGATAGGTTCCGGAGCTCCAGGCCTCTAGGTGGTCTCTGTACAGGTAAAAATGAAAAAAAAAAAAAAAAAATTTTAAGAGTTAGAGGTCAACTTATAAAACAAAATATGCATCTTTTTGAATGTTGTTCACATATTTGAAGAAAAAACATGCATAATTTTTTATAAGCTGACCTCCAACTCTTCAAAAAAAAGTTTTTTTTTTCATTTTGATAAGGTTTGATAAGGACAAAAAGTATTATGTGGAGATAGGTTCTTTGACTAACTTGCTCTTAAGATAGCCAAAAAAATGGCCAAACGGCTAAGACGCCAGCCATCAGGCGTTACATTTCCAACTTTTTGTTCGATTTAGGGAAAATAGACTTACCAAGCATTATTCATGCAAAATTTCAGATCGAAATTCGAATTCAAAGTGCCATTTAATTATTGATTACGAGATGGTAATTATTAGGTATTATCTTTTTAAGGCCTTGGCCTTACTACGACATCTTAAGGAGAGAACTCACTCAAAGCTGAAGTTATCCCGCAGTGGGTAAACTCAGTCTTCTGGGTCTGCAGCAGAATCTTAACCCGGTCTAGGGGCGCCACCACCGTTTTTCCCGCCATTCCTGCCACCCCACCAGCCACAAGCGACTTGAGCGCCAGGGCATATTTTCCACCACCCTCACTCATTTTATATCTACATTTTGTGCATAACTGAAAACAGGACAACTAAGTAGATTAAGACTAAAAAGAAGAAACAAATTGCAAGATCTACAATTTGACTGATTAAAAGAGCGTATAATAATTTATATTGTTCTCACCAAGCAAGTGTATTGTTATAATATACGACATAATTTATATTTAAATCTATGAACAGGCAAAACTACATTTAAGGAAAAATTTATGCATTCTTGCTCCATTCGGCTTTCTCAGCTAATTCTGCTCTAACTTCCTCCAACAACAAAGTCAGGTATCTGAAAATATTTAAATCTCAATTTCATTGTTCCTATTACGTATAAGAATGGAAGATTGTTTGTCCAGTACATCTGTCCATTGAGATATAACTAACGGCTGTTCCAACTATGAAGTAATTTTAGTATATTGATTCGAATCAGTTTTTCTACTTAAGAGAAGCATTGTCCCACTCCTAACAAAAAAAAATGACCCTCAATTTTTTTTTATTTAACTAATTTGAAGTAATGTATCCTCAAATTCTTTAAAAAAATTTTGGTGATAATTAATGAATCAATAATCCAATGATAAAAGATCTGAAATGTCTCACCTTCCTTTTTCTTGATCCTCCTCGAAGGTGGGCCACTGGTCTTTAGGTAGAACAGTCTTCATAACAGAGCACTGAAAAATATTTCTTTTTTAAACTTTGACATTAGTTTTTCGTTAAGTTTTCAGTCTTTAAATTCAAACCTGAGCCTCATAAATAGTTAAAGATTATGCAAGTCACTTCTTATTCTTAATTGAATTACCTTTGTTATGCTTCAAGTAAAAAAAACAATACCTGGAGAGCTCTCTGGATTCTGAATGCTCTTTCATCCTGAAGGTTCTGTGGTAGTCTCCTGATGGCCTCCTTAACCTCATCGTTTTCATACAGCACATCATCGTGATAGAGCCCGTACTGGTTGAAGCCAGACAGGTTGAAGGCCCACTTCTTGACAGCCATGTTGTTCACGAATGTTCTGGTCTGCTGCGTGGCAGAGAGATTGCGAGCAGTCAGGCTCAGGGCTCGAGAAAAAAACGCCATGTTGCTGCACTCTGTAATAGATAGAAAATTCATTTCATTGTAAACATTTCATATTTTTAATTTAATACATATACAAAAGTGTGAAAATATAACAAATGCAAATTAATGTAAATTGTAAAACAATAGGTAGTTAGCGTAAATTCTTTATGTAGTTGCAAAAGATTTTTTTTTTTTGACAACAAATATTAAGAGTGTTAACTTTAAAGATTGCACACAAACTAGTTTAGTTATTTGCTAAATATAACTGAAATGGTGCTAATTTTAAAGAATCAATCTAAAGAGGAAATGCACAGTAAACAAAATAATAAAATGAAGACTTAATTAGGTATTTAGATATAAAAAATAATAATTACATCAATCACAGATATAACTTTATTATTAAGTACTGAAATATTGATATTTTACTATAAAATGAGAAAAATTAAGAGAGCAAACAAGGCAGTTACGTAGATAATAAGCAATTCGATTTTTATCCAAATAAAATAAAATAATCTGAGTAGATTCAAAACTTTTGAGTACATAAAATAGAAACTATATAGGTAACAATAATATTATTACTAAATCACCAGAATTTTACGACAATTTGAGACAATAATTTTCTAGATGTATAAGCAGAAGAGGTTTGAAACTTATGAGCAACAATTTATGCGTTAGATTAATATGAATGGTACACGAATATATGACACATGTATCTATTTTACATGCAAATGCAATTTTCTTTGTTTTTAACTTGTCTGGTATCCATCTGTTCATTTTTCATCTTTGTCACTGGAACAAAACTTTCTTTCTGGCAATCTGAACAACGAGAACATTCTTTGGCCACTGATATCTGCTTTAAATACATTCGTCTTAGCAGGGTTGAATACATGAGAGGTGTTTGTTTCTTCTGGTGCAACTGTGGACGGGAAGGTACATTTGATTCTTTTTCAAGAGAAATAAATCTTGAAACAGCAAGTAAAGTATCCAGTAAAGAATCATTCATTGAGCTCTCATCAATTTTGTTGCACAATGCCTGGATAAACCAGGAGCCGGAGTCGCTACTTCGAAATGAATAATGGTCCCAGAAAGATGCTTGAAAAATAAGAAAATCTGAAAAATTTGGAATCCTGTAGGTGGAGGCTGAATCTTGGCTTGTATGTCGACGACGAACATCTATGCCTGGATCTGTGCTCTGAAAATAAAAAAAAATAAGAAACATTCTTAACAATATCAAAATATTATATTTTCTTAATTTTAAATGATATTTATTGAATCTATCTATTAGGGTGGGTCGATTTTAGAATTTCACATTAGTAGACATTGGCAAGGGTTACTGGGCCAATATAAAGCCCTGTGAAACTTGAAAGAGGGGTTTTAATTCAAAAACAACAGGGTATAAAATGTGCCCGCCCCCTTATAAAACAAAAAATTGAAATTCCTTCAAACACAGGCATGTTGCATATCAAAATGACCGCATTGAAATGCTGATTACAAATCTAAAAATCGTTTTGAAAAATATTGATTCAGTCTGAAATGATTTTCAAATAACCTACCAAAATGAACAATTTTGACTAAATCAGCTGTTTTCAGGTACTTAATGAGATCTTATTCCAACTAGGAGCCATATTTTTCAAAACGGTTTTCAGATTCGTAATCAGCATTTCAATGTGGTTATTTTGATATGCAACATGCCTGTGTTTGAAGGAATTTAAATTTTTGGTTTTATAAGGGGGTGGGCACTTTTTATACCCCCCGCGCGCCGGCAGCTATATGAGCCAAGTCAGTTTTGAAACTTGAATGGGGCTTATAATACATATATATGACTTCCACAATGATAACAGTAAAATCTAAAAAAAGGGGGAAATGGGTCCACCCTACTGTCTATAGGCACAGAGCATTACAACCAAATAATAATCTCCAATAAATAAATATCTTACCTTTCCCTGGCATGCCTGTACAAATATCAACTTAGGCTTGCCCGCAAGCAAAGGACATTTATCCGCTGCCAAGGGATACAAAATATCTTGGTCTACACGGTACATACTGTCGTTAGCAAATACTGTCCCATTGTCTTCTCCATGAGAAAGTATGAAAACAGCTAGGGCAGATATTTGAGAGGTTTCGCTACTTGTTTGTAAAGTATTCATCACATCCCTGAAAAATACATTTAATCAATGGAACGATTAGATACTTTACTTTATTAGAATCTGAAAAAATCTGACTAGGCTTTGATGGCTAAAAACTTACCTAATTTCCTTGCAGGTATAATCGTTGCAGATCTGGACTTCCCATTTTAGTGAGGTAAATGTTTTTTTGATTGCTTTTACATCATGTTCTGTTCCTCGCCTGTACAAAGAATTTATTTACATTCAAATAATCAAATGTTATAAAATAATTTAAGTTGTGTTGAAATAAAATAATCTAAATACCTACCTTTCAGTGAGATCAAATCGAGAATGAAATCTCTTGTGGTTAAATATGATCACCTTCTTAAATCCTAAACAATAAGTATACTCTTAATAAGGAATAACTGTTAAATACCTATTTATATTTTTTAACTTTTATGTCCAGAAAACCTTCTTATCGACATTAGCGCAGCTACTCTATATGCTTGATTGGTTTGGTTCACTTTTACATTCTTGCTCACTGCACTCGAAGGCAAACATGTTTGCATAATTATCTTAAATATAAAGCTATTTTCTAATAAAAAAAGAATGACTATCTCATTTTCAAAAGCAAGATATCTTACTACTGAATGCATAACAAAATACAATGTAACATTTTAATTGTTCTTGTTATTACAAAAATTAGTGTTAGCATACCTGTAATATCATAATGAAGACTATCTCTATGAGTAAGGGTAGAGGCCTGGCCTATGAGTGCACTGACCAGTCCATTAATATCTGCATCTTGGACTGCGGGACTTGCATCCACATCTTCAACCTTACATAAAGCTAAATAACTATTTATAATATTCTAAGAAGGAAACTTAACTAAGTAACATGAAGAGCTAGAGAGGGAGGAAGAGACATTCCCATCGTTAATTTGAGTAAAAGGGACAATTGCATGAAGTGCATTTAACGAGTTTGATTGCAGGCATAAGTTACAAGAACATTATCTAACATTAATTGTATTACCTATTAATAGCAATCATATCGGCACGACTAAAATAGTCTTCATGCTTTGTAAAAACAGGACAGTCATATAAATTGTATATTTTCAAAATTAAGATTTTCTAGTCTAAGTTTTTTAAATGGTAGAAAATTGAAATTCTTTCAAATATATATTGAACAGGAAAAATTAAGCAGATCACTAAATTCAAGTTTAAATGCATTCCGTGCAACTACCCCGTTAAGAACATTACTACAAAAGGGCCAAATCTTATAAGATTACCTGTTCTGGAAGCACAAGACTGTTCGTATCAGTTTCGCCATCATTAGTTGGCATCAATAGTACGGGTCGAGTTGTATTTATATTATCAATTCCAGCTCCTTGGTCATCTGAAGTTTTTATCACTTGAATATTGTTCTGACAAGGTAGTTCTCCAGTCTGTTCGGCCATGATTCATTTCTGAAAAAAAAAATGCTGGTTAGCAAACATAAGCATCAAAATTATCTTTCTGTTTCTACTAATAACACAAAATTAAAATGGGTAACAACAAAAAAACACTTTTTGGTCAATTTGGTTTGACTAACAAACAGAAACTTGTCAAATCAAGGCATTTTAGTTTTACAAAAGTAAATGGCCTTATGAAAATTGACTAAGCTCATGATCAGCTGTTTGAAAGAAACATGGCTACCGTAATGTCTATTTATAAACAAATGAAAAATCGTTTTTTATGAAATTTTTTGTTTTCGTAAAACAAAATGTTGATTTAATTTAATCTTCACCTTTTGATTTTTTCATTTTAATTAAACTTTACTCGGTATGAATTAATACTAATATATTTTATATTTTTTTTACAAGATTCAAAGTTGGGAGCTTTATTTTTGCCGAATGCCGCGTCTTTGTATTTCGCCATGAATTTGATTTCAAATGTAGACGACATTTTTACTGCTCATAGTTACCTAAATAAGGTACAAAACACCTTCAAAAAAAGAAATAAGTCCTTTAATTAGTACTATGACAAATGAAATAACATTAGTCTACTAATTAATACATAATTTACGTGATATACCAATTATAAGAAATTACAAATTGCAAAGACGACTTATAAAATATGAAAAGACGACATTTTAAAATCTTTGAAATCAGCGGCATTCGCGCAATGAGGATCCCAATTCCTTTTCAGATGTCAACTGGTTTATTTATTGACATTTGAAGTCAAAATTGTGCCTTAAACAATACGTGTTTACATTTTAATCATAAATAAAAAACTTTATTGTGTTATTATTTATCCTATTCATCTATATAATTTGTTTTTTCATTGCGATTTCGAATTATTGAAAATTTGACTGAACTTTCGGATGTTTAGTAATTTTTCAACCTTCTTTACAGAAAATGACGACACAAGTTGATCCCGTAGGAAATGTACCCGGTCCAGATGAATCAAAGAAAGAATTAAGTACTAGGTGAGGAAGGGATCTTTTTTAATAAAGATTTTCTTATGGTGAATAATATAGATTTTCAATAAAAATAATTTAACATTGTCAAACGATTGATTATATAGTGTAATTTTATAAAAAATAATTAGACATGTTAAATTGTTTTAGGGTTGCTGTTGGATTAATTTTTCTTATTTTCTCCACATCTTTGATTACAATGGGTTTAGGTAAATATTTTTACGAATGTTTATATTTCTTCTTAATTTTTTTAATATCTGTCTAATATTAACATTTTGTTTAATATTTGATCAATGATATATTATTTAGTATATTCAACTTTTCCCGATGTGGCGGAATCTGAACAAAAATATCTTAAATTCCCAAGTGATATTGAAGATGCAAAATCTCTTGGTGCAGTTCTTTCGAGGTTATATATTTTTATTTTACATAATTTTGACTGGTGTTTTCATGTCATGGCAGGTACATGTGTAGTAATCCCGAATAATTAAACAACCCATTCGTCTTGGCACGCGCGCCCTGGTTTTACACAAGATACATCTTTGTTGGCGTAGATTATCGGACCTACTATTGATAATTTGTTTGAGCAGTTTCCTTTAATTGTGTAAAACATTCAATTCGATGTATTTATTCTATAATATTAAAAATAAATTAATTGGTAACAATAAATTTTATTGAATACCTAGTTTATTGTTTATCAAAATCTCGTATGATAATCCAAACTCTAATTCCAGATATACAGATAAATACTTTGCCCAAGTTTATGGAGGTTTTCTTTGTACCTACCTTTTTCTACAGGTAAATTTCGATTTTAATATGATCTTTCTTTTCCTTTTTCATTACTCAAAATATAATACACAAATTGAATTCATAAATACAGAAAACTTTGTAATTCTATAATTGTGATTTTTTTCAGACTTTTGCAATCCCTGGATCTATTTTCCTGTCCATCATTTCAGGATTTCTGTTTCCTTTTCCACTCGCCTTGTTTTCTGTTTGTTTTTGTTCAGCTACAGGTAAAGGAAAACACTTCATTGTTTTGTAGTAAACTGAATCAAACTTTTATTTTTATAGGCGCTTCTTTTTGTTATCTGCTTTCATACTTGGTTGGAAGAAAGTTGGTTAGGAAATATCTGCCTGAACGTGCCGCCAGCTGGTCAGAAAAAGTCGACAGACAAAGGTTTGTTTTAGTTTCTAGCATTAATTCAAATTCTTTACTTCACATTATCACCTACATTCTGTTAAACATATTTATCCTAAAAATTAAACACACCAATGACTTATTTATTGTCATATTTTTCTAGATAATTGTTTTTAAATATAATATAATGCATTAATATATTTGCCAAAAAAATATAAATGTTTCATAAAATACCCTGAAATAATATCACACTTCCAAATTATTCACGTTTTTAACTAACAGTGTTCTGTAATTTGATGGGAAACATATGGATGTCCTGTCCGCTTTTTTATTTAAATTTGTATCTTTTATGAATGTTTGTATCCTTAAAGTATAAATGTTTTTTTTTCAGGAGCAATTTACTTTCCTACATTATTTTCCTGAGAATAACTCCCTTCCTTCCAAACTGGTTTATCAATATTGTTTCTCCTGTCATTGGTAAGTTACATTTTACCTACCCCTCTCAGGTAGATAAATAAAAAGAATAGTCCCATAACGGTTATTTCGTGAGTTTACCAACCATAAATCTAAAATCTTTATATACATCTTCTATTTCCAATTCATGTTCTGCCAGTAACAGTAAATCCTTTTTAATTCTCTGATATTTATTATCCTTTGTTGTATAGGAGTTCCTCTGACTCCTTTCTGGATTGGATCTTTCATTGGAGTTGCACCCCCTTCTTTTGTATTTATACAGGTATCATTATTTTATATTTTTCTTTATTCATTTGATTATCCGTTTAAGCCAGGGAGTTTAAGAGATTGAACAATGGAATGAGCATAAATGTATAGTGTATACTGCCGATTATGATAAGCAAAATTATTAATGGTAATTGTTTGTCACACAGTGAAACTTAATAAGCATTAAATTTTATCTTGCAAAGTTTTGAAGCTGACGAATTGCAGAACGAATGTATAAACTTTGGGATGCAGTAGCATTTACAGTCCAATTTCTGCTCCCTTCCTTGTTATAAGCCCTGTTAAATAAGCAATAGCATTATTAGTATTTTTATTATTTATAAAATTAATCAATAAAGCACACTTATGTACTTCTGTCCTTAATAGAGATTGAGTTGATGTAATATTTTTCTCCTTGCTATTTTATTGAAACTATTCTAATTTAAAGTGCAATATTCATAAGTCTAAGACGAAATTTTATGGATTATCATTTTATGAAATATTTGCATAGATATATAAGTATCATTGTACATATGTCTAGGCTGGTGTAACCTTGCAACAACTGACGTCAACTATGGATCCAATTACAATTGAATCTGTTGCTCTTCTTGTCATTTTTGCAATTATTTCTTTAGGTAAGTTTTATTTTCATAATATTTCCCCAATTATATTTTGTAACATATTTTTCATTTTTGTCCAGAAATAATAAATCATTTACATAGAATACCGTAGTATTTAAAAATATGATAAGTAGTTACTAATACTGTACAATCCAATGTACATACATTATTGATAAATATTTTATTTTCATTGTAGTTCCCGTTGTTCTAAACGACAAAATGAAACAGAAATTTGATTGACTGATTTGTTGGATTCGCGCATCTCAAAGGCAAACAAGACTGACCGATATACAGGTAGTTATCTAATAGACTCAAATATTCTATTAATACTATTATGGGTAAGAGTAATACAAAGTATTTAATGTATTTTACAATATTTTTTTTTTATATCAAGACCGAAAACGGTCATAACAAGCAAAGATTGCAATGAATGTAAATTCAGACTTTTTTTACTTATAATTAAGCATTGTTGCAAAAAAAACAATAGGAATTTAGACAGTTTTGCAAGTATACAAATGTTTCATTTCCAAATATGATTAAGACCATGTGGTGTGCTATTGTCATTATTTTAAGTGTGTCCTTCAAACTATAAAATCAAGATATTACAGTTTTCGGTCCTGCTTTTATTTAACAAATATCAAGTGTTGAAGGTTAACCTAAATAACCCTACCCTCTATCTCTAGAGACTAGGAGCAAACACAAGATATTTATATAATACTAACACTGTAAATACTTATTTTAGAACCCTGATTCATTATCCCTAAATTCATCAATTTCAACCTTAACCCGACCTGCTCCTATCCAGCCTTCAGTATCCGTAATTTCAACACCACCTGCCTCTATAGCTCCAAGCATAGCTGGGCCTGAAGAGGAACACATCCATGCTCCACCCTTATCACCTAAACCCCGCCATACCTGTCCAGAGTCGTGCTCATTTACAGGGAAACAGGTTTCTGCTTCCAGCAGCGGTGCTTCCAGTTCACAGGTTGGTCCTGCTGTGGATGAGAGTTCGAATCCCAGTTACAAATATAGTGACAAGAGTGTATATTGTAAAGATTCTGAACCTATAATGGGCGAAGAAAGTTTTACAAGATACTAAAACTCTTCCATTATAATATTGTACAATTCAAGTTTTTTAGAAATTCAGATTCTTAATTATATAGAATATAGGTAGGTATCAAATTTTCATTATTTTACAATCAGATAAGATATACAATATGAATATAAATGTAAGGAGGGAGGGGGGGGGGGGGGTTCAGTGACGATTAAGTCAATTACCAAACAAACCCCCTCTATAAGATAAATATCATGTGTTAACGTAGGATTTTACAATTAGAAATTGGATTTAAGTCCCTTTTAGGTAATGATGAACGTATAATCTTTACTTACATATAACTGACTGAAGATACCCAAGTCCTGTCAATTTTAAAGCTTACAGAAAGAATAACATTCCAGGTTTTTTTTCTAAAATTATCTTTAAATTCTCATTTAGCAAATTGTCGTTCTTTTAAATTATAAATAATTCTTATGACGTATTACCAAGTCAATAGCGGACAATCAATATTAATAATATTTATCGATTTTAAATAAAAGTATATTGACAATTTGTCAAAGTGTTAACAAATACAAGTGTTATTGGAATATTGTACAATGCAAATTTTCTTAGAATTACTCATATAAGATTGTTCACAAAAAATATACATTTCTTATATAACTAGTTCATTCATTCATGCAAAACAATAATAAAATGCTTATATTACTAAATAAAGAAGAGCACTAACATGCCATAGTTCTTAATCAGGCTTTCTTTTCAAACATGTCAATATAATATAATACTGGATTTTATTATTTAAAGTATTTTAATCTTTTCCATAAGGTATAATATGTAAATGTAGTTTTTTATTATTATTATTCACGTAATTTAGTAAATGATCAGTATATATTAACTTTAAAATATTATATTAATATTTTTTCATATACATTACAGTGTCCCGTCCTAGAAATATTTTGTTAAAATTTTGGCCCCCAGCCAAAATATGGTTGATTTATGCAAAGAAATGAAACATGCAAAATATTTTTTCTTTAATGCAAAAATTGCAACTTTACAAGCACTTTAAAATTTTGAGGCCCCCCTTATGGAGGTAAAAACTCATTGAATCAGAACTATGGCTTCATGGTGCTCCCAGGAAAGGCCTTAAGGAGTAGAATCAGGAAACTTTGTCCGTTTCAAAATATCTCGTTCCTAGCCTTAGAAATGACTTAAAAAAACACCATTTTTTATAGTTTAATTTGTAGAGTTTTTTTGAGATTTTCTTAGTCTAGGAGCGAGATATTTTGAAACGGACAAAAAGTTCCTGATTCTACTCCTCAATGCCTTTCCTGGGAGCACCATGAAGCCATAGTTTTGATGCAATGAATTTTTGACCTCCATAAGGGGTGCCTCAACATTTCATAGTGCTTGACGCTTATACCGTCGCAATTTTTGCATTCCAGAAAAAATATTTTGCAGGGGTCATTTTTTTGCATAAATCAACCATATTTTGGCTGGGGGACAAAATTTTAACAAAATTTTTCTGGGACGGGACACTGTAATATACATACACATTTAGTTGAATATATCAATAGGAAATATGTAATAGAAAAAAATAGGGGTGTATTTTTCCAAACTAGTTTAATTTCTTCATCCTCCTTGTGGTTGGGGTAATTTTGGAAAATATACACCCCCAAAAAAATGTTCAACAGCTTATTATCTTATAATTATTAAAAAGGCGCTACGTTGAATTAAATTCATGTTTTATTTAACATAAAAATATGATGTCAGCTATTCAAGCTAGTAAACATAATATTTATGTATGTTAGTTTGTCGTAAAATGTATCATGGTCAAATATCATTTTTAACGAGCATGTTTTTGTAATATTTGCTTTATTATGAAATATTCTGGGACAAAGGATTATGTCATGGATATAAAGAAAAACTGTTCCAGTATGGCTCCTATTTTCTTCCGGAATTTAACCGGTTCTAAGCTATACTGAAAAAAGTGCATTATTGTCAATTGTCTTATAACTAGATAAAGATCTACGGATTATTTTTATTTTCTGAACTGTAGACACCTGAATATAATACGATGCGATAATAGTTATTAATTGCATCGTATTATAGACAGATAGGTATATATTCAAATAATAAAACAAGTTTTGTTAACGCCAGCGGGACAAGGGCTAGGGCTAACAATCAATTTTATGATTTTTATTTTAAAATTCATGGAAAATTTCTGTAATACGATGCTACACATGATTTTTAAGTATGGCTTATATCCGGTTAACTAATCGGTTTCGAAGCCAATTTTTGCCAGTTGTAAAATTGTTTTTTATAATCTTAATGCACAATATCATTTTAAAAATTCCAGCTTTTAAATTAGTTTTTAATTAATGACAAGTTTATGATTTTAAATTGATTTTCCTGTCTCGCGGAAGAAAGTAGCTACGGGTGGTGCAAATAGAGGGGAGAAGGGTGTGAGATTGTAATGATAGCAGTGGTGGTGGTGATATGATTCGTGTTTTGTGCATGATATCTCTGTGTATCTGATTAGGATATCTCAGTTTTATTTCTAATGTTAATAGCTTGTGTTGATTACAGTTAATTCTATGGACAAATATTTATATAGTTATAATTCTGAATTTATTTTGTGATTGAATTACAGAACAAGGATAACTTTGTCGATGAATGGCGCAGCAATAACAAGCCAATAAAACAAAGTGATCGATTGTTTGCACCTTACAGCATTGTTGTTAATCTTTCGGGGCTTATATACTACCTAGGTTTCTATTGAATACAGTTAAATATACGAGATAAAAAATACTATTTTTTCTCAGTTTTATGAGGAAGAGTTTTAATTTTTGAAAAAGTTTTATTTAAAAATCATAAAATACCTACTTTGCTATCTATTTTTAAACTCAATGTTAAGTGTTTATTTACGGATGGGGATGACACATGAGAATAACTGAAGGAAGGCAATCGAGACTTTTTTTCTGGAAGGACGTACTTTCGCTCTGACAAATGGACAAACTCAAGTTAATGAGTAGCTGCGCTACTAAGAAAATGCGAAACTATTGTTTCAGTTTAGAGCTTTAGGTAACATATTGCATTCTGTTTTAATATTTTATTTTAATCAACATTTTATTTTTTAAATTATTTACAATTTTGCTTACACTGTACTGTACTGTATATATTTTACCAATATTTATTTAGAATAATGTAATGTAAAGTCTTGTGATAAAGATATGCTTACTATTTTTATTTATTTAATGTAAACAAGCTAAGTCCAATTTTGGCAAGACCTTAAAAAATAATCTAGTTAGCTAAAACTTACTTATTAGTTAGAAAAACAACTGTTGTAAAGCTGGAAAAAAAACTTTTAAAATCAAGTTTTAAAAATGTAAATAAATAAAATCTGTGAAAGTTAAAATTATTATGTAATAATGTTATGTAAGTTTAATCCTTTAATAAGCGAGAACAATAAAACAGTGGGATGCTTTCAAGGTGACCGATTTTTCTTGTGTAGATGTCACTTACGCCCTTCTTGTGGGAGCTGGGAGAGAGATAGACCCTTAGTCCTGTATAGTTTTTTCTTTGTTATGTTAATAGCTTTCTAGAGACACCTTAAGATTGGTCCACTGTAGCTCCCCTGGTGACACGGCAAAGTCAAAACTTGGATTTAACATTCAGTCACCTTGAAAGCATCTCACTGTAATATTCTCATTGTTAATGGGTATTTTGATTGTGATGTATAATTGTTTCATATTATTTCTCAATAATATGATGATCTGTAACTGGACTATTGTACCTTGTTTTTATAGAATCATAGAATGCCTAACATAAAGATTTTCTCTGGGTCCTCCCACGCTGACCTGGGACAAAAGATTTGTGACCGGCTGGGCATCAATCACGCCAACGTTGTGACCAAAAAATTTGCCAACGGAGAAACTAATGTTGAAATAGGTATGCTTTCTATTAGAACAGCTACTATGTTATATGTTTATGTATTCGTTTTAACTGCCTATAATAATATTTATATAAGTATTTTTGGATGAATTTACTATTTTATACACGTTTTTCTGTGCTAACCCTCACCACCCCCTCTTCTTAAAATGTGTTTCCTTTTCATGGTAAAAGAAAATCAAAGCCACCTAATTTACTTTGAAAACTTTTTCGAAAATAATTTTGTACCATCAGCTATTATTACTTATTGAGATATGTTTTTTAGTTGCTTCGTCCCTAGCCCCAATGGAGGGGAGAGGGGGATGCCAGGAAAATAGCCTGAAACCACACAAAGACAATTATAAAGATTCCCTAAAAAGTACAACTCATTCAAACCAACAATTTCCAAGATCTTAAGCTTCAGACATTAAAACCTTACTAATTTATATTAAAGGATGTACAATATGCAATTTAAAAATATATTTCAGGTGAATCTGTACGAGGTGAGGACGTGTATATTATCCAATCAGGTTGTGGTGAAGTTAATGACAACCTTATGGAGCTTCTTATTATGATCAGTGCCTGCAAGATTGCCTCGGCTGAGAGGATTACAGCTGTCATCCCGCTTTATCCTTATGCCAGGTATGTTTATGTCAAAACAATATCTGTTTAACCAGGGTTCTTAAGGGATAAGACAATGGCCGAAAATTGATGTACATCTCCAATAGTGATACACAAAATTACCCCTTCTGTAGATAAAAATTAGTGATTGAAACGTTTGAACACTCAACTTAATAAATCAACCAATCAAAATTCACTGAAGCCCCTAAAGTGAAGCCAACGAATAAGAAAACGTTATTATAAAACTTTGGGTACTAGTGTAATAAACAGCTTATTGTCTCCCCTCTCTCTCTGGTATATAACGTATATAAACGAACAGATTTTGCTTTAGAGTAGCTACCCTTTCAATAAAAATAAGGACGTCAATGTCCATATATAATACAATACAGCTTAAATGTTTAATTATTAAGTGAACAGTAATGAAATATAAATCTTATGGTATGTTTACTAAAAATAATGCTTAAATGACAAATATAAAAAAATAGATTTTTTTTGTGTGGTTCATGAACTAGTCCAAAAACTGAAGCTCACTTAAGTTTCTAAAACTAGGAATTTTTCAGTTACAGATGGACGGACTTGGCTCAATTCTAGATAAGATTCACAACCATTGTATATTTTGTAGACAAGATAAGAAGGACAAATCTCGAGCTCCTATATCTGCGAAGCTGGTGGCGAACATGTTGAGTGTGGCGGGGGCTGACCACATCATCACCATGGATCTCCATGCCTCACAAATACAGGTATGAACGAAGAGCCTTGAACAAGCTAACTAACTACCATATGGTAAAAAACTTAAAATTCACTGAGGAAATATGGTTTTAAAATCTCAAAAATCCTAGCTTAGGAACGGTCTTGAGGTATTTGTAAGATAGAACCTTTTTATTCTTAATCTTAAACCTTATGGCATCTCTTTTATATAACACTAGATTCAACATAAGATTTAAAACATATGTACAATGGTACATACATATGTTAGAGCAAGAACGTTCAGAGGGGGATAACAAAATGACCACCAAGCTAGGGTGGGGTTACTTGGATATTTTCATTCCCTACTCCATATAATAATAATATTATTAGGGCTTCTTTGATATTCCTGTGGATAACCTGTACGCAGAGCCAGCAGTTGTGAAATGGATCAAGGAAAATATTCCAACATACAGATCAGAGGCTATTGTTGTCTCACCGGATGCCGGCGGAGCCAAGGTACAATATCTATTAAGTGGGTGATTTATTGTGAAATTTGACAACTTGTGCGAAGGTTGTTTTCTA
This sequence comes from Acartia tonsa, assembly GCF_053477335.1. NCBI lineage: Eukaryota > Metazoa > Arthropoda > Copepoda > Calanoida > Acartiidae > Acartia > Acartia tonsa. The sequence goes on from NC_137263.1 coordinate 37,634,273, forward strand.
ATCAAACAGCAAAGCTAAAAGACTTCATGACCTGATCTTCTAGAGTTTTGAAATAAATTAATGCACAAAGTATGTTAGGACATCGCAATCCTTCCCCTTATTTCAATTTATTTCAAAAATATCTTTGGGGGGTTGGGGAGGGTTCTGTTGTGTTTGAACACATGTTTTCAATTTCTTCGCTATTCTAATGTAAAATGCCTATGATTTGAACTACTTTTACAATGATGACTATTTCAGAGAGTGACATCTATCGCTGACCGACTGAACATTGATTTTGCTCTTATTCACAAAGAAAGAAAGAAGGCGAATGAGGTAATGTATGATTTTATACAGTTTACCTGTATTTAAGTGTCACACTTCTTTGTTAATCTCAAGGTTTCGCGGTAGGTCGTTAATGCGTCAATTACGTCACGAGGTCATTTGATTTTCTTGTGTTGGAGCCTCGTCTCATGAGCAGTTAAAATGTTGTTTCAACAATTTAAAATTAAGGGGATGATTTATTAGGTACGAGTACATCACTTGATTTATTGTTCATAAATTCTTTTACTATGCATTTTATTAATAAACTGATAATGATAACTTGTGTGAAGGTTGCTAGTATGGTCCTAGTTGGAGATGCCAAGGGAAAGATAGCTATTCTCATTGATGACATGGCAGACACTTGTGGAACAATAGTTCAGGTATGTCCATTTTTGCAACATTTTATACTCTCTCTGAAATTGGAGGATGGGGTTGTAAACTGTATTATAGGAATCCCATGCCATTAGAAACATTCAAAATATATTTCCTTTCCTTGATTTGTAATGTTTTTTCAAAATCTATTTTCTTGAAATCCCCCTATCGTATTTTAAACTTAACTAAGATTTTTACTTCCAGGCTGCCCAAAAATTGGTGGACGACGGGGCCAAAAAGATCTACGCTATATTGACCCATGGAATATTTTCTGGAGAGGCGCTCAACAGGATCAACGGGTCCCACTTCGAGGCCATCGTGGTGACCAACACAATCCCTCAGGACAAGAATATGGTTGCTTGTGATCGTATTCAGGTTTGATATTGATGTTGTTGCTCTTTTGCTCAGCTCAGCTCATGTACAGGGATGAGATGAAGTCTTGATATAAGTCATGATAAGTAAGCTACTGCTGTTTTGTCATATGCGCGACATTAATAGTGAGAATAGGGGGAATGTATTGGCTAAACCAGGCAAAGTAAGAAGGCAGTAAAATCCATGACAACATTACAGATTATTAAAACATACGGACAGTCGGACTTTTCGAATTTTAGATTAGCTTCGCTAATAGGAATGTTTCTTATTTAGGTGATTGATGTTAGTATGATGTTTGCTGAAGCTGTGCGAAGGACTCACAATGGCGAGAGTGTCAGCTATCTTTTTGAAAATGTTCCCTACTAAACCAACAAGAGATAAAAATCTTCATTCTAATGATAACTTAAAAATTAAAAATCCATTAAAGTTCAAATCTTCACAACTTTTTAAAAAGCTTTTGGGTATAGAAAGCTATGATCAACAATTTAGATATTTTAAATACTAAATAGGGATGGCAATCCGTCAAAAAAAAAGGCGGATTTCCGCGGATTCCGGATTATTTTTTTTGGCGGATTCCGGATTCTAGCAATATTTTTAAAGGCTTTTTTTTAAATTAAAAGATTTAAGTGCTACATATATCCTAAAAATTAATGTACTTGGTGTTCTCTATAATTCACTTCCGAGAATAGAACCAAAGAAATTTTAAAAAAATATATATAATGATGATAATCTTTCCCTTCAAAAAGGCGGAGTTGAAAAACTCAAGACGCTAATTTTAGCCTACCAATTAAGAATCCGAATCAGCTATTAAAAAACGGATTCCGGATACGGATTCCAAAATTGACCAAAAATTGGGCGGATTCCGGATCCCGGATCCAGATACGGATTGCCAACCCTAATACTAAAACAGTTTTTTTGCTGTACCTTATCTGTATCTAAAAGCTTTGAATATTTTTTTTTCCCGCATTACAAAAATATTTAAATCTAAAATCTTTTATCAAATATATAGTAATGTATTAAGAAAATTCTACCGATAACTATTAATGTAAACCTGCATTTAGAATATTAAAACACTATCAAACTTACATTTCTCATAACAAAAAATTTAAGCTTCATCATTGATTCTCATCATCGTGTATGTATCTCAAGATTTACTCAAATCATTTACTCCTCCGTTTTAGATAGCTGCACTAACATAAATTGACATTTCAAAGAAATTAAATTTAAATTTCTTCGCTAACCGGTGCAAAATAAAACTTTTTAAGATTTTAAACGTGAGATTCTATTTAAATCCTTAAAACAAAACAATTGCTCAATATAACGAAATGAGTATATTTAAGAAACCCATTACTGCCACGTATATATTTTAACTCTTCACGTGGCCGTATTTTTCCAAAGGTTGTATCGAGGGAGGGGGGGGGGGCAACTTTCATATGAATATCTCTTGGGCGGGCAAGGATAAAACTAAGAAAAGGTTAATACTCTTACAAAAGTTAGCAAAATATATATCAAGAAATTGGCCTCTAGGATAAAAAATGATAAGTTTCTGATCAAATATCTTATCCTTAATAACCAAAAAACGAAACAACAAATTCTAGCCCCATCCCAATGATTATTGTTTGTATGAAAGTGAATTATCCCCCCTCTCTTTATCTTATTTGCCAGTTTCATTTAATCAATTCTCTTTTTTTTCTGTTTGAAATTCTTAATAAAAAACATATTGACATTTTTTGTGCACACAGTACATTTGTTCCAAACGTTATCTTCCAAATTTGTAAAGTTGCTTAAACTCTTAAGTGACTGTTTTTTTCTTTTTGGATCATTATGACAATACTTTTTGTATTTATGTCATATCTTACATTAGAATTTGCTTCACAGAGCAAAGTCTATAAAACTTGACATCTTGATTTTGTTCTTTTTATAATTTTCATGTAATGAAAATCTCTACTATCTTAAATCCTATGGTCAATCAAACAAGGACGAAATTGACTTAATCGCTCCAACCATTTATTTATTATTTATTCTATTGGTTCATTTAACCTTATATTTTCAACAATGATAATTTACTATATTATTTATTTTGGTGATTTTATTAACATATTGTGATTAATTTAGCAAAAAAGAGACCCAAAATGTTTAGTTTTTTAGCTTTAAAGTTAACTTTTCAAACCCAAGCTTTTAAAATCTTCGTTACCTTATTTTTGTTTGATAATTGATTTGATTTTTAAACCTATTTTTATATTTTCGTTTTTTATTTATGAGTAACATAATATTTATATCCTATATATCCTATAATACTTAAATTATATACAATTATACAAGATATATATCATTTTGTATTGTTATGATTTGTTTTTTTACCGCTTTTAAGGGGGGCATTAATGTTTTGCGTCAGTGAAATTTAAAAATTATCCTTCTCTTGTCAAAAGTTAAAATTAATCCAGAAATTTGAGGTAAAATCTTTTTTTTACAAGTTAAGCAGCTACCATTCTCCAATTTAAGTTTCAAGTAACTTTTACAAACAATTTGGGTCAGTAAATCTTCCAACCAATCAAACCTAATCAAAAAAACTTTTGTATATACAGGATGATAATTTTTAAAATTTGCTGTAATCTGTTCAGCTTCATGTTGGCTTCGTGCTGGTTAATATGTTATCATATTTGTTACTGTCCAGATAAAATAATGGGATAATGTATTTTGGTGTGGCCGCCACAGGTCTCTCCAGAACCATGTCAGGAGAACAACAACTAAAGCTGGAACCTTTTATTCACCAGGTACTAATATTCTCAGACAGAAAGTGGTAAAGTTTTTTGTCTTAAGCTAAAGATCTCGAAAATTACTTGGCTGAATGGATTGTACTTTATAAATATCTTGGGGGTGGTTTTAGGCCATTTTCCTGACATCCTTCGCCCTCTCCTAGAGTCTAGGGGCGAAGCAACTAGTATAGATTAAAAACAAGATTTTTGCAAGATTAAAAACAAAAAGAAAAAAGCTAAACAATTTGAGGCAAACGACAATCTTCTTTTCTTTCCCTCTTTTTAAATTGTCAGATTAATCTAGTCTTTGATCTGTCTGGTCGTTTACTATTTATTATTCTAAGGTTGGAGGTCACAGTCCTTTATTCTGCCTGGACTCCCTGACCGTGTGCAAGCCCCTGGAGCAACGAGAGTTCAACTTTTACTGTTCCCTGCCCCACACACTCATACCCTTCACTCCGCATTTCAAGGGGACCATGAATGTTGAGGTCACAGAGGACCCAGACGGGTACATCATATTAAAAGGCACCGTAAACTTTATATCATTCTGTACTTTTGCACCAGAACTAAACTAGCTTTCTTTTGTATTATTTATTTTTTCAAAAGGCTTTGCTACAACAGATCTGCATCGTCATTGTTTGTTTAATGAACTTAAAGTTGCCCTGTCGAGCCTGAAACCCCTTCCCCCTTATTGTGAAATAAATTGAAAAAAGGAGAGGGGTTAGATGTTTGTTTGTTTAATACTGTAAGTTAAGTTCTGAACAGAGTTAGGGCACCGCAGTTATAGGCCTATTCCTTGCTAGGTATGCCACCCTCTCCCCCTGCAGGGGTTAGACATATCAAAAGCCTTTTTTATTTTAGTAATAAGGGAGGGATGAGGTTCAGTGATTAATAGTTACTTTGAGTGTTAGCACCAACTAAAATGACATAAAATTGCGGCCAAGGCTTGCCACCTGAGAGTTATCGAAAATTGTACCGGAAACACTCGAACTCCACATCATCATCTGACGGCAAACCAAAAATGAGACTCAAGAGGTGCAAGAGCATTGAGATTGAGAATGGTCGCCCTTCAGGTAAAAATATTTATCTACCTGTTTCAGAGATATTCTCTTCATACCAACACCAACTGGATCCATAGCTTCGGTTTCTCATTTATCGCTAATGTGTTAGCCCTTTTTTTAGTACTAGCGGCTTCGCCCTTAGCCTCTAAAAAATTAATTACCCCCACTAAGGTAACCCCACTACTTTCTGTTAATAAAAAAAAATAAGTACCCCCACTATTTTCTATTTAAAAAAAAAAAAATGAGGGGGATTTTTTTGTTTTTTGGGGGGTTGGGGGTGTCCCACCCCCAAGAAAATTGCCTAAAACCACCACAGGACCAGTAGGTATATATCCTAAAGAGTAGAATCCGATCGGTTCAGTGGTTACCGAGATCTTAAGTGACAGACAGACGGTCAGACGGACAGACATCAAGCTACTTTGTATTATAGATTTAATCCTAACATCCAGGAATAAAATAAGTGTGCCTTTGTGCTGGCACAAAAGAATCTTTATACCGTCATGAAACGATATGAATGTCCGTTACAATGAAGCTTCATATAGATATTGTGAAGTATTTTTTTCTATTTTTCCCAGGGATAAGGGATGGGAAACGTAGGAAAATATTATTTCAGGCCTATTTCAAGCCTAGGCCTATTTCTAGCCTAATAAATCAGTTTTGGGATGGCGCAGTGCTTCGTATAAAACGCTAATAAAAAAGCTGTGTGTGCGTGTGTAGATAAAGTATAGAATCAAATTCAGGTAGCTAGTTTAAAGTAAAAAACATAACTTTTTATAAACCTATATATTAATGGCTTTTGTTAAAATGAAGTTTTTTCTCTCCCAAAATTTTTTTATCTTTTACTTTGGTAATTTGATCTGTCAGAAAGCTATCGTTGGGTTTCCCTCAGACAGATTTTAGTTTGTATTATTTGCATTTTTATTAATGAGTAAAAATTTTATTTGAAAAGGGATAGTTCTACGAAGTGTATTTAAAGAGTTAAGGTACTTAGAGTAGTGAACTTTTATATGTCTTAGTAGAATATATTAGGCATTGGATAGATATGATTATATGTTAAAGAATTTTTAACATGACCAGACCAAACTTTTTTTATTTGACAATATCTAAAAAAGTTAAAGTGATTTGCCACATAAATTACATGAGAATGGTCTATTTTTTTCCAAATATATATAGCCAAAACACCAATATCAGAGAATCTTTTTCAACATATTTCACAAGAGTTATAAAAAAATTGAACAGGGGTTCCCCTTGGGACAAGTTACTTAAAAAACATAAAAAATAAGGTCCGTTTCATCATAGGACAGGTTTTCTATAGATTCTTTTTAAAAAATAAAGAAAACCGTCCGGTTTACAATATACACATTATCTCACGCGGAAATACCATTAACCATACAACATATATATATATATATATATATATATAAAAAGACCATTCTCATGTAATTTATGTTGCAAATCACTAACTTTTTTAGATATTGTCAAATAAAAAAAGTTCGGTCTGGTCAATGTTAAAATTCTTTATCACAATCATATCTATCCAATGCCTAATATATTCTACTAAGACATATAAAAAGATCACTACTCTAAGTACTATACTAAATATTTTATTGGTCATTCTTTGTTGTTATGTGTATTTCGTTGTATAAAAAGTTTGAAGTTCTATTAACTAGTAAATGCTATCTAAAGTTGTAATTATGACAAAAAAGTTTTTGCCACATATAACATGCAACGAAGTTGAAAATAAAAATGAAAAACTCATTTTTTAAGGAAAATCCCTGGTCAAATCTTTTAATTTTAATCAATAACTTTATATTATGCACTACTACGTTATTTAAAATAGGAAAAACTTACAGTTCACTATTTTTTTTTTAAATGCACTTCGTGAAACTATCCCTTTCATTGCTAATTAAAATTCAAAATAAATAAATTAATATGCACTTGGGTAACATTCTCTCAAGTATTCTTTGGATTCTATTATGTAGTGATATATTTGTACTGTGTTGTATTGTGTATTGTACATATATTAGGGTTAAAGTGTCGTATCAATTCCGTATTAAATTTTTAAAATTCAAAATACAACATCTAATTTATAAACTACCAAATGAAAATTCGTAGCTACCTCCTTTCCAAAAAATAATCCCGTTATTTTTGTTTTTTCTATATGGCCCTTTTTTAATGTTTAACTCTAAGCAGATTTAATAATTAAGCTAATGTGATCTAACACCATTTATATTTATTTTTTAGTAGCAGACGAAATCATTATTTTTTCTATAATTGTCTGCTTCTAAAATTTTCGCCAATTGGTGATTGGTTGTTAAAAACAGGCCGATTCTTATTGGTTTAGAGCTATAGCTACTTGGGAGCGTCCGCCAGTTTGATAGTAATTTGTAATAGTTGCAATATCCCTTTAGAATCTAGGCCGGGACCTAATTAATGGCCAGGTTTTCTATCCCTTATCCCTGATTTTTCCTCTTTTCTTTTTCAAAATCTATCTAGAGATTTTTTATGACACAACAAACCAAATGCACTTATAATTAACAACAAAAACGTTTTTTTCTTTAAATCCTTTTATACCAAGAATTTCTTGCTTTAGGTCAATATTTCGAGGATGAGTTGGTCCAGGGAGAGAAGACTTATAATCCGTGGGCACTCAAATGTCATAGGGAAAATCTCATGAAAATAGGCATCAATGTTTTCGAAGTAAGTCAACATTCCGTTTTTGTTCGTATCTTTTTGTTCATCAAAAGTTTTATTATTGTTTACCTATCTTGAAATATAAATATCTTTTTTACTAATATTAAATTTTCCAATTTTTTATCCTAGTCATGGGCTGCATTTAAGCCAATTAATTCCATTTAAGATTGCTGAAAATTAAACATTTTGTTGGCGTAGAGTTGGCGTAAAACTTGTTTTTTGATTTAACTGAGTGGAGGGGAGTGGGTAAGAAGGGAAGAAAAAGGGCAGGGGGCTGTGGGTAAATTTTCAATTAGAAACGTTTGTCAGAATTACATTCCCTTTTCCCTAATCCTAGTGATTTGAACTTAACTAAGAGGTCTAGCATATAGTCACTTTATTGAAACTCATTAATTTAATTCTGTTAAGATATAAATTGTTATAATATTAATAAAGCAGGGTTTATTCAAATTAATTTTTGGTTTGAAGAATTCATAGTTTGAAATTCTGCTTAATTTCTAGCTTAGCACAACTTTTATACCTCTTCAAAGATAATTTTAATCCTCAAGATAGAAAATCAAACTGACCATTTTTTTCACATTAAGAAAAACATTGATCGGCTGTCCAATCCAACATTTCAAGAATTTATCCTGTTAGAAAACCTGACCTACAAATACAAATATCCTTGTGTACTAGGTAACATTGTTTTAACCCGCGACTATGTTAACATGTTGCGCATAGGCTAGTTTTCGAAAAGATTCGAATCTCGGCCCAGCACGACGTGTCTTAAATAAAGATGTTAAAAATGCTTCCTTCTGCTGCTATGATAGGAGTGCAACATCAATAGTTAGAGTAGCGAGAATGCGTTGGTCCATAACTGTTGCAAATCATTACCGAGTACAGTTAGAATTATAAGACAAAGGTCGTGCTATTAATTGGTTGATTATCTATAGGACGCTTGGCCTTTCAGTAGCAATATTTGGTCCATAGGCAAACCAAAATAAAAAATAGAAATCCTTTAGTGGTTATGTTCAGTAATCTAGTAAAGCTACTCTATATTTTACTTTGAAAGTCAGTTATTATCATTAATCGAGAATAATATTTGAGACTTTTTCAATAAATTATAAAATATATTAGGTATGAAATATTCAATATCATTCCTCTGGTGTAATTTTAAATTTTGAGTCATGATTTAAACTTTATAAATAAATGTGAATTATTTTTTGTTGCAAGATCTGAAAGTTGGAACTCGACAGTATGGTGATGGGGCCTCAATAACAAAGCAAAAATCTAAAACTGCAAAAGTTGAAAGTTCAACGAGGTAAGTTTTGTTGACAGGAATATGATAAATGAAGGTTTTTTTTAAAGTTGTTATTATTTTGTTTATCTTAACTTCTAGAGATCTATTTTTTAAAAATATGATTAAGTAGGTAAAGTAGGTATAATCTTGATGGATTTATTATTAATTGGATCTTACACCAGATTATCATGTACTCCAATAAAAGGAAACTTTTAGCTGGCTAAAATAACGATCTCTCCTATCCACCCCCTTTACCCCATCCCCTCCTTTGCTGGATTAACAAAATAACCAATAAATGATGTCCATATCAGCAACCAACATTGGGGAATATGTTTTCCTACTTATATCCACGTATATTCTATATTCATTGCTATGTTTAAGTATAAATTTCATCAAATATCTTTAAATACAATATAAACTTATTAACCACAACCTTCCTTTTTCTAGTTGCAGTCTAGGGTTGAGATTAGGAGGAATGCAAGTTTATCAATTAAATCTTGGAAGATATTTGTGCAGATCTAAGAACTATGGCAGAAATTTATCAGTGGAAGGTCTAAAAATGGCACTTAGGTAAATCTTATTAATTTTGAGTTGTTGTTTTGTTATTACTTTTTGAAAAAAGGCATAGGTATAGTTTTCACATGCTTCTTCGTCGTTACATAAAGATTTCATTCTATAGGTGCATTTTAAAAAATAAGACAAAGATTTTAAAAAACATAAGAATTCAGTAAGAAAAATTACTATTTCATTTTAAATCACAAATTTCCAATTAGTAATTTTTAATGAGTTGTTCCATTTTTCCTCTTAATTATAAATTATCCCCAATTTATTTTATAAATTGTTTAGACAGTTCTTTTGCAATGGTTTGGTGATGAGAATGGACGTGATACAATCATTAAAAAGGTAACTTATTAACCTATCTATAATACAAAGTAGCTTGATGTCTGTCCATCTGAAGCTTAAGATCTCGGTAACCACTGAACCGATCGGATTCTACTCTTGGGGATGGGGATGTGGATAGGGATGGGGGAGTGTGGTTCGAAGCACCCGAAATATTTTTTATTTTTTTTTAAAACTACCTCATGGGGCAAAGCCCCTAGAGGCTAGGGGCGAAGATGCTAGTTTAATATAATTTTCCTAATATTTAAAAAAATAATTTTTAAAAAGTTTTGTTTGGGTATAAATTAGGAACCTTAGACCTTTTTTTTCAATCCATAGAATATTTTAATTTATTAACTTTTTAAATTCAATGTACATTTAATGTTTTCTTTGGTATCTTTCAAAAAAACGGCGGTGGAAGCGGCTGAAAGATATAAACATTTGGGGTAATTATTTACACAACCAAAAAGATTTTACCCAATTATCTCAATTATTATGTCATGTAAAGAGTCACCACATCCCCCTCGCCCCTTTAGGAGGAAAAAGTGGAATGTAAGAATATTGATAGATTTACTTATTGTTAATTTTCAGTATTTTTTATTATTCTTATTTAGGAAATTAATTGAATTGCGAAAGGTTTTGGAGAAGCTTGACTCCTACAGGTTCTACACAAGTTCTCTTCTTGTTATTTATGATGGATATATTAGTCATTCTGGCATTAGCCAAAGGTAAGTATTTATTTTCTATGGAGAAGTAATGATCTATCATTATAAATGTATAAGCATATTTGTTTAACCCAGAAAAATATCTGTCCCAAGTTGTGGACACGTATTTCGCCTGCTAGCTAATTGCTTTCTGCTCTTTTGTATCGACTAGACTGTGATTATATTTCCGAAGCTATTGGCTGTTATTGAAAGTCGTTACAGGGTCTCCACCCCGTGGTTAGAGTTTCATATAGCCCGTGCCCTCTCTATTCTATTAGTTTAATGTTATTATGTCGGATTTTAAATAGAGATACCTATTCAACTTTAATGGATCTAATAAACTCAGTAAAATAGGAGTTTCGTGTTCATTTTTTTGGGTGGCGTTTGGAGTTTTCATTAGATTATGTTGATTTTAAAATTATTTTCCAGTATGGCTACTAAACCGATTAATATCCACCGGATTAGAACTTGTATTAGCAATACTGAAAAATCACATATATAGTATCGTATTACAGACAATTTATCACGAGTATTAAAATAACAAGGATGACAACATCCATAAAAGCGAAGCACAGAAACGGTAGGACAAACGGTCATTAACACTGATATAGTGTCAGAACTAAATAATCAGAATATAAATATATAAGAGTCGAAGCAAAATTCTAAGTAAATTTGTTGAAAAACTGCTTTATACAGGATAATGTTTATGGACATACCTACATTTTTAGGACTTGATTATAGAGTTGCTTTGCTTATAACATTATACTTTGTTCTCCCAGGAATCAATATACCAAAAATCAGATCAATCGGATGATTTGATCATATAAAAATTTGTTGTTAAAAAGTAAAAAAAATCAACATGTTTAAAACGGACGTACGGACATTTTGGTAATGATTATAGAGTTGCTACGCTTTCTAAATCGTACCTAACTATTAAAGGAATCACCATGCAAAATTTGAAATCGATAGGACAATTCTAACATGCCTAAATTAACGAAAAAAGCTATCCGTTACGGACGGACGGACGGACGGACCGACCATAATTATAGAAAAGCTTCGCTTTTAAAAATCATAAACTATTTTAAACTTGTAATTTTTCATTTTAATACCTGTAGAAAGCTGTTTGTAATACGATACGATAAATAATTATTCCTTTATTTTCAAACTAATTCTTAATCTAGAAATTTTGAAGAATCTTACCAGCTGCGGAATAGTATGAGCACAACAAGCTTATTACAACTTTCAGGTAAGTAAATGTTATATAATATCTAGTCTGTTTTGAGTGCTCTTGAAAGTTTCGTGTTAGTCTTAAAAAGCAAGAAATGCTAGGTCGCATAGCATTTGTAAGTTGTCAGGGAAAGACGAGTGAAATATTTTTATTTTTATTAATGAATTTAGAGTATACACGTGGATAATATGACTTTCTAACATGGAACTCGTATATTGGTCAGTTCGTTCATCCATTAGGTGGGGAGAGGATGGAATAAAGGGAGTAGATCGGTGTTATTGTTATTTTAGCCAGCTACAAATTTTACTACTAGAGAATATGAAATCTGGTGTAAGATCCTAATAATGATATATCCAGTTTTAAAGTATCGCAGCTACTCTAATAGTGTATGTTCGTATGACACAACTTATACTTTAGCTTATACTGTGTCGTGTTTTATTTAGTATTTTCATTGATAGTTATTTTTCTTTTATAATCTATCTGTTTATTTTCGAAATTACGGTATGGTCTTGTATTTTAATCCAAGCTTTTTTTAACCCCTAATGCTGCATTACTTTTGGTGAAGTTTCCATAAACATATGTGTTTTTTTGTGACGAATATTTTTTTTAGGAAGAAGTCTGATTGGTGGACTAGATAGTGAAGACAATGAGATGTCAAGATCTCTGGATCAACTTTCTTTCTTCTCTGGTTATGTTAATCAGAGCTCTAACTCATGGTAAACATTATCCTAATAAATAAATAAGCTTTTTTGTCTGTAGCGAAGGATCTCGCTAACCACTGTACCGATATGGTTCTTCTTTTTAGTAAAGCTACTTATAGGTATCGGGATGGTTTTAGGCTATTTTATTTTTATAAAAAGTCTGAGTAGGTATAGTTTTCAGCTTTTTTTTGCCCTACCATATTCTTTCGAATATATAGCCCCTAGAATCTAGATGCTAGGGGCGCAGTCGCTAGTATCCTTTAAAACGCTATTGCGTTGTGCTACTTTAGAGTATATTATTATTTTGGCCAAATAAACGTTTGTTAAGGCCAAAAATACAAGTTTGCTTTTTAGCTGGATGACCATGTCAGGTTTGCTTTGCTGCTGGCATCCTGTGCCTGCCAGGATGGAAAATTTTAAAAATTTCAACACTAATACTATAATCACCAGATTAAAAAAAGTTTGCTCCATATCTTTAAACAAAGAAAATGAGATTGAAATTCTTCCGACTGCTACTGGTTAAACCAATTGAGTGATATTAATATAGTTTAAGCACTTCCTGGGTTTAGGTTTTGAAAAGATTGCAACCCCTAAATTCTGCGGAAGCCCACACGGCAGTATGCGGTTAAAATAAAATCCTAACTTTGCTCACATAAACCTTTCAAAATTCAATATTAAAGATATGTTAAATTAGGTCAAGAAAGAAGTCTGCATCTTACACAAGCATATCCAGTCTAGAAGACCTTCCAGCTGACCGACCTCTCTTCTCCGCCTCTAAGGCCAAGAAGCTAGTCAACGTCAAGATGATCGACTTTGCCCACTCCACCCACAGCGGACTGAAGGACCCGACCCTGCACGAGGGACCTGATCGAGGATTTTTGTTAGGAATTGACAGTCTGATCAACACCCTGCAAGAACTACAAGAGAAGGATGTAAATCCCGTTGCTGTTTAAATTTAGTGTGTATATACATTAATATTTAATATTTTTATTTATGTAGGTATTATAACATAGGAAATTTAAGATTCTATTATTTTTTTCTCAAATTTATCGACATAGATTAAAGATATTATTGCTTAGAATTAAACAAACATTTAATTTTTCATAATAATCACAGTAGTATGCACCTCTAGCCATCAGGGGCATATTCAATTTGATAACAAAACAGATATAAAAACCTGCCCTGAACCCTAAGAACCTCTTTTAATAGGAGGATACCTTAACCGGTTCTGTGGCAAGTGTTATTGTAACAGACTAACAAATCCCCCTTTTAAAGTTATAGCTAGAAAGCGTCATTTACTTAATGTTTTTAATGACATATTTGCTTTTCCTCATTTTTCTTGAATTTTAGACAATCTAAAAATTTAACATGACCCGGTCTAAAATGGTAAAATTGTGAATATTTGAAATTAGAATTGTGTATACTCTGATCAGTACAATGCCTGTTTATTTTATATTTTATTATAATAATCCATATTGGAATTAAATCTCGTGTGAATGATGGATAGTTTTTTAAAAATTTGTATAAATAATGAAATAATTAGTCATATCTATAAATACCATGATATATCATAACTCTGATGCGAAGAATCGTACCTTATATTTGTATGGACCATAAAGGGGTTAATAATCAACCCAGAAAATTAAATCAACTTTTGAATATAAAATAATCTTGAAAATTTGGTATTTCTTTTTATTCTGCTCAGCTTGGTTTCTGGAAAAAAAACTATTAAATTGTATATTAGAAGCAGTGGCGTGCACAAGTTTTGCTAGACTAACCCACCCCTCCCATCAAGTAGTTTTAGATGGGTGTATTATACCTATCCTTGTCAATGGATGTATCCACCCCCTTATTGCCAGGGGAAGGGATTACCACCAACACACCCTTTTGCACTTCTAGAAGACAGTTTTAATTATTTAAGAATAAATCATATAATATAAACTATGAAAGTATAAATAGACAGAAATAGAAGAATGGATCAAAAGGTCTTGATCATCTTATTCACATAACTTTAAGATAATGTTTCCTAAGAAAACAATGTTGAAAACATCCATAATATATTCAATCAAAAGGTCGAACAAACCAATATTAACAAATATAGAGTTAAAACGTGACACATATTTATCTTTATTTTTAGAAGTTTGAATAAATAAATCCTAAAATACAGGAAGTTTGATATGGAAATCCTTACATTTTAAGACCTTATTAAAGAGATGCTTCACTTAAACAAATTTTACCTAGAATACCATAATGCCATATGAATAGGAAGATTATATCATATAAAATGGTGTTTTTTAAACAAGCCTAATATCATCATTTTTAAAATGAACATCCGGCCTTTCTGGTATTCAATATAGAGTTGTTACACTTTCTAAATTGTACTCAACTGTTTCAGAAATTAGCATGCCAAGTTTGAAATCGAAATTGTTCTAACTGGCCCGAATTAACAATAATAGCTATCACTTAGGGACGGACGAATAGACGGGCAGACCCTAAATGAAAAAAAACCTTCGCTTTCAATGATTTCCAGAAACCAAATAACTGTTGCATATTTATATCAAAGTATGAAAATTATGTTTTCACATTTATGATACATTTTTTGTTGTTTTTTCTCTTTTAAATATACCTAATGTTATTAAAATCATATGCATACCTTTTTGTTTTCCTGTTTCTTTAGATAAAGTAAAAGTTTATTTTCATATCAACGTTTTGAGTTCTTTAATGTTCTGCACCTATTTTACCTATTTATATATCATTATTTTCATATTATCATGTTCACTCCCCAAGATATTAAAATAATTATCCCCTTTTAATGTTTTTTTTAAATTTATCTTGATATACCTTATCCTTCATCCCCCCTTCGTTTTTATGCACAATCAAATATTTTAGGATTTTTAAAAGATTATTTTGGCAAGGGTGTTATCCCATCTTCGTTATTATGCACAATCAAATATTTTAGGATTTTTAAAAGATTATTTTGGCAAGGGTGTTATTTTTCTATTTATTTACCATTACTATAAATCTAATATAGAATTTTGTTTTCTTCAGTATTTATTAATTCATGCAGTATGTTTTTTTAAAAACTCACTAAAGTAAAAGCTATTATAATCTTATTATAACCATTATAATTTAATGATTATAAATAAAATATTTTTCTTCTTCTTATATTATCATTTTGATATTTTTAACTAAAGTTACAAATTTATTATTATTGTGAGTAAAATCAAAAATTATAATGTTTGTTTTCAAACAATTTTTGGATTATTTATAAAAACAGTTACTTAACATGCAACGTTCATAATACATTTCAATTGCTTTTACACTGGGTATTATACAAAAAAAACTGATTTGTACTTTCTTAAAACTTAAATATTTCATCAAAATTTTTTGTGACACTAGTGACTACGCCCCTTGAGGTCTCTAGACGTAATAAAACCTTTACAACTAAATTAGGAAAAAAAATTTCAAAAGTGAATAAAAATTGAAATTTTTTAAAAAATCAAATAAAATACAAATGAAGAAAATGCAAAATTGTTCATTAAATTTTAATATCTTTTAGATTTTAAAAAGCTTTTACTTTAGTGCTTAAAAAGAACATATTGTAATATGTTTCTTCTTTTATTTAAACCTCTTTGTGATAGTATATAAAAACATTTAGCATTCTGTTCAAGCAATTAATAAACATAAATGTCATATTTTAAATGTAAAAAATAATGATATAAATCTTTTTATTTTGAGAACTAAAATCCATATGTTAAATGAAGAGTTATATGTATATATATTTTTTAATGAAATATAGAAGACAAACTAAAATTAAGGAGGTATAAGAATTTTACCCTTTCCATAACTTTGAAAGTTGTGGAACTTTTTTACGTTCTAAAAATTATTGATTTGCCCTTCTTTTTAATTACTTCTATAACAAGATAATTTTTATATCTATATTAGGTATTAGACATTTATGTTATTATTCGCAACCTTTTTTTGTTTGTTAATTTTCTTATTATTCTGTTATAGTTTAGTGACCAATATTTTGTAATAGCAGCAAGCACATGATTCCAGATTATTTAAGAATGAGTTTTCTGTTTAAGAAGCTAGCTGTAAAAGCTGAAGAGGAAACAAAATTAATCCGCCCATCTGATCTTCCTCTCTATGATGAACCTAAAGAAATAAGGTAAGTAGAATGGATATAGAATATACGTGGATATTATGACAGGGTAATAATTGTCGTCAATTTAGGTTGTTAACATGGACATCACTTATTGGTCAGTTCGTTCATCCAGTAGAAGGAGAGGGATGGATTAAATGGGGTGGATCGTTATTTTAGCCAGCTACAAGTTTCACTTTATTAGAGTATTTGATCATCTGGTGAAAGATCCAAGTAATAATAAATCCATTGTTAGTTGTGTTTTTCACTTCAGGGCTTTCAGGGAATTTGTCAGATGATTGGCATCACAGACACACCTAGTTGTAATAAACTTTGTAATTTTGTTATTAATTAGCAAAATTAACAACCAAAATAAACCTTAAAGTTCAAATTCCAATTGGGCTAGGTAATCTTTTAATGTTTCTGTTTTGTTGCTAACCAATAGGGTGTTAAGAATAATTAAATTTTTAAAAATAGGTTAGTATGTAAACCTTCTGTTTAATTTAAAAACATATACCTAGGTTTAATAAAGATACATTTTTGCTGATTTAAGTGCACTGCACATACAAAATTATTGTTTGTTTGTTTTGGCCTCGTCAAGAGAAAACACTCTTGGTATAACATAATTAAAATATCTTTTCTCTTGGTTTTTACATCCGCACATGAAAACAGGTATCTTTTTTTTCCTTCGAAAGTCTTGAATTTTTATGAAAACTAATTTTGTTTAGTTACGTGGTTGCTCCCCGTGAACCCGGAACTCTGGAACAAAATATTAGGGTTGCCAGAGAAACAGTCAATTCCGTTACTGATCAGGTCAATGAGGTAACACTTTTCTTTTTGTAAAGGCACGTACTTAAACAATGATAGCAACATTAGAAACTTACCATAACAAAAACAGTTGGTCAAACGAACATTAACAATTATCGAGTGACAGCGCTTTTAATGTTGAAGAATCGAAATATCATTTAAAATCTAAAGAAGAAAATCGATGTTATTGGGGTAAAATTTCTTGAAATGAAGAGAGTTTAGTATGGAAGTACATACTTTTTTTTTAAGTCTAATCATTGAGATGCTACGTTAGGTAAGCACTAAAAGATTTTTAAAAATTTATTTTAGGTTCGAGATCAAATCAATCATGTTATTGAAACTGGAAAAGCACATTCACAAGGTACAAAATCATTCATTTTATAGAAAATATTTTTATCTACCCAATAAAGCTATAAGTTATTGTTGAAAATATAAAAATTTAATTAAGATGTGTAATTTTTATAATTTTCTTAGCTGACTTTCTAACTAAGGAAAAACTTGAAGGTAAACATAGACTTGAAGCTTTGTATTTGCAGATAAGCATGTTTTAAATGTCATTTTGCATGTTTTAACCTTGACAAAAATTGTGTAGGTAACATACATTTATCAAAGTTTTTTTTGTATCCATTATAGAACTAAGTACAAGAGCCAAAGAATGTAAAGCCAGCTGTAGCCAACATGCTATTTAATTTGATTTTACAACATAACTTTGGGATGAAATATAACAAGGGGATGAAATCAGCTTTTTGTGTTTTTTTTTATTTTAAGAGAAATTTCGAAGCTTTATTAAACACAGAAAAGAAATAATGCAATTACAAAAATACCTTACCTATTTTAGCTTTCTTTGAAAAAAATCTATATAACTTTTATTTTGCTCAATGATTTTTTTATATTCCGAGGCGAATTCTTAGAAAACTTTTGCCTCACTAAAATCAGTTTTCCCCACTTAAATTTTAGTAAGGCAAAATTATCCCCTCTAATTTTTTAGCGAGCCTCACTGATTTTTGTGGGGCAAACTGATTTTAGTGAGGCAACAGTTTTTTAAGAATCCACCTCTGGTTTAAGTCAATAGTTAAAAAAACTACCTTTTGATAAATTGTGACATGTAGGTGCCTATAACCAGCTGACAGATGAGGACAATCTCCTTGCTCGTGTAGGTGTTATCACTAGTCTCGGTACTCTTGGTCTTCTTGTTGGTATGGTCAGGTATAGCTATCATTTGATTAACATACACATTCCTAGTTACAACAACAAGAACAAAAACTATCATAGATGCGTAGATGTATATAGAGGGGGGGGGGGGGCGTAATGAAATCTAAACTTAAACAGTGAGCAAAATGGTCTAAATAATGAACTAGATGAAATGGGATTTTTAATCTTTTTTTGGTCTATTTTAGTCTAATTTGATGTAGAAACCTACTTTTATTGTTTTTTTCTTAAGTTTTTTCTTCGAATACACTATGTCTAGTATACATACAGACAGAAAATGAGAAGGTTTAAAAGACAAAGAGCTGATGTTTAACTTTATAAATTTCTTTTTAATAAGAAAGTTACCTATCTATCTATATTAGAAATACATTTTTTTTAAATTGATGAATAATTTGTGCAGGGGTAGAATGTTACAGAGGTTGGTGTACACTGGTCTTGGTGCCGGTGTTGGTACAGCAATCTGCTACCCAGAAGATACCAAAGAAATTTCAAACAATGTCTACGTAGAATCAAGAAAGAAGGCCATGATTGCCTATAATTTTGTTACAGGAGGTAATGTAATTTCAGAAGCTTTCCTACTCTTTCATTTGATCAAACTGTTTATCCAAATGTTGATGCAAAAAAATATTAGATATTCACTAGAGAAGTTTTTACCATAAACCATCTCTTGTCATAATCTTAGATTAGATTTAATAGTTTTTACGGAAATAATAAATAAGCAAATTAAAAATTACAAATATGCATGCAAAATTGTGCACTAGCTTTGTTTTATGATTTATTTTAGATTTATTAGGATCTTTAGTTGTCTTGTAAAAAAATTAAGTTAAACTAAATTCTATTCAGTCGAATCTTCTGCCGTGAGCGGAGGAGGCCAAGGCGAGGCCCATTTTATTTCCGCCTCAATAACCCGCCTCTCCAGGTCACTAATCACTTGGATAATGGCCATGAAGAACAATTTAATGAGCTCCGTCTCCTCTGGCACAAGTGAGACACGTGTTATGAGTGAGGTGGGTTTTCATTATTGAAATTCATTATATGTAAAAAAAAAATTGCCTCTATTTATTTTCCATTGCAATAGGAGAGACGGGTTATTCAAACATTTTGATAAAATGCTATGTTACCTATATTAGTGCATGTATGTATTTGTGTTACTTTTAATGTGCAGTGGGTTTTTTTTGTAAAAACTATAATATATTATAGTATAAAATATTTTAAATTTCAGGTACAGAGCAGTAATTTACATCAAATTGTTCGTGTGGTAAGTTATATTTTTAATTAATCCTCAATTCTTACATTTTTTAAATGTTTGATTTGTAACACTTGGCATTTATTTTTAATCTTTAAAACTTATTTACTTAAATTTTTAGTTCGATTATAATATAGCTAAAGTAAAAATCAGAAATTATCTTTGCCACGGAGCAAAATATGCGGTTTTCTTAAAAAAGCCTTTTTACCAAATGGTAAGTGCCTACTCACCTTAATTCTGAATCTTTTAATCACATATTAAGATAACAAATATTGTTTAGGTTGATGATGGGGAGAGAAAACTTGTAGAAGGGGATCCAGGATAGTAAAAGTTCTTTTTAAAAATTATATTTCATGTTTAAATCAACAGGCAGCTACACAACATTTTAATTCATGATAAGAAGAACTATTAATTAATCCGAAGGCTTGAAACTTTAAAATTTCTATACTTACTTACAAGGAACATGGACAAAGTAGCTTCGGACGAAGTAGCCTCAGCCTCGGGACATTTACTTTAGAAAAGTAGCTTCCTCAGGAAAATATATAGGTGGTTTAGAATTTCGTGGATTTTACAAAAATTAGTTAGTAGATTTTTACAATTTATAATACCTATTGTTTTTACAATTTAAAATATTGTTTTTACAATTTAAAATATTGTTTTTACAATTTAAAATACTGTTTTTACAATTTAAAATATTGTTTTTACAATTTAAAATATTGTTTTTACAATTTAAAGTATTGTTTTTACAATTTAAAATATTGTTTTTACAATTTAAAATATTGTTTATACAATGTTTAGGTTAGGTTAGGTTAGGTTGTAGGCTAGGGGTCCGAGCGCTGCGGCCATGACCTTTATTAACACTTCCCTTAGGAGGCTACTTTTCTTAAGTAAATGTCCTGAGGCTAATTTGTCCTAGAGGCTACTTTGTCCGGAGGCTACTTTGTCCAAGATCCATTTACACAAGCAGATGTATGAAAGACAAACCAACATTTAGACAAAAATGTATGTATTATTTTTCTATTGGGATGTATAAGTTTTCAGTGTCTAAACTCTCCAACTATTCAATTTAATCTTCCAAAGGGTTAATTTTATTGAACGTAAATGAGGGTGTGTAAATCAATTTTTCTTGGCATTATCCCTGATTTTTATATGATTTTAAATTCTTTTCATTAACATCTTTCTAGGAGCGATTTCTCTTGGAAGGGTGGATGAAAGCATTACCCTTCCCAAAAATTAAATAGTTTTAAAAATTTCAAGGTACCTAGCCTATAAAAAGCTTTTGTATAGCTGAGCCAGCGGCTAGCGAGATCTTTCGCTACCGATAAATACGACAGACAGACGGACGAAGAGACTTACATTAACATATAAAATTGTGTTTCTGCTCTCAATCAATTTTGATTTGAAAAGAACTTTAATGAATGAAACCAGGTCAAGGAAAGGAGGAGGACAAAGACCTCTACACTACTCGTTCTTAAACAAACACACAAACATCCTTTTTTCTTATAGATAGTCTAAAAAAACATCATTCTTGTATTCTTTTTATGAATACTTTTATTGCTCATTGTCAATTATTGTTTGTAGTTTCTCTAGACTTGTTGGTTATGCATTAAATAAATAAGTTTAAATAAATAAATAATGAATAATCATTGCGATCATTTACTTACTCTTTTATTACTGATATTAGCGGACTGGGCGTTCAACAGTATTTGAAATTGTTATAAAAGACGAGTTTATGATAAGGAATATACTAGTGTTCATGTAAAGTATATTGCATGCAATATACTATAGACAATAGCCTTCTTAGCATTGCCTCCCTGCGCCTTAGAATAGGGAATTGTTTGAGTTTGGTTAATGATGTTAAAACTTTCGGCGATTATAGCTTTTGCCCTACATGTCGAAGATGAGCTTTTCCAATTTTATCAAAGGGATATCTTAATTTCTTAAACCTTATTCATTAGGGCAAATTTGTGATTGGTTACTGTTAGTCAACACTAATCCAAACTTATTGGCTGAAAACTGCTCGCGAAGAATACCAACCTTATATCTAAATGTCCATGGGATTTTCATAAATTAAACAACTTATTACAGATTAAATTGTTTTTTTTTTCTTTAAAATAAAACCTGAAAAAGGGATATAAATTATTGTTAACTATTTCTTATTAGGCTAAAATTACAAATATTAATCTTTTTTTGGGGATAAAATGACCAAGAACTATTTGTCCAGAGTTAAGAGTTTTCAATAGAACTATTACTTTAGATGGTTCATTATGCACAATAACCTGTCGATCCTTGACAGAAACTTTTGTAGATGATAATTAGTGGTTGAAACACTTGAAAACTTAACATAATGAATCAACCAATTAAGATTTTATTAAAGTTCCCAAATTTGTTATGCCAACGAATAAGACAATATAACTTTGTGAATTAATGTAATAAACATTTTAATGTCCTCTCCCTCCCTGTATTATTAGCTGTGGATGAAATGATAAAAAATACCCCTTTGAAAGAAATTGTGTATTCTATAAATCTAACCATTAACGTCGTCGTATTGTTTCTATACTTTGTTCTCATTAGTAATATAATTTGATTTGGCATCTAATCTTTTTAAACCTATTGTATCTTCTTTCTAGGACAGCAATGAAAATTTAACGCGGCATTGTAAGTTGATATCAAAATTTTTGCAATTTTATATATTTTTACTAAATTATGTTTGATTTCATTTATCATAGATTTTAAAAATATTACAAAATTAGCCGTATTAAATATAGTTTTTGTAGTTCTATTAAAAATTATGGATGTTATTGATCAAATAATGGCTTTGTCCTTAAATTTTTGCGCATTATGATTTTATTTATATACAAAGAAAAATAATTGTTGTTTCTGCAATGTTGTTAAATTAATTTAGGTCAAGTATAATTTGTATTTGTTGTAAAATTTGTTGATTTAATGATTAGAGGTGTTTTTGTTGCAACTTAAATGGAAACTAAGTGTTTTTCAATAATTTTAATTATATATTTGTTTATGCATGCATTTTGGTGTTTATCATGTATAATAACATTAATATAATAGTTTCCTATTATTTAAATTGAACTTGTGGCTGTAAAGGGCACTGGGTCTTTTTTTATTAATAAAGGGGTGTTATTCGACCCACCATTATAGTTTATTGTTTATAAGTTTTAAGAAAAAGAAATTTAATTGTGGATGGGTGGATTTTTTTCCTATCTGGCTTCAACCCCGATTAGGTAATATATCCAAAGGATTAATTATAACCGGTTCAAGCCATGGCATTTTTTGTATTAAATGATATTCCACCGAAGCAAATACTTTTCCCAAGAAGTTGAATTACATTAAAGATACAATAAAAAAAATAACTACTAGTACGTACCAATAGTGATCAATTTTTAATCAATCATGTGGCAATGATTGTTCCCACACGGAATCACGGGAACGATCAGATCAAAGTCATTTTGACTTTGTAGGTATCTATTAAGATTACCTAGATCCATGTCCAACATTATCTCGGGTGGATTTCCATTATTGTTTTAAAGTTCGTATAGAGAGGTTATCTAAAAATAATTCTATTTCAGATATATGAAAACAAATTAAAATGTATTTTAATCAAGATTTTAAATTCTTGCTTTTGCATCTGGTGCAGCGAGGATGAGCCGGTCAGGAGCTTTAAAAATCCGGGTCACAATATTGTGCGCCCGGAACTTAGCCAAGCGTGACCTCTTTCGTCTTCCCGACCCCTTTGTGCGTGTCACAGTTGATGGGTCGGGACAGACGCACACAACTGAATCGGCAAAAAACACGCTTGATCCTAAATGGAATCAACATTTTGACCTGTTCATTGGCAAGTCGGACGCTATAACAATTAGTGTGTGGAATGATAAAAAGGCACATAAGAAGGGGAGTGGGAGCAATGGTTTCCTTGGCTGTGTACGATTGCATAACAACAGTATCAACCGATTAAAAGACACTGGATATCAACGCTTGGATTTAGTGTCTGACAATAATAACCCTCTATTAGTGAAGGGACAGATTGTAATATCATTGTTGTCCCGCGATGGTCATGGCATCGGCAGTCACAACGCTGTTGTTGACCCATTGGGCAATCTTTCCTGTCCTATGGATTTGCCAGAGGGTTGGGAGGAACGGCGCACAACTGCTGGCCGAGTTTACTATGTCAACCATTACTTACGCACAACGCAATGGGAGCGCCCTACTCGCCCCGCCTCAGAATCAGCTACGCCTCGGTTATCTGCTGCCGAAGAAAGTTTATCACCGCCACATAATCAGTCTGATACTAGTCCGCCATTTGTTCAACCGCCGTCGCCGCCAACTGCTAGTACGACTGCCAGTACGGGTGGTTTAGGACGTTCTCATCTTAATACTAGTCTACAGTCTCAGCAACCACAGACTCCACCGCCGCAAAATGGCAGAGCCCCTGATGATCATCCAGCCCCCTCCATTATTAGACAAGATAGTAGTGATAACACCGATAACGGAAATATATCAATGGGTTATAACGCTAAAAATCAAACACCCTCAAAGGTAAAGCTTGTATAATTAAAGTGTTTTAGTTCATATTATTTTGTTAAACCAATATAAACTAAAAAATATTATTATTTGATAAAATTCTATTTTAGGAGAATCCTCAGTCGAGTAGCAAAATTGATAGCAGCAACAAACAAAGATTTTTATCCCGAACTGTTCTTCATCAACCAGATGATTTACCAGACGGATTCCAGATGAGAACTACTAATCAGGTAAATTAATTTTATATTTTTTGGTTAGATAACAACCTAACAGTAATTCTATGTATAATTCTAAGTATAAAAATTAAACGAATTTAGTATCAAATGTTTTATTAGGTATTGTTCTTCACCATGACAAAAATAATTAAGATAGTAATTGAATCTTTGAAAGGATTTAATTCCATTATTTATTTATTTTATCAGGGGCAAATTTATTTTCACCACATGCCAACCGGTGTTTCAACTTGGCATGATCCTCGCATCCCTCGTGACATTGTAGCTCCTGACGGCCTGGATCTGGGCGCACTGCCACCCGGATGGGAAGAAAGAGAGACGTCCACCGGACGGCCCTACTTTGTCAACCACCACAACAGAACAACCCAGTTTACGGATCCACGGCTAAATGGTAATTTGTTGCGCGACCTACTGCGAACCCGGTCTATGGATAGTGATCCAGGAGGAAGTAGTCCTTCTACCAACGGTAGAGATGGACAAGATGTTTGTAGTGTTGGTGATAGTATTGAGAATTCAGGTACACATCATTTTAAAAATGGAAACTCTTTCTGATTTTACTTCCTTAATTTTGCGAATAAAAAACAATACCTATTTCGATCTTTGTTCTTGCATTTATGTCTCTTTTTAATTATTCTTTCATTTTTATTGTATTGGAATTTTGAGAACGATTTTTGAATATATTACGTCCTTTACACGAGAATCTTGAAAAAGCTTATGTTTATGATTTAGTTCATGATTCTTTAGATACCTAGCAATTCAATTAACATGTACTTAGCAGTTTTTTATTTTGATTAAATATGTACCTAAATTATTAATTTTTTCAGGCAAGTCAGACAATAAAAACACCATACTATCCCCCTTTAAAAAGAAGCCCAGTGATAGATTAACCTCTTCAAATTCAACTCCTTCTTTCAACAACAACAACTCCCTTCAACAGTTTAGCCAAATGGATTCTAGGCTGTTGGCTGCTATCAGCTCGCAATCTAATACTTCTTCCATAGGTGCTGTGGCAACTACCACTACTGCCGTGAATGGTACTAATGGTGGCTCAACTATAACTGGTGCTAATACTAATGTAACCGCTTCCCTGGTGTCTCCTGTGAAACAGCCACCTGCTGTTCCACCTCACAATACTGCTACAAAGGTTATTTCATACATCTTTTCATCCGATATCTATAATTTTATTCTTAAAAATTATATTATTTACTTAAACTAGACTGTATATCTAATTGAACTCATATTATTTTAATTTTCAGACTAGTCGGCCACTTCCTCCTTTACCTGTCTCAGATCAAGACTCATCATTAACTCCTCCATCCTCAAGAGCGCCAATTCTGTCAACATCATCTCATAGTGTCAACACACCTGTATCAACGCCTACACACTCTTCTTCAGTAGCATCAAACACTGCAACGGCAACAACTTCAAGTAGTCACACCTGTCGTACTTCTGTGGCTAGCACAGAACCTGATATTGCCGAAGAGGTCACCGAAAATACTTTACCCGAGAATCTCTCAGAAATAGAAAATATTTCCGCCGTTCCTCCTGAACTTCCACCTAGGCCTGCTGTTATGCCTTTAGCTGCACTGGCTCCTGTTAACACTCCTGAATCAGAAGAGACTGATGTTGAAGACGGTGACGCAAGAGTATCAGTAGAACCATCTGCACCAGCCATGCTGGATTCAGCAACCAATACTGAAACTACACCTGAGCCTCAAAGTGATGATCAATCTAATGCAACAGAAACAGAATCAAGAGACAGGGTTGATGGACTTGTAATGTCTTGTCTATCTGCTGCGGCTGCACTGGATCCCTATCCCGCGCCACAAGGACAACGAAGCGTTCAGCCACCAGTGTCAGTATCATCGGATGTTACCAATCTACGCGCTGCTCATATACTGCCGAATCTTAGCGCTCTACGCATTAACTCAACTTCGTCAAGTAATAGTCCAACCACTACTGGAACAACGACAGCTTCAACTCCAACGAGTGGTAACATGTCAAACGGACCATCTCAGCATATGCATGCTGGTAGACTTAATCTATTAAGGGATGAAATATTTTTTTGTATCGTATTCTTTAATTTTAGTTTTTTTCATCGATTAAAAATTCTCTCTAACTCTCTAAAATATGTTAAGGTTTTTTTTTAAATTAGGTAGATTTCATTTCTAAATAAAAATATTTTATTAACTTCTAGTAGTAGTGGTTCGAAGAATAATTCATCCAAATTCCTCTTTGAAAATGAGGAGTGTCTTCCCAAATACAAGCGTGACCTTGTAGCAAAAATGAAGGTTTTAAGGGCGGAGATTAGCAAATTAAGGCCTCCTTCCGGTCACTGCAGGCTAGAGGTTTCCAGACAGGAGGTCTTTGAGGATTCATACAGAATGGTAAGTTTTAGATTTCTCTTTTACAAGGATCATCTATAATGGCCTGATTCTGTGTTTTTTTACCATTAATTTCCTGTCTATTGGCAACATAATTGTTATTGATGCGCCCAAATCTATGTGTTAAAGATTGAATGATCAAAATTAGAATACATGATTAACTTCTACTTGGGCTATGCCATTAAAGTGCGCCCTTGTCTATGGGCATACTTCCTGCCCTTACAATTGATATTACATACTTAACTAAAGTAACAGTTTATTAGGTACCTAGAGTTTTTTTTAAAAGTCTTATTGTAGAATACCTAGTTGTTTTTAATATTTAATTTTTGTTAAGGATCATTTATGATAAAGCTTAGATATTTTCATCAAGACTATTAACCTTGTTAAGGTTGTGAAAATGAGGCCAAAAGACATGAGAAAGAGATTGATGGTAAAGTTTAAAGGAGAAGAAGGTTTGGATTATGGTGGAGTGGCTAGAGAGTGGCTCTACCTCCTTTCACACGAGATGCTCAACCCATATTACGGCCTCTTTCAATACAGGTAACAAGTTTTACACAAACTATATTATCTAGAGAGAGTTGCAAGTTAATATCTATCTAGTGTGAGATGGGCAACTTATAAAAAATACTTATCATTAAAAAAATTTGAATTTGAAGTATGGAATTTTTAAGCCAAAAATATATTGCATAAAAGTATTTTAGAGATGGTTTTTATTTGCATTATAAAAAGCCAAGTTTTATGTTTAACTTAGTGACGTATTAGCTCTTTATTAAATTTTTAAGATTTTAATCAATATTTTGTTAATTTTTTTAGTGTACAGCCTCTCAGCAGTTTCTCTAATTCTACCTAAATTAATCTAAATATTTTAGTCGAGATGATATTTACACCCTTCAAATAAATCCCGACTCATCCATAAACCCGGATCATCTTTCTTACTTCCATTTTGTTGGAAGAATTATAGGTAATTAAAAATTTTAATTAATTTGCTTAACCTTGCTATGCTTGCAAAAAGTTTATAAGAGATTTCCTTTACCAAGAAACAAATTCTATTATTTAGAACAATTTCCTTTGCCCCACATGGCAATGGAAAAAGGTTGGGGTGGATAAAGTTAGGAGAATTTTTTTTACGTAATAATATTTTTCCACTTAAAAATAGATAAGTACCTAGGTATAACTTTTAAATGAAAATATAATAAAGAAATTTGAAATTTCAGGCATTGCAGTTTTCCACGGGCATTACATTGATGGTGGATTCACCATGCCATTCTACAAAATGCTTCTGAACAAGCCCATCAACCTGGCGGACATTGAGGGCGTGGACCCGAACCTGTACACTTCACTGAGATGGATGCTGCAGAATGATATTACTGACATTATTGATACCACCTTTAGTGTTGAACATGATAGATTTGGATGTATTAAGGTTAGGTTATAATAACAACAAAATAGCTTATCTAAATTAACTCTTGGCACTTGACACTTAGATTTTGTTTTGATTAGTTACAGTGATGACATATTAAATATGTTAAGTCCAAAACAAGGGGATTTTTGTCTCAAATAATACCTACCAATACCTAGTAAATTTCTCTCTTAAAGGCAGGGTTTCGGATCCGGATCTGGATCCGGATCCGCAAGGATCCGCATATTTTCGAGTCCAAGGATCCGGATCCGGATCCTTGGACTCAAAAAAATGAGGAAAAAATGGAAAAATCTACCTAAATTTATATAAAATCTCAGACATTCTCTTGATGAGAGCCAATCTTTAAGGTTTAGGGTAAGACTTGAAAATTAAAAGTATTTTTGACTTCAAATTAAGAATAAATATTTTTTGAAAGGTTTGGTGATTTTATTTTTATTGTCAAGGATCCGGATCCGCACTGACCAAATTTTGAGGATCCGGATCCGGATCCGCAAAAAATCAATGCGGATCCGAAACCCTGCTTAAAGGGACAAGCTTGGCCGGTTAGTCATGAATTATTTACATTCAATTCTCTCCCAATTATTTGGCTGTATTAAAATAATTTTTTTTAGGTTCATGAGTTGAAGAAGAACGGACGTAACATTCCAGTAACAGATAGCAACAAAAGAGAATATGTCAAATTATACGTTAATTACAGGTATTTAAATAGATTAACTTTTCGACTAATCTTAAGATTTAAAAAACAAAAAAAATCGCGTAGTTAGACCAAATAATTCATTTAATGAGAAATGGCTTTTAAAGTTGCTGCAAAATCCACACTTTTTGTTGATTTTATTAAGATAAATTCTACATGAAAAGAAAACGCATGTACCCAAGGTTTAATTTCAGATTTATGCACGGGATCGAGCCCCAGTTTCTGGCCCTGCAGAAGGGCTTCAACGAGCTCATCCCACAGCAGCTGCTCAAGAGCTTTGACGAGAGAGAGCTGGAGCTGGTTATTGGGGGCCTTGGCAAAATTGACCTCGAGGACTGGAAAGGCAACACAAGACTGAAAAATTGTCAACCAGAAACTAAACAGGTTTGTGGAGCTTACACTAAAAAAAATACAATTTTACGTCTATTAAGTCAAGTACAAAGAAAATGGAAATTTGCATGGAGAGGATCTATGTATGATCACCCTGCAAGAACTATGTATATCAATTAGACAATATTCTAAAGAAGCATGATTTTCTGTTATAGACTTTACCTAAATGATTTGTTTATTAGTTGTTTCTACTTCACTTGAATATCATTTTTACTTTGAAAATCAGATTTTTTCTAAATATTTAATTCAGCTCGTATCTAAATGGAAAAATGTATTTTTTTAAATCATCAAATAAAGAAGGTGTCCTAACTTGTGCGATTTTTTTAAACCGCTAGTCGGTGCTTTTAGTAAGTATTATATGTAAAATGATCCATAAAATTTAGATCTGCAATCGGTTTTTTTTGTTGACCTCTTATTTTTGAAGTAATTTAAGTTTTTTTTTTTAAATTAAGTTGGTTTTAAGATACTAAAACGCAACAAAAAAAAAAGAAGAAAATTACCATTATGAACAAAAATACTAAGATCTTTAATTTGACACCTTACTTTTTAAATTCTGTTGAATAAGGGGCGGGAGGGGGGTTTAATGCAACTTAGAATTAATGCACTTAGAATTCGAATTTCGATCTGAAATTTTTCATGAGTAATCCTTGGTAGGTCTATTTTCCCTAATATTTTTTTTTTTAATTCATGTTAAATAATAGCAATAACCATTTTTTAAATTTCTAGTACCAACAGCTACCGGCTAGAACCGTTTGTTAAGGTTTTTGAGCCACAAAAAGTATTATGTGGAGTTAGGTTTCGTGACTAATTTTCCTAAGTTAGCCCATAAAAATGGCAAAACGGCTGATCCATCAGCCGTTAGCCGTTACTTTTCCAACTTTTTGTTCGATTTAGGGAAAATAGACCTACAAAAGATTATTCATGCAAAAGGGGTAGTTTCACGAAATGCATTTGAACTTAATTTAGTGAACCGCATATTTTATCCTGGTTAAATGGTTAAACTACATTTATACGGCATATATTTGAAAAAATTTAAATTTTCTACCACATAATTTTTAAATATCAAGACTTGAAAATTGTCTTTTTAAATTTCATATATCACAAAAAGACAATTTTCAGGTCTTGATATTTTAAAAACTACATGGTAGAAAATTGAATTCATTTCAAATATATGCTATTTAAATGTAGTTTACCCCATTAACTAAGAAAAAATACGCGGTTCACTAAATTAAGTTCAAATGCATTTCGTGAAACTACCCCTTTCAGATCAAAATTCGAATTCTAAGTGCCATTTAATCAGTGATTACGAGATGGTTGCATTAAACCTCCCCCCCCCCCTTATTGAATAAATCTATTTTGTCGAAGCCCGGTGAATCAAAACTTTGAACTGTGGGAGCTCGTCACGAATGGTTAAAACAAAATAACAAAAGTTAGGACACGTTCTTTATGAAAACGATGAGTCCACTCTATTAAACTATTTAATGTGTTAATGTATAGGTTGTCTGGTTCTGGCAAATTGTGGAAGGATACAACGAGGAGATGAGAGCCAGATTATTACAGTTTGTAACAGGTTCCAGCAGAGTTCCACTCCAGGGATTCAAAGCTTTACAGGTAAGTTCGTGTTTGACATATAATATATTTTTTAATTACATAGACATGTAATTTATCAGTTAAAATTAGCTTTAAAATGCTGTTATTTTTACAGTAAAAAAATAAAATCTGCTCGCTCTTTTTTTGTTCTGACATAAGTGACAAAAAAGGAACTGAGATTTTTTATGACACGAAACTCGATGTAGATAGATTGCCACTGAAAGAAAACTATTTGTCTGTCCAGCTTTTCCACCAGTAAGATATATGTTTGAATTTTTCCCATTATTTCTTTATTGATTGGTTTACTATTGAAAAAGAACACCATAGGAAAAAAATTTTGTTTTAATACTAATCCTTTCCAAAGTTATAAGGGGTATATATTCTGCATGGTTGACCCTGCTAAAGGGGGGGGGGGGTGGTAATAAAAAATATTTGGTTGGGGGGGGGGGGGGGAATGTGAAAATTAAGAGAACTGAGAACATTTGTTTCCATTTTTCTTCCCTCCTTGGTGAAAAAACTAAAAGAATATGGTAGGGGGTATAATATGAATAAAATAAAGATTTCTAAAAAAAATCCTTTTTTCCCTTCCTTGCTGGAAAAAAACTAGGAGGGGAAAATAATGAAATATTTTGCAGCAGGGGAAAAAAATTAATCTTGTGCAGAATATACACCCCTGATCAAGATATTTAATTTAATTGATTTCATTGTTTCAGGGATCTACAGGTGCTGCAGGGCCACGTCTGTTTACTCTGCACCTGGTGGATGTTGATTCTAACAACCTGCCCAAGGCCCACACCTGCTTCAACAGGTTGGATCTACCTCCATATGAAACATATGAGAAGATGTCAGACAAGTTGACTCAGGCTGTCGAGGAAACTTGTGGATTTGCTGTTGAATAAATCTAAACAAGCAATTTTATTACAATTTTTATTTAATCTAAATGTTGTTATTAAAACAAAAAAATATTTTAATAATAAACAAAATAAGATAAACATTTACAAAATGTACAAAAAAAACTTTTTAGCTTTACATTAAAAGAAAAGAGAAAAATAATGGATTTTACATACACCAAGTGGTTAGAAATATTTAAATGTCATTGGGGAATAATATAAACGGGGAGTGTTGTAGTTTGAGTAACTTTAACATTTTTCTCTATTGTGAAATAATGTTGTATAACTTTTTTATACACATACAAAGATGCCATCAAATGGAGATAACATTTTTTAACTGAAAATTTTTAATTTTTATAAAATGCAATGTTTTATACATTAAATTAATAATAGTCTTTTTATAAACATTTTTGAATCTTATTCGATTATGTTTGGTTAATTAAAAATAGCAGAATCTCATAAATTTATAAATTAAATAGTTTTATTTAAGTTCTCAGCCTCCTCTCCCATTTTTATTTAATTCTATTGTAGGAAAATTTTAATTTAGAATCCAGTTCGATTTTATCCAGTTAACCTTACAATGACATAGTTATGTGCCTACAACAATAACAAATTTTAGTTATTTAAATGTGCATCATTTATTAATTTTAGGTTATTTATTTTTGAGTTTTACATAAAAGGCTAAATGGAATGTTAAATTTAGTCTAATGATAAAATATTTTGCACTTTCCTTAACAACTTACACAAGCACTAATAATTGCTGATGATTACGCAAATGCACCACTTCTTAAT
Source organism: Acartia tonsa (assembly GCF_053477335.1). NCBI lineage: Eukaryota > Metazoa > Arthropoda > Copepoda > Calanoida > Acartiidae > Acartia > Acartia tonsa. Next base: position 37,666,957 of record NC_137263.1, read on the forward strand.
TTATTTAAGTTTAATCCAAATCTTATTTGCATGATTATTTGAAATTTAAGATAAAAAACATTGAAATCTACATATACATAAACCTAATAAGCTTATTTAAACTTCTCTAAATGTATCTCCCTGCAATCTATACCTATACATGTTCTCTAGTATTTATCCATAATCTTAATCAATACATTTTTTTTGTAAACACCCAAGCTTACTATTAAACTACATATATATTATAAGAAATATTTTGAGGAGTATTTTCTGTTAACAATATTAGAGAAAAACATAAAATTTTGACAATGTGATTTTTTATGAAAATAAACATTTTATTCAATGTTAATAAGTTGTAACCCCTTTTTATATAAATATTATACAATGTGTTAGTTTTTAAGACTAAAATGATTCCTAATTAAAATTTGAATTAAGTTTTAATACTAATTTAATGTGACATACCTAGATTATTATCAATTAGATTGGATAAACTAATCACTACTTTTTGGTTCATAAAAATAAACACACTGTATTTCTATTAAATCTTAGCACTAAGAGCAAAGCTTCTTTGTCGCTAGATTTTTTATTGTAATTTTGTATTTTTAATAGAACTCATGGATAAAAATCTACTTAACAAAAGTAAAATTTAAATCAGCTAATTAATTTTATAATATCAAAATATATAAAGAAAGGTATTGGTAGATTTGTCACCCTTAAAATCCAGCCTAAAACACAAAAAAATGGTCAAAAACAGGAATTTTAAATCCTTGAGTTGGTATGGTAGTTTTTTTTCACATGGAATAATCAAAAACTATCATGGCAACACTTGATTTACTTTTAGACCAATTTAAAGGTTAGATTTGTCAAAAGTTGCACATCTGCCCCCCATTCCCTTGAATTCTGAAAAAGATACTAAACATATTATTCTATACATTATTGCTTCCTTTAAAACTAGAATTTTGTACAATTTATAATTTATTCTTATGATACCTAGGCTATGATTATTACTATTATTATTATTATATTTTCAGACTTTAAATTATAAATATTTTGAAGAAGTTTGAAGGGCAGTAAACAGCTGGTCTTATTTCCAGTCAGGAAGGAATAATTCAAATCCAGGTACATAGTAATTTAAATTGAACAGCAGAGAGACGGGCAATTATTTATATTATACAGAGCTGAGTAGCTTCTTTACCTATTGATAATGACAATTAACTTTGGTTGTTTTTTTATCACTTTCTTTAAGGAAAAAAATAAAGGGACAGAAACAGTATATTTACAGAGATCTAATAGAATAAGGCAATGGCCTATAAATTGATGTACATCCTCAATGATGAATAATAATAAGCAAAGTTATCTCTTCTTTAGATCACAATTAGTGGTTGAAACGTTTGTACACTCAATGGTCTAATAAAACCAACAATTCAAATTTCTAAAAGCCTAAGAATAAGAAAGCGTTGTTATAAAACTTTGGGGACTAATGTAATAAACAGCCCAATATGATTACATATCTTAGGGCACTATAATAGTACTATATCCGTTCTCTCCCTGGGTATTTGTGATTATTTTTATTAAAAGTGAAGCTTTTCTATAATTAGGGTCGGTCCGTCCGAGACAGATAGCCTTTTCCGTTAATTTAGGCATGTTAGATTTCAAACTTTGCATGGTGATTCCTGTAGTAATTAGGTACGATTTAGAAAGCGTAAGAACTCTATAATCATTACCAGAATGTCCGTACGTCCATTTTAAACATGTTGATTTTTTACTTTCTTAACAAAATATTTTTATTGTGATCTAATTATCCGATTGTTTTGATTTTTGGTTTACTGATTGCTAGGACATTAAAGTACAATAATTTAAGCAAAGCAACTCCATAATCAAGTCCTAGAAATGTAAGTATGTCCTTAAACATTATCCTGTATCAAGAAGTTTTACAACAAGTTTACTCACAATTTTGCATTGACTCTTATTCATATGTATTCTGATTATTTAGTTCTGACACTATACTAGTGTTAATGTCCGTTTGTCCTACTATTTCAGAGCTTCGCTTTTATGGATGTTGTCATCCTTGTTTTTTTTTACTGGTTGATTTACTCCTAATTTTCTCAATTGTAAAGTTTCCTTCATTCCAAGTATATTTTCATCGTCTTTGATAATATTTATTTACTTCCATATAATGTTGAAATTCTCCAAACCTCTTCGCCCGAGTTGGGCCATTCTTTCTGCTTTGCTTATCTCGTACTTATATATCAGAAACAGAGTTGCCGCATATTTTTTTTTAAATTTAATTCCTCAATGTTAATAATAATTTTTTCTCTTAGAATTATTCCTTTTTTTCATGAAACGTAATATTAGATTAACTTTTTAAAATAATTATTTCAAATTTAAAAAAAATTCGCAACACGGCAGCTCTGTTCATACATTATTTACCAAGTTTCAACATGGCGCCCCGCTAGAGACAACAAAACAAAAATTAAAACACTAAAATTTAGAATATAAACTTAATTGTTTACTATTTAGATTCCTACTGTGAAGAAAAATCATATAAAATATAAAAAATGTCTGGTCCTGCAAGAACTGTTGAAGGTAAATATAGTTTATGCTTATATTTTGATTATTTGTTTCTGTATTTAATAAAACGTTTTTTGTATATATTATATATGAGACCGTTATTTTCATAAAATTTTGATTTTACATCGTAAAATGCATAAATAACTGAATTTAGATATTTTTAGGGTTAATTTTAAGAATGTGTTTATAGCTGTCAATGATTTTAAAACTTTAAAATTATTTTTTACGTTATATTTAATAGGATTTCCTATATACATTATACAAATGACTATAACCGTATCACGAAATCGTTCTGTACAAAATGACGGTTCAACGGAAAGACATTTTGTTTGTTTTACATAAGTAAAGTACCATAAGTATTTTTATCCATTTTATAATGTTATTTTCTAAAATTCCATAACAAGTTTAAGGGTAATCTTTCATGGTTTTTTTCATTATTAATACTAAACTCATTCCTATCTGTTATCTAAATATCAAGAAATTGTGAGTGGAATATTTACATTAAGTTTAAAATACTCCGCCTCCATCCTTTTTTTGTTACTATGCTAATGTATTGTAATTTACATAAAGATTTAAACATTACTTTAAAAGCAGGGGTAATACATTATTTACATTTCTTTTAGATTTTGAGGCCCAAGTAGCCAGTCTACAGGCAAAGCGCGCTAACCTCCCAAAGGATTTGCCCAAAGAGGATGAAAGAATTGGCCTGACAGACACTGGTGTGTTTGATCAAGATATCTACTCTGGAGGCAAAGGAAAATTTGATGGTAATTTTTTATATTGTTATGTGTTATTGATCAGTTTCAAACGTTGACAAGGCTAATCAAGAGTTACCTAGTCTTTGATACTTACCTTTTTAGGTATTGTTGAATAGTTATCTGTTACCTTTTTAATCTCCTAAATATATGTTCGTTATAAAGAAAAAAATGTAAATCTTTTTTTTTTGGGGGGGGGGCTGTAAATATATTAATTGGCAAATTTTTTTTGTAGGGGGGGCACTATGTGCCCAGGCAATGCAAAAACTCGAAGGTTCCAAAAAATGCAATTTTGGATATTGACTATTTTTATAGTTTAAGGTTAATCTTTGTCATATTTGAGAAGGATTCCCAAAGCAAGAGGTGATAATATCAATTACTTATGATTTTACAGCCTTTAGAAGTAGCCTACCTAGATATTTAGGATTTTGTAATAAAGCCTGACTATTGAAATTACATTTTATATGCAAACTTTAAATTATCGTCAAACTACCAAAAATTGAGCTACAGTAATATATTATACCTTTTTTTGAAAGCTTATTGAAAATACTATACGATTTTAAATTAATTTTTATACGTTTACTTCTAAAACTTATGAAAAAATTGATGTCAAAGCATTCCCCCCTAAAGAAGCAGGAATTATAATATTTTGTCATGATACTCTCAACTTCAAATAGTTTGATCTTTTTTCAGCTAACGAGGCCGTATATCAGATCTTTACACATGTTTAACCAAGGCACTCAGTGAATGAATCCCGTTGGTTTCACTGGCGGCCTCGTTAGCTGAAATTTTTTTCTTCATATTTTTGTAGGTGTGGTCGGACCCATTTTATAGCAATTTTTACATAATAAAGACAAATTGAAATAACTTTTTACAAATCATTTATCGTGATATTTATAGTTCTCGATAAAATTTTTTTATACAATCCCTTATTCTTATTGCTTAAAGTCTCTAAAGGATATCCTTGCCCCTCCCCCCCCCCCCTGGAGGGTGGGGGGAGACACCCCATGCACACCCCTAGGAATATTTATTTAAGCTATGTTACCGAACCTGTTGCTTCTAATCAATTACCATTGTTTTTAAATCAAATGAATATCATCTTCAATGTTTCAATTTGATAAAACTAAAACCTATTCCACTTTAGTGGTTAAAAAGTTAAGACACTCCACTTAAAAAACAAACAAGAAAATGTTATTATAAAACTTTGGGGACTAGAGTGATAAACAGCCCAATGTCCCATTCCTCCCTGATAAAGGTCCTATATGTCCTTTGATTGCAAGGCCTTTTGGATTAAAGTTTTTAGTGCTTTTGGGGTGATTTGTGATGTATTCGCTTTTATTTTTAAAACAAGGATTGTTTTGTCTATAAGTAGCGCAGCAGCAACAGATCAATTTTTTAATGAAAAATTACAGTAAATTATTTTACAAAACAGCTCAATGTCCCCTCCCTCCCTGAAACAAATCAATTGATAATATAAGTATTTAATTAATAATTTATGTATGGGGGGGGGGGGGGGTTAAAATGTGGTGACTTGAAACACTACATACCATCAATTTTATTTTGGGAGCTACTCCCTTAGTTTAGAGATAATTGGGTAAAATATTTTGGTTTGTGTCACCAATCACCCCAAGTTTTGGTATCTTAAAAAAAAACCGGGGCGGAACCGCCGTTCACAGCCGTTTTCCGCCACAACCAAAATATTTTTTATTTCTTGCTGAATTAGGCAATTTGGAATCATTTGAGACCCAAATCGTTTTTGGATGTCACTAATCACCCCAATTTTTGGTAACTTTGAAAAAAACGACGGCGGGCCCGCCGTTTACAGCCGCCGCCGCCAAAATTTTTTTTTTGCATTTCTCGCCGAATTAGGCAATTTGGAATTATTTAAGATAATGTTGTTTTTTTGGCGGCGGAAAATGGCGGTTAACGGCGGGAGCGGCGATCCCGCCGCCGTTTTTTTAAAGATATCAAAACTTGGGGTAATTAGTGACCCAACCCAAAAGATTTTACCCAATTTAAAGCAAAATTAACAGAATTATGAGTTTTTGTTTTATTTTGGAATTCTGGGCACATAGTGGGGGGGGGCTATTTAGGGAAAAGTTCTCGAAATCGAGGTATCGAGAACACTTTATTAGAATTATCAATTTCGTATCTTATTGAATATAGTTCAGACGAGCTATGTTATACTTCTTTCTGGGAAATGTTTAGCTTTCTGTGTTGTTATTTCACAATCTCAGCGTCATCGACACATGTACATGCACTTACCCCTTTTCGTGATAAGATTTTGATTCATACTCATTTGCAGGTTACAACTACAGTATTGCCAGCCAGGATGATGATGAGGATGATGACGGTGGTGGTGTGGAGCAGCGACCTGGCCAGCGACAGTCATACACTGCTCCTGTTGCCTTTCTTAATGATGTTGCCCGTGGCAGCGACGACTATGACCCGTTCGCCGAGCACAAGAAGCCGACCGTGGCGCAACGTGAGTCAGAATATCAGGCGAGACGCCGGGCTCAAATGATCTCACCCGCCAGAGTGGATTTCTTTGCTGATGGTGGTAAAACCCCCGAAGTTGGCGCTAGAGGATATGCTGAAATTATGAGAGAAGTCGCCCTGAAGGGAACAGAGGCTGATTTCCGCAAACAAATGCAGGAGAAGGCCAAGGACGGAACTTTAAAGGCCGTTTCGCAGGACACCAATGGCGCTGCAAAAGCCGCAGCTCCTAAACGCAAAGGCCGTTGGGATCAGACTACAGATGAGACACCAACCGCTAAGACGGCTAAAAAGCCGGCTGCTGCATTTTTTGCGGAGGCCAGCACGCCACAACACAATCCTGCCTGGGCCGAGACACCAGGTCGCAAAGATCCTGGATCAGAAACCCCAGGAAATGCTACTCCAGGTGCTAGAATGTGGGATCCCACTCCAGCTCATACTACACCTGGCAGAGATAAGATGGGTGCAGAAACTCCCGGCCACGGAGCTGCTACTCCCAGTGCCAGCACTAGACGTAACAGGTGGGATGAGACACCCAGAACAGACAGAGGTGAGACTCCAGCCAATGCTGGTTGGGCTGAAACTCCAAGATCAGTTCAGCCTGGAGATAAAATAGTGTCTGAGACACCCACACCATCTGCAAGTAAGCGTCGCTCCCGTTGGGACGAGACTCCTGGTGCAACTCCTAGCATGACACCTTCTGCTACACCATCGGGTGCTGCTACTCCAAGTATGACTCCTGGCAGTGGTGCAACACCCAGCATGTCGACACCCGGTGCCGGTGCAACTCCCAGCATGATGACACCAAGTGGAGTAACACCTGTCGGTCAGAAAGCCATGGCAATGGCAACTCCAAGCCCTGCACAGATGATGGCAATGACACCCGAGCAAATGCAGGCATTCCGCTGGGAACGAGAGATTGATGAACGTAACAGACCGTTGTCGGATGACGAACTTGACGCTATGTTCCCGCCAGGCTACAAAATTCTGCAACCACCTGCAGGATACATTCCCATCCGTACGCCAGCAAGAAAGTTAACTGCAACGCCTACTCCTATGATAGGCGGAACTCCTCAAGGATTCTACATGCAGACAGAAACACTGGACAAATCTGCTAAGTTTGTAGATAACCAGCCTAAGGGACAGAACTTGCCGTTCTTGAAGCCCGAAGATGCTCAGTACTTTGACAAGCTGCTCGTGGACGTTGACGAAGAAATGTTATCTCCCGAAGAGCTGAAGGAAAGAAACATCATGAAACTGTTGCTTAAGATTAAGAATGGAACGCCACCCATGAGAAAATCAGCATTAAGAAGAATTACTGACAAAGCAAGAGAATTCGGAGCAGGGCCGCTATTCAACCAGATTTTGCCATTGCTCATGTCACCCACACTTGAGGATCAAGAGCGACATTTGTTGGTGAAGGTTATTGACAGAGTTCTTTACAAACTGGACGATCTTGTGCGTCCGTATGTCCACAAAATTTTGGTCGTCATTGAGCCACTGTTGATTGATGAAGATTACTATGCGCGTGTTGAAGGCAGAGAAATTATTTCTAATCTTGCAAAGGCTGCCGGTCTGGCTACTATGATTTCCACAATGAGACCCGATATTGATAACATTGACGAGTATGTGAGAAACACAACAGCCAGAGCTTTTGCTGTCGTAGCTTCTGCTTTGGGTATTCCATCTCTGTTGCCCTTCTTGAAGGCTGTCTGTAGATCCAAGAAGTCTTGGCAAGCTAGACACACAGGTATTTAGCTTTGTTCATTTTAAAATTATATTTGTAAGAATTTTTTAGTAGTTCAAGTTCAATCAAGAAGCAAAAAGAAAATATTTTTTTTTAAATTATTCACATTAATATAGAATTGTAAATATTTGTTTGCTAAAATTTATTTTTCAATTAAGGTATCAAGATTGTCCAGCAGATTGCTATCCTCATGGGTTGTGCAATCCTCCCACACTTGCGTGCACTCGTTGAAATCATTGAGCACGGTCTTGTCGACGAGCAGCAGAAAGTACGAACCATCACTGCGCTGGCCCTGGCCGCTCTGGCTGAAGCTGCCACTCCCTATGGTATCGAAAGTTTTGACTCTGTGTTGAAGCCGCTCTGGAAGGGTATCAGAACCCACAGGGGCAAGGGTTTGGCTGCCTTCCTCAAGGTGAGATTACAGTTTAATTTTACTACAATCAATGGCAAGGGCTATTTGAGTAGATAATATTCTTATTTGCTGGATGATAGTTTTTTATAAGTTCATTTCAAAGAATCTGTATTTTACGTTTGTCTGTGCCTTCCTAATATTTTGGCTATGTATGTTTAAAGTTTAGTATTTGAACCTATGAATAAAGTAAAGATTGAGAACGCAGTATTTCCCATTTAACCCTTGCCATTGTAAAAAAAAATTGAAGAATATGGTTATTAATGATTATAAGTGTTGTAGTTTTGTTGAATGCCTAATCGCTAGAACTGAGTTATGGAAAGCTAAGATATCCTGTAAAGTATATCTTTATTCACCAAAGAAGGATACTTTTTTTCATTTAGTTGCCATTTGAACTTATATCAAAGTGATTATTGGTCGCCAAATGAAAATAATACAATCATGCGATTAGGAAATTTTTTGTGCAAATTAATGACATGTAATTTTTCATTTTATCAAGTATTGTCTGACTAAACCAGTTTTAGTAGAAAAGTAAACTTTTAAAATTAGCCTTACATGGACTTCTGAATGTAATATACTAAAAATTGAGAATAAAAAAAAACATTAACTAGTTTAAATGTCCACTTGGGACAAGGGATTTAGTTTAGTAGCCGATTTGCTTGATAATTTGGAATCTTACCTCTACAGACGATTTTGAACGCTAGTAAACTTAAAAAGCTACCATTTCTCAAAGATATTGAAGCTGTTTAAACTTTTCAGGACCTCCGATGGTGAGCTTCTTCTTGCTAAGTGAAACTAAGAGTTATTTTTACCACAGGGGTGTAGCTTATTTTTTTTGACAATTTAAAGAAAATATGGTTACTAAAATATGTCTTTGTTTGGGATATTTTATGTAATGTATGTAATGCAAGGCATCGATTTGGAGAAAAGCTGCAAATATTCTGGATGACGAAGACTGAGATATTGTGAACGACACACGGACTTGTACTAAAAGCAACTACTTATTGTAATATATTTAAATGTCTTTAAGAAACAGCATTTTAAAAGCTACACCCCTGGTTATTCCAAACTCTTATTTACTATGACGTAACATGCCGAACTTATTTATCAAGCTTCAAGATTTTGTAAATGCTTTTGAATTTATAAATAGTTAAATGCCATGATGAGTTATTTGAAATTTATGAATACTAAATGTCCTTATCAGCATGTTGCCTCGTAGTAATCGCTTAGGAACACCCAAAAATTATCATGTGTTTTGACTGTTTTAGGCTATCGGTTACCTTATCCCCCTTATGGACGCTGAGTATGCCAACTACTACACTCGTGAGGTCATGTTGATCCTCATCAGAGAGTTCCAGTCCCCGGACGAAGAGATGAAGAAAATTGTGCTGAAGGTGGTGAAGCAGTGCTGCTCCACCGACGGTGTGGAGGCACAGTACATCAAGGACGATATTTTGCCGCCGTTTTTCAAGCATTTCTGGAACCACAGGATGGCGTTGGACAGACGTAATTATCGTCAACTGGTGGACACGACTGTTGAAATTGCTAACAGAGTTGGGGCATCTGAAATCATTAACAGGCAAAGCTACAAACATTGATTCAATATTTTAAATCCTTTAATGTGCTAAACTTTTATTTAAAATTAGAATATAAGTATTTAACTGGGATTTTTTTATAAGGGGTACTTAAAGAGAACGTTTTAAATAAAGAGATTTATCATTTAATAGAAGGAGTTGACATCTTGTGAAATATTTAAAATTGAAGTTTTCCAGTTTTTATAAACCGTCACACTTATAGATATTCAAATCTTGTCAAATAAATCTTCGTCTTTTTTTTATGCGCAAACCATATGAAATCATTTAGGCTTTTAAATATGTAATCTAAGTTTGTACCTTTGTTTATCAGATTGGTTGACGACTTAAAGGATGAAAACGAACAGTACAGGAAGATGGTTATGGAGAGTATTGAGAAGATCATGGGAGGTCTTGGAGCATCGGATGTTGACAGTAGGCTGGAGGAACAACTTATTGATGGTATCTTGTATGCTTTCCAGGTAAATTATGTTTAGTCTCTCAATATTAGAACCAAATAGCCAGCGAGTTTTTAAACAAAAAAATATTTTGACTGATTAAACCAAGCGTTACAAAACTATCTAAATGTTAAAAATATGTTCATTTAAAATTTTACCAAGTTTGGCCTTAATGAACAAGTCAATCAAGTATTACATTTTGTCAAAGTAACTCTTAACATTTTATAATTTCAGGAACAAACAACAGAGGACGTTGTCATGCTGAACGGTTTCGGAACTATTGTCAACAGTTTGGGTAAGAGGGTGAAGCCCTACCTGCCTCAGATTTGTGGTACCATTCTCTGGAGGTTGAACAACAAGTCTGCGAAGGTCAGACAGCAGGCGGCTGATCTTATCTCCAGAATTGCTGTTGTCATGAAGACATGCCAGGAAGAAAAGTTGATGGGTCATTTGGGAGTAAGTATTTACCTTCATTTACACTATTCACTAAAAACTGTTGTATTTTAACTTTTGATATAATTCTGTTTTTACTTTTATCTTTAACTTTAGTAGGGAACAACAATAACAAAAAATATGAATTGTTGTCTATTTTTTCATTGATTGTTGATACTTAAATTGAAAATACTAATGTTTTCTACCCTAGGTTGTGCTATACGAGTATCTCGGAGAGGAGTACCCCGAGGTGTTGGGCTCTATTCTCGGTGCCCTCAAGGCCATAGTGAACGTCATCGGTATGACCAAAATGACCCCACCCATCAAGGACCTGTTGCCCCGTCTCACTCCCATCCTGAAGAATAGGCACGAGAAGGTGCAGGAGAATTGTATTGATCTGGTGGGCAGAATTGCAGACAGAGGTAGTTTTTTTACAGTTTCATCATTACCCATTTCAACGTTGTATTATCCTAAGAAAATAATATTATTTGCCGAAAAAATAGATTTTTTTTGTATTTAACACAATTACCGATTTGAATTTAAAATATATTAGTCAGTAGGTAATGTTTAAATTATTATTTTTTCATAAATTCCATTTGTTTAGGACCCGAGTATGTGTCTGCTAGAGAATGGATGAGAATTTGTTTCGAGTTGTTGGAGCTTCTCAAGGCTCACAAGAAGGCTATTCGTAGAGCTACCGTCAACACCTTTGGCTATATTGCAAAGGCTATTGGGTAAGCCCCTTTTTTATACTTTCTAAATTAACTTTGCACTTTTTAAAGGACTTTACCTTTAGGTAATTCTTTAAATCAGGTTTGTCTTACATTGAATTTAATAAAGTTATTATTTTTAGTCCCCACGATGTGTTGGCAACCCTGCTGAACAATCTAAAGGTTCAAGAGCGTCAGAATCGTGTGTGTACGACTGTTGCTATTGCTATTGTGGCTGAGACATGTTCTCCATTCACAGTTCTACCTGGTCTTATGAACGAATACAGGGTAAGACCGCTTTTGACTTTATTATTAAATTATTATGACCACAATGAAATAATGTTACAAAAAACTTCTTTAAACGTTTTTATTATCAAAACAGTAAGAACAATAATAACCTAAAAAATGTATTAAATTTTGAATGCCAGAATAGTTTTTCTCCAATTGCTATATTCTTTGAGTTGGACATATTTGAAACTTCATACTTATTAATAATAATTTGATCAAAATTATACCTTAATTTAATAAATCTAGGTTCCAGAGTTGAATGTGCAGAACGGAGTGTTGAAATCTTTATCCTTCTTGTTTGAATACATTGGAGAGATGGGCAAGGATTATATCTATGCGGTCACACCTTTGCTCGAGGATGCTCTCATGGACAGGTTAGTTGGACACAGATTGGCTTCCAAAGTAAAATTGTTTCTGAACCAAATTTTGGAGTAGAACATACTGTCAGTTTTTAAAGGAAACATTATCATTTTTATGTTGAAATATTGATCGCGATCCCAAACTGTTAATGTTGTTTTTGAGAGTATTAAAGATACTGTATTAAAAATGTTAATAGCTCGGTACAAAAATACTTATTTTCTACGCCAAATCGAAAGAACAACTTTTTTTCTTGGAACTAACTCGTTAAAAATATATCAGAGCTGATATTACCACCAAATACCTTTATGGAACAGATCCCTTATGTACTGCTAACACCAACACTTTACTCATCCATCTTTAAGCTGCTAAATATAATCTGGAATCAAAACATATAATTTAAAACCCCTATAGGTAAATTCACTCTGAAATGTCAACATAATGAAATCCAGTAATGCAAACCAAAGTCATACGAGAAATAAATAAACACAACATTTTAAACATAAATAGATATAATTTTATTATCATAAAATTAAACTTATAACTAAACAACATAAGCAATAAACAACATCTTCATGGCACAACCTATAATAAATAAAACATATAAATAATCACATATACAAACAAGAGCAATATATAATATGTCTTCATAAAGAAAATATTGTAAGTTTTTTTTATATTCAGAGACCTGGTTCACAGACAGACAGCGTGTGCCGCTATCAAGCACATGGCGCTTGGCGTCTTTGGCTTCGGCTGCGAGGACGCGCTCATTCATCTCATGAACTTTGTCTGGCCTAACGTGTTCGAGACCTCACCTCATTTGGTTCAAGCATTTATGGACGCGGTCGAGGGTATGCGGGTGGCTCTAGGGCCCATTAAGGTATTTTTTTATATAATTTATCCTTAAGTTTTCTACTTTATATTTCAAATGGGACTGGTGTATAGCCAGTAAGAAGAGTATTTTCATGTATATATAATTCTCAAGACATATTAATTTTATCACAACTATAAGTACAATTGTTACAATATTTTACATAATGACAATTTGTTAGAAACTTGTTATTCTTTCTTAAAAATGTAAAAATAAAATATTGCAAAAACTTTAAAAATTATTTTCTATAATCTATTTTAGGTGTTACAGTATGTCCTGCAGGGTTTATATCATCCAGCACGCAAGGTCCGCGACGTGTACTGGAAGGTGTACAACCAGCTCTACATTGGTGGACAAGACGCTCTAGTCGCTGGGTTCCCTCGCATACCAAACGACACCAAGAATTCGTATGCCCGCTACGAGCTAGATTATGTTTTATAAACATTGTATTTAGTTTCGTGTGAATGTTAGAACCGGATGTTATATTTGCGAGTGCATAAATATGTATTTAAAGAATACAGAAAAAAATATATAGTAATATTAATGTACAATATCTTTAGTTTTTATACACGGTAATTAAATGATTTTTTAATTAAACTTTAAATGATTTTTTAATTAAACTTTTTTTCAAGAATAAGCACTTTGAAGTATATTTGTTTATTTGAGGTACCAGTTTTTGAGTCATTTTTGGTAATGTTGAATACAGGACAAAAAGTAGTATTTGATGAAAACTGTAATATTAAATCATGATTGTGTTATAAACCTGTTAAAATAAATGTTTTTTCCTAAGTTTTATTTCTCTTTTTCTAATGTTTGTACATTATGAGGTATATTTTAATGTTATGTAATTTTTAATTAGAAATTGCGTACATCTTGCTTCACGTGAGTTTGTGCAAAAAAAGACTGCAATAATTGCGCATCTGTAAATATGGGTGGTCGCATGTTAATTTTAACTTGTACCACAGATAGAATAATGCCAAGAACCCGAAAAGTTATTTTAAAACAGGACTAGAACGCCAAAATTAGGCATGAAAAGCTACATTAGCGAGGCAAAATGTGGAAGAACGGCTGCGAAATACCCGCTACCGCCGAAAAACGCCAATTTTTTTGGGTTCTATTTCGCGCAATAAAAAATCAACCATAATTATTTTTCTGTATTTCAATTTAAAAAAAAATTACGTAACAGTATTTGAGGTCAAATGTTGTTACAAAAACGTACTTTACTGAATTCAAGAATTGCGTAGGAATTATTGTCCTTCCTTATACAACTCTGCCGCACCAAACCAAAGGAAAAAAGTCTGAAATCACGAAACCTTAATGTAAACAAGTCATTGACTGAAATCATATGTTCGAATTCGATGTTTTTCTTGGCTAGAAAAAAAATTCAAACTACAGACTAATTTCACAATTAAATTAAAGATTATTGTTATAAATTTTAACAATCATTTTGTTTAATGCACTAAAAACGTATTTTAAAAACTAACAATTATTTTTTTCAGAAATTAATACAATGCAACTTTAGATAAAAAAAAAACATTAGCACCTAGTTTACTCGAAACAAAGAAAAACATTTTTACTTCAACAAAGAAAATAATATAATATATAAATCAGGTAATTCATATAACATGAAAAAGTTTGTATAAATGTAGGTATATTTTATTATATTTTTATATATACCTACCATTTTTAAAATAAAAAAACACACTATTTATTTGAATTAGGAAAGTACGAGGAAAATTTATGAAAAGAATATAAATAGATGCTATTTATTTCCATATGGCTTAATATCCCATTGGTTTCTACTGATACTTAGTTCTGTACTAAACTCCATGATAAGCAAATCCAAGGAATTAGTCTTCTAATTTCTTATCAAGTTTTCGGTCCCTTGGGTCATTAAAACAAGAATTATGATATTTTATTCATCTAGCGCCAACATTCTAGTTTTTTATTTGTATGGAAATAGACCAAGAAACGTGTTTAAAACGTAATTATAGCCTTAATTTTCTTATGTTTGAAGTTTTGTAAGATTAATCTTAATTTTTTCTTATTTAGAATGACAGAGACACCGCCAGGAGCCGCTAGCTCATGGGTTGATCTTACAAGGTAAATAACCCATTTATATAGTAGAAATGCTTTCGTAAATGATTAGTTTTGCTATTCAGTCCTTCCATATTTCTAGAGGTGTGCGATTATAATTAAGATGGGATGTTTTTTAACTTAGATATGTTTCGTTTTGAGCCTTTGTCATACATTCCTGAAATAAGATTAATTTTACTTAAAAACGAATTAACATGATCAATTTATCTTGCTTAACAACTGAACATTATTAGACCTGTTGTAATATATATACTATAGAGGCAAACAAAATCTTTATTATAGAGAGGGAACCGCCAATCCATTTGCCTCACCGCCTGGTCCCTCCTCCCCTTGCCGTACCACACCAGTCCCTTTCAATGTTGACAACGATTACATCCGAATGTTGCGCGAGGCCCAGCGGGAATCTGCGCGCAGCTCTGCTCGCGTGTCCCCCATCAGTTCGGCGATGATGTCCATGTCCTCAACATGCAAAAATACGCCCTCCGCCTCGCCCAAGTCTCCGCCCAACAGCCCGAACACAGAGTTGGCGAATTATGAGGAAAATCTGAGGGGTGTGGTTGTTAACAGAGAACCTGATGTTCAGGTTATATTTAATGTTTATGTATTAACTTAATATTTATTAGATAACTCCATTATTGGCTCCTTATGAAATTTTAACTGTTAAAGACACTACCAATCTAAATAGCAGAACCAATACGCAACTTTCACCATAAAAACTTTTCGGAGGTTGTTCAGTAAGTTATTTTAAGACGCTCGCTTACGATTCTAGGGTTAGAAAGTTCGAGAAAATAAACATTATATGACCAAAAAACTCTCAAATCAAAATCTCATACTAATAATATTACCTACTATACTACACGCTACTACTATAGTAAACATAAAAATATTTTGAAAACTTTTTTGACAGGAGGATATAAGTGTATCAAACTGGAGGTCTCGACCTAATCTGTATCCTCCCAGAGGCTGGAGACTACCAACAACAAATAGCAGCTCAAAAAACTCCTCAGGGGCTCAGGTATAACGGTTTATTTATTTTAGCAAAACTTAAAAAAAAACTTACATCACATATCCATTCACCCTTTTTTTTGATAATAGATTTGTTAAAATTAGTTTGACCCATAAGATTAAGTACTTAGTAGTAATTTGGTTTGTCTCCTTTCAATTCAGGTCCTTCACTACTGACAACACTTAATTCTCCTTTTCATGGTCTCTATCCCGAAATATGCGAATAAATCATTTCTTAAGATTAAAAACATGAAGAGTTTATATTGTTTAAAAATCCTACTTTCTGACAATTAACAGTGGCGTATTATATCTTCCGTATCTTCCCTATACGCCTCTCCAGATATTCAAGATATTTTAAGATAAGGATATATTCACTTATTTTTACTGTATAAATTGGGGAAAGAAATAAAGAGGGGTGTGATGGGAGAAAAATTAAATCTGGCGGAAAATATACACCCCTGCTAAAAATTGAATATTTCAGTCTGATAGTGAGGAGCGAAAGTCTGAGAAGCCCGAGCTTAAAAACCATTTGACCGCTCTACTGGCGAGTAACCTCTTGTCCCTGGCGCTTGGCGCCGCCGTCGGATATTGGCTGTTTCGTAAAACGAGTGGCGGCAATCTCGTTAACAAGACAAGTTAGAGGAAAACAAGTTGTCCTGACCGTCATGAATTTTTGTCAACTTATGGTTGTGCCACTTTCAAACTCGGAAAGCTAAAAAATTTATTGTATTCAAAATTTTGTATTACTTTTCATATTGAACATTTTCGATATTATTACTTGGAATGAAGTCTCATGTTAAAAATTCTTGTTTTTTATGTATGATGTGTTTCAATCAAAATTTCTTTTTTATCATATTTATTTCTTTAATAGGTATTGTTAATGGTAATTTAAATGCTATTTTGAAATTTTGTATAAGTTATGAGTGTATTATTTTGCTATTGTGACATTTAAGAACAATCTACTCACTTTATTCATTAACTTCTATTTGAATTAGAAATAGTTAAAAGCCATACCATATTAAGCTGACTTATATTTGTACATATTTAAAGTTAAAATATATATTCTCTCTGTTAAAATAAATCTGTGAGTCATAGTTAAAGTGACTGAACAAATACTTACAGTAGTTAATTTAATCAATTTAGTTTGTAAATAATTTTGTAGAAATTTCGTATTGATAAAATTATTAAATTAAAATACAAAGTTTGATTATGTTTGGTATCTTTTAAATCATAAAATAAATGTTAAAAATTCTAGTCTATCTTTGTAAAGTAAACAACATTTCTACTTTGAAAAATAAATAGTTAATATTTGAAACAAGTTACTTTTAATATACCATCATCCTTCTTATGATGGCTTAAAATTTATAAAAATCTTTACTTAATATTTCAGAATGACATGATAATGAAAATGGCCACAACTATTTTTACCAGTGCTAGTAAATTTGGACAGTTTTGTAAATATAACAATAGACAGAAAAAAGTATTATTTTCAAAATTACAAACATACGACAAGAGACAATTGTCTAGTTGTCACAAGTCTTTCTTGACAAATGGTGTAAAATGTTTGTCAGGTAGACTAAGAGGACAAACATTGATTGTTGAGCAGGCAAGAAAAATCTCCTGTCAGGACTTGTGGACAAATTATGATCAAGCAAAGAGCTGGCTCAGGCATGGATTTCTCATCATGTCTTAACTTTTTTAGGTTTAGAATAAACAAGTATGACAACATTCCTAAAAAGAAAAGCACGAAAAATCAGACGATCATTATTAAATATAAAGTGACTGCACTTAATTATTGTTTCAGGAATTATCATAAGAAATTAGAAATAAATAGTCCACATGAACAAATCTAAAATAACGATCATTGCTACTCATTACGAACGTACGGATCAACCCTTTACTGTAGAAATCTTCACCCTAAGAAGCCATTTAAAGTAACATGAAACTAATAAAAAATAAGAGTATGAAATGATATGAATATTTGCAATTTACTTAAACTGCTTTTAATTTGTTTATCAAACATGGTTTACACTGGTTTTACAATCGAGAAATGAACCATGGAATTATAGGTATTGTTCAAACAACCCTATGTAAAATCTTTACCAAATAATTTTGTTGTAAGTGATTTAAAAATTACGATTTAAACCAAATAACAAATTACCTCTTTCAAATTTGTCAGGCCTTTAATAAAAATGTTAAACAGGCGTTATTAGAAATCCAATAACATTATCAGATGTAAAAAGCTACCCCCAGACATAGAAGTCAATCAAGTATTTTGCAACGATCAAATTGATTTATCTGAGGTTTGTATATTCTTCATCATACAACAATATAAACTCTATGAAAAAATTATTTTGAGAACATTGAATAACCTTATGAAGAAATTATACTTGGCAATAGACAATAAATTGATCTTGTACATATTTCAGTATTTATAAAACTCATTTTTTTCTTTCAATAAAATTGTAGGTCAATATGCTTTTTTACATGTACTTATCTAATTTAATAAATATTAAAACCCATGATATACTTTTTCTTATTTGATAATTATAACTATAAATTGTTGGTTGTATTATTCAATTAAATGTACTTTATATTAGGTTGAAGTTTATGGATTTGATTATGACTACACGCTTGCCAGCTATAAGAAAGGAGTAGAATATCTTATACACGATATTGCTAAGGAACATTTAGGTATGGTTTTAACCGGTTAAGCTATTCTTTAATTTGTTTAGCCGTCCGTCTATTAGTAAGTGACGTTATAGAAAAAATGTGATTTTCTCGGATTCTATTTAAGACTGCTTTTTTTTGGTTTAGATACACTTTCATAAGAGCCTTTAGTTTTTTATATTGCTTTTGTTGATATAAGATCTTCAAATTGAAATTTTACTGGATTGGGAATCATTGAATACTTAATTTTGTATAGGCCTTGAGTTCATATTCTTTGAAATAGAAAGGATTTGGGATGATTTAATTTTAGCAGTCGGGCTTTAGAAAGTATCAAATTTAAGGCGATTGCAAGGTTTAAACTCGTTTCATGACTTAAAATGTTTTATATTAGCCAAAAGTCGCAAACGTATGAAAAATATTAGAGGATTTTTCATGGAAAGCAGATGGGAAGGAACAGTTTGGTTTTTGTAATAATAATGAACTGAACACTCTTTACTTGACATTTTTTATATGAATTGTGATAATCATTTTATTTTTTTAGTGAAGAAATATGGATATCCTGATACTGTGGGAAAATTAATTTATGATCCCAATTTTGCGATAAGGTACAGCTATACACCTTGTAAGCGAATCTTTTCTGTCATTTAAGTTTGTCACCACGTCAAAAACAATAGTTTAATCAGGTAAGGTACTGTAATTTTCACTGGTGGTACCCAAAGTTTTATAACCTTATCTTATTCGATAGCTCAAACTTTGGGAACTTTTTAAAATTTTTAATTGGTTGGTTCCTAACTTTCATTGTCCTAACTTTTCAACAAATAATTTAAATTTATAAAAGTGGTATTTTATTTCATCATCATTGTGGATATATATCAGTTTTTCGTCCAATGTCTTATAAATACCTTAGATCTCTGAATGTAATATAAAATAATGGAAAGAGGCAGTCTTAATGTCATTGGTTGTGCGGTATCGCCTATTATATATCGTTCTAGAACATCATATTATATTTCAATGTATTTTAGGGGATTACATTATGACGTTGAGAAAGGTCTTTTCCTGAAGGTTGACAGTTTTCATCAGATTCAGTTTGGAACGGTTTACAGGTATGATACTTTATTTAAAGTAGTTTTCATTATCATCAGTTGAAAGAGTTCAAAAATAAAAGGTGATATAATAAAATAGCTAAAACTTAATATATTCTTATATAGCTTCCTTAAAATAGGTATTAGGGGGGGCACATTTAAATAATTGTCGCCAACATATAGTTCGAAACTTAATTCTTGAATAAGTTTTATGATTTCACTTGCTAAAAATGTGAAAATACTGTGAAATGGTATTTTGTGATGACTAAAATAGGACCAGGTAACTATTTCAATTGGGTTAGTACCTCGTTCTAGCTTCTTGATATGATATTTTTAGCTTTTTACGGTGTTTCTTAGTGCATTTCTCCTCTCCCTTTTGAAAGAAACAGATTAGAACTCAATAATTTAAATCCCATTCTCAGGGGTAAGGAAAAGTTGAGTGATGAGGAGGTAATATCTCTGTACACCAGACGACATCTACCTATCAACTATCTGGAGGCAACCAAGCTCAATGTTGGTGTCAACTCGGGACATGGATCAAAGGCAGGCCTGTTCAAACCTTAACTTTCTAGTCAAACCTACATTTTTAACAAAAATCTTACTTTTTTTGGGCGATCCACAAAAATAGCATAAAGAAGGGTTACCTAATATTGGAAGGCAATGAATGTTTTTATGGTATTAATTTTTAGTTAAGATGTCAGATATGTAACCAAAATAGGATCGTTCTTCCTTTTAATTAACCCTTGCTTAAGAATGACAGGTGTTCTATCATAGCGATAATACACTGTTAATAATATCAACATGTTATCAAAATCTTAATGGAAAAATGAATTGAAAACACAGTGAGTTAAAAATCTTAACTGCAAGAAAAAAAATATGAGTTAGGTTTTGAACCCTCCACCCTTGTTGAAGGTTAAGATGGTTCAGTTGGCAGATATCTTTTCTAAGCCAGAGATGAGTCTCATGGCCTCTGTGATGGACCTGTTCAAGGAGAATGATATTGAGTACCAGCCAGAGTCATTGTACTATGATATTTCTAAATGTATAGGTAAATACACATTTAATATTTTCATTACAAAATCAATATTATTCAATTCAAAGATGAACTAATTATATAAAAGAATTGATTATTTAACTCAAGTCAGAAATTAGGTGAAATCTTTTTTAAAAGTCATTACAAAGAGACAGAAATATTTATGATATTGTGTATAATAATAATAGTAATAAGTAAAATTGTTTTTCATGATTTTACTTTCTTCTACTTGATAGGTTTAGCACATGCAACATTCCACGCTGAAGTCAGATCAAATCCTAGTCTATATCTACACAAGGTAATCCTTATATAAAAGTAACAGTATGACTCTGTGAGTAAGTAACCGCTAACCGTTGAATCGATATGGTTCTCCTATAATCCCCCCCTCCCCCAAAAAACTTTTTCTTTTAAAATCTAAAATTGAAAGCAGAAAGAGGTTCGTTTTAAACTGTAATATATTCCTGTCTTGTTTAATCTATTACATTTTTTTAGGATACTTTACTGGCACCATACTTGATATCATTACAAGAAGCAGGAAAGAAGATTTTCCTCATAACAAATTCTCCATTTGAAACAGTACACGCGGGTATGGCCTATATGGTCGGGGAAAACTGGAGGGATTTATTTCAGGTTAGTACCTACTTACATTTTTAACTATTTGAGAAAAAAATACCTTAGGTTTTTGATCAGACTAGATACCCCATTAGAGTTGTTTTTAGACTTTTTTCATCTTCTTAAAGACACTAAAGTCATTGTTTGCATCCCCCCCCCCCCCTCCCTCCTTACCAACGCATTTCTACTACTTTCCCTTATATTTAGGTAAGACACCTGCCGTAACTAGGGTGATGGTAATGATAAAGAAGGTCATAGTTGGAATGCTATCTGAGATCTTATAAAAGATATAATAGATATTCAATTAAAATACAGAATGCTTAGCTTATAGCAAAAAAAATCAATTGTTGTATTTTATTCTTGCACAATTACAGAGCAACTATAAAAAAGATTTAATTTAGGTTATAGTAGTCCAAGCTGGGAAGCCTCATTTTTTTACCAACTCTTCACAGCCATTCAGACAATATGATTACAGCAGACGAGTTTTCTTCTGGGATAAGGTAGCTCATCAATATATAAAAGTATTTGGACGTTTGTTTGTCTGTTGCCGAAGCCTTTAGTATATTTAATGGTTGTTCTTTCTCTATTGTCTCAAAATATCTAAAGCTGCTGTAGATGTCAATAAAAAATAGACAATTTACTAGGTTTAATAAAACTAATTTATAATACCTATCTATAATACAAAGTAGCTTGATGTCTGTCCGTCCGTCTGAAGCTTAAGATCTTGGTAACCACTGAACCGATTGGATTCTACTCTTCAGGGTATATACCTATCGGTCCTGTGGTGGTTTTAAGCTATTCTCTTGGGGGTGGGACACCCCCAACCCCCCCAAAAATGAAAATTTACCCCCCCCCCCCAAAAAAAAAAAAATAATTTTCTTGAGAACACATTATTTTTTTTACGAATTTTGCGAATTCGTTATTTAAACGAGAAAATGTTTTCCTTCTGGGTAGGTGCGAAAATTTGCGATCCGTTCTGCTGGGTAAGTAATAGAAGATGTAATTATACCTCTTGGGGCAAAGCCCCTAGAGGCTAGGGGCGAAGCCGCTAGTTTACTTCTATTTCATTGCACGTTTTTGAACATCACTTATGCTGAATCTTTATGTTGATAATCAGTGTATCGGAGCCGGAGCCGGGAGCAGCAACATTTTTTGGTGGAGCCGGAGCCGTATTTTTCGTTAAAAACGGCTCCGGCTCCGGATTAGCTAAAAATGATTTTTTAAAGTAATATTATAATTTGGCAACGGTCTATTTCCATATAATAAACTGAAAAACTATTGTTACTTAACAAATAGACACACATCCTTCTACTTTTATATAGCTTTAATCAAATAAAAGTAAAATATTTTATATTATTTATTTTATTTTATCAAATTCAATAATGAAAAAAATTTATATATTAATTTTAAGGTAGGAGCCGGAGCTGGAGCCGGAGCCGCATCAAAATTATACGGCTCCGACACCCTGTTGATAATACTCTTACTTTAAGAAAATTGTATAGAAAATACCTAACCAATTTCAATATATACAGGTAACAAGTTTGGAAGCCGGCAAAATCTATGCTGGCGGAACTATCAATGATTTCCAGCGGTTGACAGGCTGGATGGGCGGCAATGTGATGTACTTTGGCGACCATCCGTACGCCGATCTGGCGGATGTTACTTTGCACCATGGCTGGAAGACTGCTGCAGTTATTAGGTAAGCATATTTTTCATTTGGATAAGACTTTCCTAGAGTTAAAAGATAGAAAAAGAGGGGACATCTGACGGTAAATCATGCTGGTAACCATAACTTTATAGATACGTTCTCTTATTCTTTGGTATCTAAATTTGCCAACCATTAGTTTTAGTCTACAGATTGGATAATTTTATTCGGGTGGTGAATAATGTTCATCAATTAATCGTCCATTTTCTTCTCCCTTAAGTTCCCTTGATATATTTTGCTTTAAAAACTTTTATTTTATTCTAATGATAGGTTTGGGGTACGAAAATAAAACATTTTATGAAAAAAACAACTGAATATCAACTTGATTAATTTAGAGAATTGGAAAAAGAGATTAATATGATGAATACAGAAGAATTTAAATGGGGAGTAAATTGGCAACAGGTATTACAATTTTACATTTTATTTCATTAACCATTAAGATTTATTTTTTTAAACAGATGGATACACTCATCCAAAAGGTGAAACTATGGGTTCCAACTATTCCACCAATCAAAATTAATTTTGCATTTTTAAGTGTTGTGTTATTTTCTTGTTGTTATTTTCACTGATAGGCGTAATACACAAATTTTCTATTACTAAAGAAAGGACGTGATAAATCAAATTCAAAACAATGGCTTAAAATATTATTTTAAAATTCTTAGCCCGAACAAGACATATTTCAATACCATGTACAGTCAAAACTTTCAGGCTGATTTCGTGAATCATGAAGATGATTTTCTGTAAAAGTTTAGACAAATATCTCTTTCTTACTATCTCTAAGTTAATTTCAATCCCTCCTCCCTCACCCCTTTGGAGGTATTATTCGACCTGAACAGTGAACACCTATACTTCGTTATTTTGTTTTTACATTCATTCTTCCAATTAAAGGTGCTGAAATCCCTAATTGAGGACCACCAGGACTGCGAGGACCCTACCGCCATCGAGGTGGTGAAGGAGTGGCAGCACGAGGTGAACATTATCCAGCACAACCTCAGAAACATGTTTAACCCGCACTTTGGCTCCTTGTTCCGCTCTCATAATAATCCAACATACTTCTCTAGAAAACTTTTTAGGTAAGGAAACCTTATTCTTATACTAAAGTAACAGGATGTCTGTTTGTCTGTGTGTTTGTACCGAAGGATCTCGCTAACCGCTGAACCAATCAGGTTTTCCTTAACAGGGTAGCTTCTCATAGGTCCCGGGAAGGTTTATAACTATTTTGGGGGAGGGTACCACCACCCTCCCAAGAGAAATCGCCCCTAGAAGAAAATTACCCCCCCCCCAAAAAAAAAAACAAATCTTTTAACTAAAATTAAAAATGTGGGGGGCACCCCCCCCCCCCCCCCCCAATTTTTTTTTTACTTTTTCTTCTAAAATCTAGAATAATAAATTAGGTTATCAAATTCGACTCTCCCCTCCTCAAGTGCCCCTATAGAGGCTGTTGCGGGGTGATTTTATGTTATATGTTGTCCATTTGTAAAGACTAATCTTCAAAATGATATATCCCCTTTCCCCCTTTATTCTGTTACCATTTCTAATAATGTACCTTTTTCATAGTACACCAAACTAGTTTATCTAGATCAAACTTGTATGTACATTGTACATAAAAATCCACGTACACATCATTTGGTACCTGATTCTTGAAGTGAATGGATGTATTTTTTTGTGATAATAGTTTTTTAGTTATAGGTTGTTCATAATTCTCTTTATTAATTACTTCAAGTATTTCTTTTGATTTTAGATAAGAAATGCAATAAATTTTGAACAGCTTAAGATGAAATGTATTTGTGAACCAGTGTTTAGTTATTAATAAATTATCTAAAAAATACTTCACTGTAGTTCTTACTGAAAATACTCGCATCTTTAAAAGTATCAGTTTATTGGTGCATATTAAAATCTTGTAAAGTGACAACAGAACCCGTCTGTTACAGTTCAAAATTTAGATTTCATTAATAGCACTAAAATTGTTTATTGCTTTTGCTATATTATAACTTTGACATTTTCCACTTGGCCTACTTGCCAAAATTCAGACCATTGTAAAAAAAAAAAAAAAAAACTTGTGGATCGCCTTAACAATTCTGGTCTACCTTCAACAATTCTGTTTAAATAATTCTGGTCTGCCTTTACAATTCCGGTCTGCCATCAACAGTTTCGGTCCGCCTTCAACAATTCTGGTCCGCCTTCAACAATTCTGGTCCGCCTTCAACAATTCCGGTCCGCCTTCAACAATTCTGGTCCGCCTTCAACAATTCTGGTCCGCCTTCAACAATTCCGATCCGCCTTCAACAATTCCGGTCTGCTTTCAACAATTCTGGTCCACCTTCTAAAATTCTGGTCCGCCTTCAATAATTCTGGTCCGCCTTCAACAATTCTGGTCCGCCTTCAACAATTCTGGTCCGCCTTCAACAATTCCGGTCCGCCTTCAACAATTCTGGTCCGCCTTTAACAATTCTGGTCCGCCTTCAATAATTCTGGTCCGCCTTCAATAATTCTGGTCCGCCTTTAATGATTCTGGTCCGACTTTAATAATTCTGGTCCACCTTCAATGATTCTGGTCCGCTTTCAATAATTCTGATCCGCCTTCAATAATTCTGGTCTGCCTTCAATAATTCTGGTCCGCCTTCAATAATTCTGGTCCACCTTCAACAATTCTGGTCTGCCTTCAACAATTCCTGTTGGCCTTCAACAATTCTGGTCTGCCTTCAACAATTCTGGTCTGCCTTTAAGAATTCTGGTCCACCTTCAACAATTCTGGTCCACCTTCAACAATTTCAATTCACCTTTAAACTTAAGTATTAAAGTTGCTTTAGCTAGGGTTCTTTCGAGAACTAAGCAAGGTAACAACTATATAGTTTAAATTGATTTACTAAGGTTTTAAAAGAATTTATCATGAAGTCTTTTCAAGCTGAACAAATCACTTAAGTCTCTAGTTCTAAATTGCGAATGGAATCTGGATATGGCAGTTCTTCATCAGTCAATGAGTCACTCAATAGAAGTGAAAGCTTGAGTGTTTCTAACTGCATCCAAGATCCTGAAGTCTTCTCTGAAGACTGGACCATTTCAACACTGGCATCAGAAATTAAAATACTGCATTCTAAGCTTGATCAACTAAAATCAGAAAATTTCTTTCCATTTGCTTCTGAGCCTAGAAGAGTTGAGAGTAATCCATCTATTACTACAACAGAGTTTCAGTTAGAGTCTGTGTCAAAAAATCTTGAATGTTCAGATTGTAACAACAAGCCAGACTCTTTTCTGACTACTTCTGCTCATGACAGTGAACAATATTCTGAGTCAAGGAATAGCTTGAATACCTCCAATGATGCTCAAAATTTTGAAAATAATTCTGATGCTCTTTCAATTTCAACTTTGTCAGCAGAAATTAAATTACTTCATTCCAAGATAGATAAGCTGAACTCAGTGAAATTCTTTTCATCCACTTCTATGCCAAAAGGCTCCAAGCCCAATTCTGAGTGTATTGATTATAAAATGAATCCAGAATCCCCTAAATCTACAACAGCTTCTAAAGATGAAACAGGGAAAAATGTTCCTATTTATCATGAAGCATGTGTAAATGATCCAGTGAATAATGCCCTAAAGATATATGGCAAGTTGTTAACAAATCAAATTAATGATTTGAGGAACCTTCTCATTCCTTTGTCTGACAAAGACTTAGATAGACCAACCTTGCTGTTCTTGTACAACAACTATCTGAATCCAGTAGACCAAAAAGTTCAATTTCTACAAGAATCTATCAGAGAGTATTTTAGTATTACATGTTATGACATTGAAAAGGCTCTTTCTGCTACAAAACTTGTTGAAGATGCTACCAGTTGGACCTCCAAGTTAAGAGGGTTATTTTTATCTAGAGGAATTTTCAAAAAATCTCAAGGCTACACTTTGTATTCTGATTTAGAAAAGTTTTCTCCTAATTCTACAATGGATGTCTATGAGTTCTTCAGAAGATTTGAAGGTCTCACCTTTGATTTTGATTATGTTGAGGAGAAAGCTTAGTTGCTATATGGAAAGTACTTATCAACAGTTCTCCAAGAAGAAGTTGAAACCCACAAGGGAGATTATGAAGCTACTAAGCAGTTTCTAATTCACAAATATGGCGATCCTAAAGATATTGTTTTAGCTTTACTCAAGCCTTTGTCAACCATACCTTTTCCATTAGATCAAACAAACATTGAACACTCCCATTTCTATCTCAGAAAGCTCAGTTCCAGCATGGACAAAATTAATTCTTTTCTGAGACCCCAATTCCCTTATTCAAAGGATTTTGAGTTATTCCTCTACTCCAAGGACTTTCTGCACAATCTACTAAACCTTGTGCCGAAAGAAACAAAGTTTGACTTCTTTGACAAGATCATTCAAGATGGAATAGATACATTGAACATCAAAGGGAAAATGTCCTATGAATTATTATTGAAGACAATCCATAAGCATTTTGAGATATTGTCTTGCTTACAGTTATGTCAAAGATCTTACAAAACTCTACCTGATCAGAAGACAAAGTCAGTGAGCTCCTTTAGCAAGAACAATCCTTCCATCAATGTGAGCAACTTATCCAATGAAGGATCCGATAATAAGAAGTTCAAAGGTGTCAGTGACATTGAGTACCCATGTGTGCTGCCTGGCCATAATCACAGTATTATTGGATGTAAAGAATTCTTCAAGACATCTACCCACAATAGAGTTAAAGCAAGAAAGGTCTCAAGCTTTACCCACTGTGCTGTTTGTTTGAAGTCTTCAAGTCTTTGTAGAGGTGCAAAGTGCTCAAACTTTAGATTAGTACCTTCAGTCCTGAGATGTAGAGATTGTGAAGCCCTGCATGCTTCTGATAATTCCAGACCCTGTTACTCTGTTCTGTTTTGTGTAACTAAATCTCACCACAAGCCATCAGACTCTGTGATTTATGATGCTTTGAAGAGTTACATTGATCAATAATGTTCTTAAGTGATCACTTTAATACCTATAATTGAGCATTAATCAAAATAAAACTCATTTTAATGATTGCCTATTAAGGAAACTTGTTTCCTGGCAATTATATATTTCTATAGTTAAAGTGTAGTTATAATCATGTTGCCTCATTTAGGAAGACTTGTCTTCTGGCAATAATAATAATACAAATCTATTAGAGACAACTTTGTGTTTGATGTCTAATTACAGACGTTTTCCTACTGATCAAAATATATCCTGTTCATTGTAGAGCACTTCACCACAGAGCTAACAATAGCAGATGATATGTTAATCTAAATATCTAAGGGATTTAGTGTTACAAATGGACTTTCTTGCCCTGGGCCAGTGTTGCGGGGTGATTTTATGTTATATGTTGTCCATTTGTAAAGACTAATCTTCAAAATGATATATCCCCTTTCCCCCTTTATTCTGTTACCATTTCTAATAATGTACCTTTTTCATAGTACACCAAACTAGTTTATCTAGATCAAACTTGTATGTACATTGTACATAAAAATCCACGTACACATCATTTGGTACCTGATTCTTGAAGTGAATGGATGTATTTTTTTGTGATAATAGTTTTTTAGTTATAGGTTGTTCATAATTCTCTTTATTAATTACTTCAAGTATTTCTTTTGATTTTAGATAAGAAATGCAATAAATTTTGAACAGCTTAAGATGAAATGTATTTGTGAACCAGTGTTTAGTTATTAATAAATTATCTAAAAAATACTTCACTGTAGTTCTTACTGAAAATACTCGCATCTTTAAAAGTATCAGTTTATTGGTGCATATTAAAATCTTGTAAAGTGACAACAGAACCCGTCTGTTACAGAGGCCTCTAGGGGCGTAGCCGCTAGTACTTATTAAAATTAACCGGATTTATTTTTGGTGTTTCTGTAGCTAAAGATTTCGCTAATTATTGTCGCCTAATGAAGCTCCTTACTGGCCAAGTGATGTTTTACAACTTTTTTGGGGGAGATTACCTCTACCTTTGTTTTAAAAGATTCATCTAAATCATTTATTAAAAGAAAAACGGGTATATTTTGTGTTACTTATCCTTTCTATGATCATAAATGGCAATCTGAATCCGTTCCGGAATAACCCTCATATTTTTGGACCGAAACAACAAAATCCGCGAAAATTTTGATCTTTAACTTGGATTAATCCGGTATTCGCATCCGTTTTGGATGGATCTGTCAATATTTTGTATTGCGATCAGAATCCAAATTTTGTGCTAAGTTCCTTGGATTGCCATCTCAGGCCGGGCTTCGTCTTATTTTCACAGTAGCTTTTCTCCCTGCGAGGGGCTCTTACCCAGCGGGGCCAATTTCCTAACCATACAAGGCAATTATTAAGATTTACCTAACCTAAAATAACCTATCAAAAGCACTGTGAAAATACGAAGAAACCCACTACTTCGTTTTCTTTCCTTGATCTTTATTAATTGGTGTTTATTTTTAGAGTTTCTGATATTTATACAAGCAGAGTAACAAATTTTCTACAGTACAGTCTCAAACATACGTTCTATCCAAGGTAAATATTCTTATGTTAATTTCATTAATTCTCAACATTTATAATAAG
Organism: Acartia tonsa; assembly: GCF_053477335.1. NCBI lineage: Eukaryota > Metazoa > Arthropoda > Copepoda > Calanoida > Acartiidae > Acartia > Acartia tonsa. The sequence continues at coordinate 37,696,351 of NC_137263.1, forward strand.
AGATTCATGAAGAAAAATATGAAAACCTATAAGTAGTTGAAACTAATGAACGCCTTAGATTATTTGTTGTTCTTTAATAGGTAGTTAAAACTTTGTATTATTATAGGAGAGGAGCTTTACCACACGAGTTTAAATCTTGGTTTGTCTGAGAAATTTGTATTTGTAGTAAAAAAGTAGAAGATTATATTCATTTTATAAGCATATATCATCGTTCATATTTCCATTAACACATGTTATTGTATGATAAACTGTTTTGTATATACTCTTAGTGCCATTGTTGATATTGTATAAAAATAATGACCAAGGTTGTGAGAGTAAAAATCTTGTATCTGTTCTCATATTATTTATTTTTGTTCATTTATTTTCTAGAATATGCTTGTTTTATTTTAAATAATCGCATTTTATATTCATTAAAAATCAAATTTACAGAGTTCGAGCTTATTATTTGTTGATTTTATATATTTTCTACATAGATCAAAAGAAAATGAGCTTATTAGAATTTAAAATTTCGGATAAAACTGTCTTAATTTGTGGAATTTTCTATAAAATAATTTTTGCACTTTTCCTTTAATTTGATTATTTAAACTGCCATCTGAATAGTATTCTGGCTTTCAATTATTTTTTAAAAGTTGTAAGTTAATGTATGAAAAGAGCTTAATTAATTTTTATTATACATTAAGTAAACGTTTTTTATTTTATTTTTTTGTCAATGTGTATTAGATGAAAATTTACAGTAATTTCGTAAGGTATGGTGTCAAAAAAATATTATACATATATGTCATCATTTTCGTCAAATGTGTTAATTTAGTCATAGTTTAGCTAAAATTTTTATAGAAAAAGAATTTTATTTTAAAAAGTTTAAATAAAAACAATTTTTCTATTCTCTTAATGTTTAGTTAGATAATTTTTTCTAATAAAAATAATAATGTTAAGATCTGTTGTTAAATATTATGCAAATTTGGAGAGATTAGAACCATTTTTCAGAATATAATGTGTGATTGGAGTGAAACTTTATCATTTAAAGAATTAACAGATTTTTTATCTAAAAATGCCAAGGTTCCGAAAAAGAGCAGGTAGAATGTTTTATGGGTTACATGGACGTCAATGGGATGTCTTTTAAAACAAGGATGACAACATCCATAAAAGCGAAGCACTGAAACGGTAGGACAAACGGACATTAACATTTGTATAGTATCAGAACTGAATAATCAGAATATAAATGTATAAGAGTCGAACGAAAATTGTAAGTAAATTTGTTGAAAAACTTCTTGATAAAGGATAATGTTTATGAACATACTTACATTTTTAGGACTTGATTATAGAGTTGCTTCGCTTATAATATTATACATTGGTCCCAGGAATTAATATACTAAAAATCAGATCAATCGGATGATTAGATCACATGAAAATTTGTTGTTAAAAAAGTAAAAAAAATCGACATGTTCAAAATAGACGTACGGACATTCTGGTAATGATTAAAGAGTTGCTACGCTTTCTAAATCGTACCTAACTACTAAAGGAAGTTTAAAATCGATAGAACAATTCTAACATGCCTAAACTAACGAAAAAAACTATCCGGGACGGACGGACCTATCCTAACCATAGAAAAGCTTTGCTTTTAAAAATATTTAGTCTTCTAAAAATTGCAAGAAAAATATTTTATTTGGGCATCGATAGACATGCCCAAAATTATGGAACGTTCAATAATTTTCATTTGTGCATAAAGTAGAATATAAAAATGATAGTCCATCCGTTTAATGGGGATTATAAGTAAGCTTAAGATAGCCTTTTTAAAATTCTAAAGGAGCAACTTTTCATAAAAACTTTTTTATGTCAGTTTTTAACTGCTTTGGTAAAATAATATCAATTCATTTAGTTAACTATTATGATATTTATCCTAATAACCTGCCAATAAAGTTGTTTTGATATTAGATTTAAGAATATGGAGAAGTTTTTGTTATACTGTAGAAAGAAAGCAAACTGTTACAGCAAGGTGAAGTTTTAAGGGATATCTAATAGCTTAAAGTGTTGAGTGTTTTTTGTCGGTTTTGGTCTTTTTTCATTCATGTGACATTCTATATAAATTTAATAGCTATTTCATTCATTGAATTAAAATATTAAATTTTTAACCTTGGCCTTAGATCTCTCAGTGCCAACAAACTAGAATTAATTTTTCATTTACTAGCCGTGAAAAATTCTTAAATATACGATACAAGTTTTTGAGTAACGCTTAGAATTTTGTTTTGTTTAGAATCCAGCAGATGAAAAGTTATCACTATTTCCAGTGATGCGCATTTTAATGCCATCTTTAGACAAAGAACGGGGTTCTTATAATATGAAGGTAGATTTTATACATACATACTTTTTATAGACTTTTTTTTAGTAAACCTTCCAGCATTAATATCAAGCAGTTAAAAAAAATTATTTACTAGGTTTCTAATTTAGTTTACAGTTTCGCATCTAAAGAAAAGAAAGGTTTTCCGTCAGTTAAAAGTTGTTAACAAAATGCTCATTTGTTCAGTTTTAAGATTAAACTATTCACGGCATGATAATTTAAAATTATAGTTAGATTACTCTATCTATTTTTTTTCTTGTCTGATTATTTTTTTTCCATATATAGGAATCCGTAATAGCAGACCTCTACATAGAGTTTCTGCAGCTGGGTAAAACTTCTGCTGATGCCGTTAAATTAAAGAACTACAAAGCTCCTAAAGTTGTCCAGGTAGAAAATAATTAATTCAAATCATTCAATGTTATTTTTTTTAGATTTATATAAATCTAATCTTTATTTCTAATATTAATCGATAAGCTTCCTTGACTTTAAATTTTTTAATACAATTAATCATAATATGGCTAATCTTCTCAAAATGCCATTTTTGCAGAAAGTTTGTATATCAAATGTAAAATATGATTGTTTGTTTAATAGGTAGGTAAGTATTAAGTTTTGTAGGTTTTTTTTGTCTGTCAGTGAAACTTAAATCTATTTTCATAGCTTAAACGGTTCCCAAATGTTAAAAGCAAAGCAATTAGCTAACGAAAAATATATTTCGTATGACTTAGTGTGCAATACCGCCCCTCAGTCTTATTTACCACCAATGACTAGTATTAATTGTAGAGTAGCCTTGCTACTGTAAATGATAAATTAATCACCTTTGGGTGCAAGTTGATTATATTTCGGTTTAGGTGCATATAAGATAGATAAAGATTAATAATAAGAGGCTAACCTGATTTGGGGTAGAGCTCTTATGTCCAACTGATAATGTGCACTTTGCTACAATTACAAGAAGACAAAACTAACTCAAATCAAGACTTACTTACTTGGGTATACTTGTGTTCTTTATCTTCTAGCTCCTCATCTAGAGGAATGGTTGAAGATTTCTGCTCGTTTTAATGTTGATTCATCCAGGCAATTAGTTTTTTCTTGAATTTATCTGTTGAAGTAGAATGTTTTATTTCCGATGGTACAGAATTCCATGATTCGACAATCCTGTTGGTGAAGAAGTTCTTTCTAACCTCAAGTCTTGAATTTTGCTTTACTAAATTAAGTGGTTCACTTTGATTTCTGGTAATGTTTCTGGTTGTACTATCTTGCTGGAACTTTAAACTCAAACTTATTTCTCCAATGTTGTTTGCCACTTTAAACATTTGAACTAGGTCAAACATTTTTCTCCTTTTTTCTAAGCTCCACAAGTTTAGCTCGTTAAGCCTGTCAGGGTATTCATTTGAACTTAGGCCAGATATCATTTTTACAGCTTTTATTTGAACATTTTCTAAAGCATCTATGTCCGCTGTAGTCCATGGTGACCATACTGAACTGCTGAACTCTAAATGTGGCCTCACATACTGTTTATAGAGTTGTAAAAATACACGTCTATCCCTGTAATGAAAACATCTAGTTATTTTACCAAGGACTTCTCTAGCTTTCCCTACAGCTTCATTTACATGTTTAGATGGTTTTAAATTTTGTGTAATACAGATTCCAACATCTCTTTCAGCTTCCACTTCAGTTAATTCTTCTCCATTCATAGTATATTTGTATCCAGGATTATTTCTGCTTACATGCATGATTTTACACTTTTTAGTATTGAAGTCCATACTCCAAGTTTTACTCCAGTTAAAAAGGTTGTTTAAAGTATCTTGCATTTGATTGGCGTCATTTTGGCTTCTGATTTTTTTGGCTCCTTTTGTATCATCAGCAAACTTCTTGAGTACATTTAGATTTTCAACTTGCTCATCAAGGTCATTGATATAAATTATGAACAAAATAGGTCCTAATACACTTCCTTGAGGTACTCCAGATATAACAAAGATCATGTTTGATTCAGCTCCTTTGACAAAAACAAAATTGTTTTCGGTCTTTCAGCCATTCTTTAATCCATCCAGCAACTTTTCCAGAAATACCATGAGCCTCAAGTTTGATTAAAAGCTTAGAGTGGGATATTTTATCGAATGCTTTACTGAAGTCCAAGTATACAATATCAACAGGTTCACCATTATCCACATATTCAGTTATCTTGTCCATAAATTCTAATAGATTTGTTTGACAAGATCGGTTTTTCATAAAGCCATGTTGGGTTTTGTTTAGGAGGTTATTATTGTTGAGGTGTTCTGATATTTTTTCTCTTATTATGCTTTCTAACATTTTACAAACAGAACTGGTTAGAGAGACAGGTCTATGATTTTCAGGTTTCCCTTTGGCTCCTTTTTTGAATATTGGTATGACTTTGGCATTTTTCCAATCTTCGGGTAGTGTACTTGTGTCCAAGGATTGTTGAAAGATTAGCATTAAGGGATACAAAAGAGCAGGTTTTAAATTTTTCAGCAAACTAGTATTTATATTATCAGGTCCAGGAGATTTGCCAGGTTTCAACTCATCTATTTTCCTTTCGATATCTTTCATAGTTATTTTGATATCATTGAGTTCACTGTTAACATTGGCTTTATTTATATTCGGTTTTGTTCCATCATCTTCAACAAAAACACTTCCAAAATAGTTGTTTAACATATCTGCCATAGCTTTTGGGTCAGTAACAGTATTTTTTTGGGTATCAATCAAGGGGCCAATGCCAGTGTTCTTACCAAGTTTTGATTTCAGGTAGGAATTGAACTTTCTCTTCCCATCATTTCCAGTTTTCTTAGCAATGTTGACTTCGATTTTTCTCTTAGCTCTTTGAATAGCTTTTTTTGTTTCTTTGGCTATGACGTCATATTTCTTACAGTCCTCTTCTCTCCCAGTTTTTTTTTTAGCTTGTAATATCTTGTTTTTTTGTTTAGTAGACGTTTAATGTAACTATTAAACCAGATTGGTTTAGAAGGATTTCTGGTAGCATTTATTTTAGGAACATTTTTGTTTATAGATTGATTGATAGAAGTTTTTAATTCTTGCCAATTTTTTTCTATATTGCCATTCAGTTTTTCTGTCCAATTACCTTTTGAAAGTTCCTCGTTCATAGCTCTATAGTCTGCTTTTCTCCAGTCAAATTTTGTGTAGCTTGTTTCTTCTTCATCTAAACCATGATTAGTTGTAATTAGAAGCATGACGTGGTCACTGTTTCCTAGTGGGCCAAGATTTTCAACATTTAAAATGTTCTCATTATTTGATAACACAAGATCAAGTATATTATTTCTGGAGTGGGTAGCAAAGGTAACATATTGGTGGAAACCCTTGTCAAGACATGTATTTAAAAAGTCTTTACCTTGGCCTTCACAAGACAGGTTCTTCCAATCTATTGCAGGATAATTTATATCGCCAACAATCACACTATCAGTAGGGGCATTTTTGATAAAGTCTAAAAGTTTATCACAATTTTGTTTATTTGAGCTTGGTGGTCGATAGATTAAAATAACATTAGTAGTAAAATTGTTTGTCAAAACTTTAAAATTAACAAATTGATTAAAATCACTTTTTCGTCACTTGGTAAAATTACAAGTCCTTTTCTTGCATATACTAATAAGCCTCCGCCAATACCATTATTGGTATCACATCTGTCCTTTCTCAGATCACTATTTAGTTCGTAGCCACATACTTTTAATACATTATCATTTATTTCACTGTTGCACCAAGATTCTGTAATCAAAATTAAATCTGGCTTAATGTTCGTTGAAGTTGCATTTAGTTCATTTATTTTACTTAAAATGCTGCGTGCATTTAAGTACAGGATATTTAGTCCCGGCTGGACATTTCTTCCTCCTCCTCTGCTCTGTCCTCCTCCGACATCTCCGCCCCTGTCTCCTCCTCCACCTCTGACTGTCTTGTCTTTTTTTTGCTTTTCTCTGTCTCTTGTGTTCTCACTCTTTTTTTGCTCTGTGAAGTCTCCCTCTCTGGAATGTACCTACCCCTTCCTGCTCTCCAACTGCCTCGTCCTCTGCCCCTGCCTCTCATTGTGTTGTTTGTTGGATCTATTTTCTTGCAAAGTATTAACCTTTTTTCTCCCCTGGAGCCTATCACCTTCCAATGGGAGTTTTAAAGCAGTTTCATCATCTAATTCATTGTTCCGTTTATTTGCCTCTTCCCAGAGACCATCCTCCTCCTCTCTCTGTTGTTTAGTCAGATCAGGAACAATATAAACACTTTCAAATGTTTCATGTAGTTTTTTTCTGTTTTTGACAATTTTTTTCTTTGGTTCTTCACAATTTAAACCCAAGAGAATTGGTCTACATTTTTTATTTTCAACTTCTGTAGGTCTAGGACCAATTCTTTTAATGAATTTTATACTTATTTCATCACTAATGTCAACATCAATACTGGCAGCTACTTCTCTTACAAGTTTTAGATCATGATCTTTTTTGGCTTGTGCAGTTCTAGCAGTTTCAGGAGCTTCATCTATACCATGAACGATTATGTTACACTTCTTATCTTCCCTGTCTCTTAATTCAGCAAAAATATCTTTCCTCATTTTGGTTTTATTTTCACTGCATTTCTTTTCATTTTCTTCGCTTTTTTTGTTCACACCAGCAACGTCTTTTTTCAGGTCAGCATAATCTTTTTTGACATCAGCAACATCTTTCTTTATATCCTGTATCTCCTTTGACAGCACCTTCACTTTATTGTTCAGAACCTTCGCCACCTTTGTACAGTGGGAGCAGGACCAGGAGATTGAATTTCCCTCGTTATTTTCATCAACCAGATATTTTAGTAGATCTTTGCTGATATTGGAACAATCAGGGTGGGTGTATTCTTCACAAACTTGACATTGGACACAAGTTTCTGTTCTTTTCAGGTTAGCTTTACAGACTAGGCAAGAGTAAGTTTTCTTTCCATTGTTGGGCGCCATTCTTAGAGTTTTTTTATTACAATATATCCAACTCTCCCCCTACCCTACCGAGATGTGGTACGTACGGGGGGGCCCTAGCGGAACCTGTGAGAGAGGATATGTAAAACAATCACAATAAGATTACAAGATATTACAGAGCTTAGGTGTCTTTGTTCTATTTTTTTTATTAAAAGTTTTTTTTTATATGTACACCTATTCTTTTTTTATTGGGTAGGTATTCTTTTTTTTTATTAGGTTTATTTTTTTTTAGAACCTTTTCTTTGTTTTATTAGGTTTTCTTTTTTTTAGAACCTTTTCTTTGCAGACTGGCCAGAGTGTACGTTTTGTACGTTACGCATCGAATCTGTGTACGTTCTGGACGTTATTTTGATATGTGTACGTAACGTATTTTGAAATTTGTATTTTTGTACGTTTTACGTTTTTTTAAAAATAATAAGAATCAAATATTAGCAGAAAAGTAATTTGTATGTTTTGTACGAAAATTTTAACAAAAACTATAGGTGTATTATATCAAATAAATTCAATATTATCTTAAATTTTCATAGAACAAAAACATGTAGGTAAATTATGCATATTTGTTATTAGAACTTAAGGTTTAAATTTATGGATTTGAAATATATGTCCTATAGATTTAGTTTAAACTATTGAACAGAAAGAGATATGCAGTTGACTAAATTAAAGTTTAAATGCATTTCATGCAACTATCCCTTTAATACCTAGATTTTACGATATTTTTTTCAAATTCTTTATATACTTGGGTAAATTTTCCGAGATATCATATGGTGCTCAGTTTAGGATTAAGAAGTCTTATTTTTTGGTATCTTCAGTTTTTAAAGAATAAGAATCAAATATAAGTATAAAAGTATTTGTATATTTATTTGTATTTGTACAAAAAGTATTACAAAAATAGTATATTATCTATAATACAAAGTAGAATGATGTCTGTCTGTCTGCTTGTCCGTCTGTATATCAGAAGCTTAATATCTCAGTAACCACTGAACCTATTGGGCTCTACTCTTCACGGAATATACCTAATAGTCCTGTGATGGTTTTTTGCTATTTTCTTTGGGGGAGGAACACTTAAAGCTTTTTACTTTCTACTAGGATTAGAGGCTTCGCCCCTAGCCTCTAGAGGCTTCGTCCCCTCTTTTATAGAATCGTTTGTTGGAAATTTGTCAAAAAAAATATAAAAAAAGATTGTGATTATTTTTTTCATTTAGGCTTCGCCCCAGGGTGCGGTGGGGGTTCCCCCACCCCGCTGATTTGCATTAGTTTACAAAAATAAATTGAGGGGTGGTTGATTTTTTTGGGAGGTAGGGTTTCCCACACTCTAAGAAAATAGCCTAAAACTACCACAGGACCAGTAGATATATTCCCTGAAGATTAGAACCCAATCTGTTCAGCGGTTACCAAGATCTTAAGCTTTAGACAGACAGGCATTGATTTACTTTGTATTAAAGACTAGTATTTTCTGAGATCTTTCGCAATAGACAAAATAACCCTATATCCTATTATATGTTTATCCTATAAATCCTTTTTTTCTGTAACGAAGAATCTCGCTAACTGCTGAACTGACATGATCTTTGTGAGGTTGTAGGCTATTTTCTCTGTCCTTCCATATCCCTTCAAGAACCTGTATTCAAAATGGTAGAAAAATAGCCTAAAACCATCTCGGTAACTGTGTGAAGTAGTTATGAAAATCTTAAGCATCGGACCAAAAACTTACTACTTTATTTAATAGAATATACTTAGTACGTAATAACAGGATGTATGTCTCTCTGTCAGTTTATTTGTACCGAAGGTTCTCGCTAACCGCTAAACCGATATGGTTCCTTTACAGGGTAGCTTCTCATAGGTCCTGGGAGAGGGTACAACAACCCTCCCAAGAGAAACTACTCTTAGAAAAAATTCACCACCCTTCCCCTATTTATTCTTTCTTTTTAAAATTGAAATCAGAAATGGGGATGGTCTACTTCCCCTTCCCTCACTAAAAAATTTATTAGCGAAGCTACTCTATAATCACTTTGTCAGTCCGTTATGCTATTGGAGAAACGTGATTTTCTCGGCTCCTGTTTTTTGATTGAATAAGTTCACATTCTACATATTTTCATTGAGGTTTGCCTTTTGGTTGGGTGCTAGATCTATTCCTAGATTTTCTTTTTTTCATGGTTTTCTCGACTTCTATTCAAGATAGACGGCTGAAATTTTCAGGGAATAAATAAATTCACATTCTACATATTTTCAAAAAGTTTCTTTAAGGTTTGTCTATTTGTTGCAGTGCTAGATCGATTCCTAGATGTATAGGTTTTTGTGATTTTCACAACTCATATTCCTGATAGTCGGTTGTAATTTTAAGGGATTGTATTAGTTTTCATTCTTAATACTTCCACTAAATTTCATTGAGATTTGCTTATTGGTTGGGGGGCTGAATTTATTCCTAGATTTTCACGTTATTATATATTTTTCAAAGGTTTTGTAATTTATTTAAATAAGTTAAATGCTTATTTTTTACGACACTACTCTATAGTTTATATAGTTCCCAGATTTCCATCAATAACTTTTGAGCTTCGCTACTTAAGGATGTTGTCATCCTTGTTTTTTACTTTTTATTTTTAAATAAAAAAAATGGGTTTTTGAATTCAACTCCCCCCCCCCCTAATCAAGTTCCTCTAGAGGCCTCTAAGGGCGTAGTTGCTGGTCCTTATAATAGGATATACTTTGTACATAATAACTATTTTGGGGAAGAGTATCACCATCCACCCTCCCCCCAAAAATGAATTTTAATTGCTCACTGATTTTAAGTTAATTTTTTTCCAGATGTCTATAAATAACTTTTGAGCTTCGCTACTTATGTATGTTGTCATCCATGTTTTTTTTATTGAATTCAACTCTCCCCTCCTCAAGTGCCCCTAGAGGCCTTTAGGAGCGTAGACGCTAGTTCTTTTGAATAGAGTAATAGGATATCTTGTGTCTGTCAGTTCGCTATGGTTCTCCTTTACAGGTAGCTGCTAGTAGACTTAAATGTATTGATAATGGGTAACTAGGAAATTATTTAACTTATTTTTATTAGGAATGTACGTTCTTGTACGTTTTTTTACTTTTTTTATGTACGTAACGTATTTTTTTTGTGTACGTTATGTACGTTTTTTATTTTCAAAATTGGCTGGCCAGTCTGTCTTTGTTTATGGTTTTTCTTTTTTAGTAGGTGTATGTAAAGTTATCTTTTTTTTACAATTATGTTTTACAATCAAGACAATCTTTTTTTGCTACAATTAGCAAGACTCTGTAATATCAGGGTTAAGGTGTTAGCAACAGGAATACATATCCTGCGATTGGTTTATTTAAATGTTAGTGTGTTAGGTATTATTCAATCAGTAACATAAATTATAATTTCCGATATATTCTTTCACAATATATTCTTCATTATAATTTTCCTGGGTATTACAGTAGTACAGGAGGGTTATTTATTACACCTCAACTGTTTCTCCAATTCTCAACAGAACATTTTTCCGGCACCCGCCGGGGAAGACCTCTTGTAGAAGTGAATCAAGCAATATTCATCAATCAGTATTTATACATGAAGACCAATGAGTGTATGGACTGCTTTGTAGCTTTCCATCCAACATACCAATGATGCAACAATAATATAAACATTTAATAACATTAACATGAATGAATTTACCACATTAGGACGATGCAGGTGATTTTGCAAGTGTTGTTTACACAGTTATGCTGGACAGAAGTTATCCGGGGAACAAGTTATCCCTGTTTCAAGTTAATCAAAAACTTGATGAGATAGTCAGGTATAATTTTCAAACTTTACCTTAAAAATCTAAGGTAGTGAAAAGGTACCTAGATATAAAATATTATGAAAAATCTAGCAAGCCACTTACCCCTGTTTTCAGGGAACGCTTTTTGGCATATATATTGTCAGAATAGAGCAATCAATGTTAAGAATTTTTATTTTGTTGTTGGCTATTATTTTTCCATTTATTCTCAAAAGTACTTTGAGATATTTTGTTCAGTTGAATATGAAAAAAATACATTCTTCGTGCTTAGCCAAAGAATTATTGTTTACTTATTGTTTTTTATAATTATCTTACAGAGCCACACAGACAAAAGGAAGACGAAAAGTTGCAGAAGTTCTTAAATATTTATTTTTAAATCAGAGTCCTCAAGAACAAAAATGGCTTCTGAGAATCATTTTAAAGGTAGGCCAGGATACAGGGATAGGTAAATAAAAATATGTTTTCTCATTTGTTGACTAGAAAAACTTGGGACTTATACTAAATCTTAATTGATCGGTACAATTTAGCAATGTTTAAAGTTTTCCGCCAATTGTATTAATCTACAGAAGGGATAAAAATCAAAATTGAGGTCGTACATCAATTTTTCCTCCATTGTCTTATCCCTTAAGATACCTGTGTGTGTTCCATACTTAAACTTTACTACTTTTAAGGAGATGGGAATGGGTATTGGAACAAATTCGATGTTCGCAGCTTTCCATAGGTAAGATGACAGTAATGATTTAAATTCGTAACATTGAAATTTCAAAATGAGATTTACTTAAAATATAAGATAGGTATATTGCGATATTTTGTAGGTATATTGTAGGTTGACTTATTTATAATTAGGGTTTGTTATATGGGCTTTCGAGATAAATTGCATGTATACATTGGGTTTCCCATATTTCCAGTCCAAAAAGACTATATAATCATTGTCAAGAAGGTGCTAATTTCCACTTTTATTTACTAGCTGATTTAATTTTTGAGCTTCGGATTTATGGTTGTAAAAAAGTGAAAAAGTAAAAGTTCTATTTTGTCTAATTTTTTATTTTCTTTAAGGGATGCTAAAGATTTATATGAAGTAAATTCAAATCTGAGAAAGGTAAAATTTGTTCATATTTTTTTGAAGCTCAGAAATACTTTACCTAATGAATTAGATAAAATCAAGATTAATTAGATAAGTTTTCTTTGCCAGAGGATATATTTCTTTGAATAGCCTTCAACAAAAACAAAAGTCAAAACTTTCTTTTTAGGTTTGTGAAGATTTGCACGACCCCAACATTCGTCTGAATCAGATTGGCATCCAGATTTTTGATGCTTTTAAGCCGCAGCTAGCTGATAGGATACAGCTGGCCAATTTGGAGACCATCATGAAGGTAGGTAAAACAAAAATCCGTAATGCTATCTAAAAGGAATGTTCCTTCTGCAGCTAAATAAAGTGCTTATTATTACAATAACAAAAGTTATATCACGCATAGTTTGGACTTTAATGCAAAGGTTTATCAATCAAGTTGTTTGTTTTCTGTAGGAGACAAAAATCTTTTACAGGTACAACAAATAAGGCTTTGTGTTGAACCAGTCCTTTATTGGCTAACCATATTTAGGATATTTAACATAGAAGAAGCCTTTGAAATAGTAATCATTCTTAATGTATTTACTTATTGAATAAATGTTGAATATAGATTTGTACTATGTAAATAATGATTAGCTTATAAGATATGACAAAAAGCAGTTGCTCATGCACTTTCCATGAAATAGATACAATAGAACAATTAAATCAATATTCTAGGATAAAAGCTGGTACATAGAAACAAAATATGATGGAGAGAGAATGCAGGCTCACTACAAGGACAACAAGTTCAAGTTCTTTTCCAGAAATGGAAATGACTTCACCGTCGAGTTTGGGGCCTCGGGACAGGAAATCAATAAGTTCTCTAAATTCTTGGCTTCGTCTCTAGATTTGTCCAAGGTATTTTTTGGTTTAGATAAGTTTAGTTTTAAAATATCATAAATGACCAAGCGCTATGTTTACGGTTGCAGCTACAATTTTTAACGGCTGATAAGCATTAAAGGATTGCTTGCGACGTATTTTAAAAACATTTACGATATTGATTTTGCTTGAAAAAGTTCTTTTTGTTACAGCAGCCAATTTGACTGAAGAAAAAACTGATACCGGCCCTTATTTCTTCTGGTCAAACATAGCAGTTCTTGTTAAATTACCAATTGAATATTATAATTTTTACATTATAATTTATGTTTGGCGAAAAAGTTAAGTGCACAACATTTTATATGTGGTAAAAACATCCTTCCTTATGTCTTTTCGCAAAAAAATGGATGTTGAAATTCATTTCTCTGTAAAGAACATCTTGATATTAAACAAACCATGTTATTTAAGGTAAAATCTATAATTCTTGATGGAGAAATCTGTGCGTGGCACAAAGACGAGAACAGGATTGTCCAGAAGGCTGACAAGTACGACATCAGGAATATCAAGGCGGACAACCAGAAATATCAACAATGTCTCATCATTTATGATATCTGCTACCTGAATGGAAAGGTCTTAACAGCACTGCCATTAAAGGTATATTTTTAGTATAACCTTGGAGGGAGAGGACATTGAAATTTAAATTACACTTGTATCCAAAAATTTAACACCCTGCCTACTTATTCGTTGGCTCAGAAACTTAGGGTACTTATATTGAATTTTAATTGGCTTCCAAAATAAAAATTTTAATTTACAGGAGGGATAATTTTCTTTATCATCTTTTGGAATGTATAATGTATTTTAATTTGTCGTCCATTGTCTTATCCCTTAAGATCCCCAATTAAATCAAATCAAGTTTATGTTTTAATGTAGATTTAGACATTGGAATTCCAAATATATTAGTTTTCTTGAAAAATATTCAAGCATGTTTTATTGTATTTAAATAGTTTATTGCACTAACATATTTAATTATTTTTCCAGGAAAGGATTGATATCTACAAAGGTTTAATAAATCCTCAACCTGGAAGGATTCAATTTTCAGAACGTAAAATAGGTAGACAATTAATTTTTTTTTGTATCTGTATTTTAATTAAGCACTACTCTTTTATGTCTTCAATTATGGTTACCGACAGTCCGACACACAAATTAAGTTTTAGACTGGATGCTTATTTCCTTACGCCTATTTTGAATAGCAGGTGAGAAATTTATGTTTACCCCATGTTTATCAATCGGACATCTGGAATTATAGAGTAGTTTTGCTACCAAAAAAGGTAGAAGAAATTCTTTTGTTTAAGTGACATCAGCTGAGGAAGTAGTAGAAGCTCTTCACAAGGCTATAGATGACAGAGAAGAGGGTCTGGTGCTGAAGGACCAGTCAAGTGTATACAAGCCTGGTGCCAGGGCCAACAGTGGCTGGATCAAACTCAAGCCTGATTATGAAAATGGTCTCATGGACACGGTAAGTAAGGAAAAAGAATCTTCCCCTTAATCCAAAACCTGTATTTAGTTGTGTGATGATGGGGAGATTGATACATTATTTATTTAACTTATCTTAGTAAATATAAAATACTTAGGTCCAACAAAATTTTTTTTTTTACCTAAACACACCTTATTGTTGTATTCGGCTTGTTTTTGAAACTTTGCTTATTCCAAACTCAAAGTACAGCTACTCTAAAATATATATTTATGTTTCCAGGTTGACTTGGTAGTTCTTGGTGGATATTATGGTTCAGGGCGACATTCTGGCAATGTAGCCCAATTTTTGTTAGGTAAATCAGTAAGATACTTGTCTTAAATTAACAATTTTTTATAAGCTGCTTGTTCTAATGTATTTTCTGAATTATATTCGACAATTCCTAATTAGTTTAATCTAATTAAAATCAGCTTCCATGACTCAAAATTCTTTCAGGTCTACAGGACACCTCAACAAATCCAGCAAGATTTAAATCATTCTGTCGTGTTGCCAATGGTTTCAATGACGAGGAAAGAGTTGATTTGGTCAAGAAGTGTGGCCCTGGATTGCGTACAGGTACTATTGACATTTATGGCCTAAGGCGTTTTTAATAATGGAAATTGGATATTTCTCCTTTTAATATAACCCTTGGCTAGCTCTGGCAATCTTTAAAAACGTAAAAGAGTTAAAACCTGATATTTTCAAATTGAACAACTAAAGATGGCACTTTTTCAAAATCGGATAGGAAACAACATTGTAAGTCAAAAGATCATAGAGCTTATAATGAATCAGCTAAGCAATCTTAGAATTTTACGCACCTTTTTCAGAAAAGGTTTCTCTAAAAATCATGATTATTTTTTATGCTGAAAATTTCAGTAAATTATTTTTTGTATTTGAAGAATCTTTAGTTGTAACATCTATTTTGTGTTTTGTTCGTATTAATATATTACAACAAAGACATATCAAATTTTCGTGATCATTAGCTTGATTATTTACATGTCTTATTTGTTCAGGACAACCAGCTGACGTAGATGTGACTAAAGAGAAACCGGATGTTTGGTATAATCCTGTAACAGCTCCTGTTTTGCAGGTAGGAAAATATTAACCTTAGTTTTCTGTGAAAATAATCAGTTTTGAAAAAAGCATATGAAAACATCAGTACGAAATCATAGTGTGTGTTTATACTTCATAATCTGTAGATTAAAAGTGCGGTAAAGGGTTCTGGCGGACTATCTTTAACGCCTTATGAAAAAGCCCTTACCATTAATTTTCATTTTTTTTCTCTGTATCGACGGTCTCTAAAATGTTTATCTGTATTAAGTAGGAAGATATCTTTGCGTGTGTCTGTCCATCTTAAAAGATATTGAAGTGCCTACGCATTTTTTGTTCGCTAATACTAGAAGAATTTGATTTCTAGTCGTTTTTTGGTGGAGTTGCATACATTGAATACTTTAAACTTACAAAGGACAGTTCAATTCTCTTGTCATTGGCTATAAAAATTTTGTGGTTTTTTTCCTCAAATAGCCTTGTTGAGCACAGAACCCCTCCTCCCTTCTGTGGTGGTTTTTTATTTGTTTGTTTATTACTTTAGATCAGGTTAAGTTAGGTTTTCTTTGGTACTGGATAGCTTCAAAGTGTTAGGACACTGTAGGTATAGGACTTGCAAGGTTAGAGTCAACTGCAGTTGTTAGGCATAGAGAGTTAAATCTGCTCACCCCCCTAATATTAAATTTATTTTTAAGAAACTAAAGGGTTCAGTATTACAGATAATAATTTTTAAAAAGTGGTATCAACTATGCAATAATACGTGTAAATATTTTACAGGTAAACGCTGCAGAGATGATCTATTCAAGTTCGTATGCAGTTGGCAGTACACTCAGATTCCCAAGAGTCGAGCAGATTAGGACTGATAAAGATAGTTCTTCATGTACCACTCTAGAAGAAATTCAGACTATTAAACTAAAAGGTATGAATTGAATATTGATAGAATGTGTTCTGGTTAGTCATTAACAAAGTTATTTAACAACCCATTAACATCTATAATCATCATATTTTTTATTGAAGGTTTGTCAATTTCCCCTCAAATCAACATAAACTGTCGACAAAAGTTAAACTTTCACTTTAGGACTTCTGAAACAAAGATTCTTTACAAAGCCAATACCTATATCTGTTTTGTAAACAAAAGTCTAAAGTAGTTTAAAGTTTATAAAGTATATCATTTTACAGGCGGAGGAAAACTTTTCGGCAACAAAAGAATCGGAGATCTACAAACACTGTCACAACCAAAACGTGCTCGCATTGCAGATGATAACAGTAGTAGCAGAAAAGCAGGAGGTGGCAGTTCAAGAAGGATACCTGTATTTGTAAATCAACAGCCCTTGCTGGATCTTAGCCAGGAAAAAATTAATAAAACTTAGTTTGCTCTAAAAAATAAAATTTTCTAATTTTATCTATAATTCCGTGGCTATGTCAAATAAGGAATCGTACATAAATTATTTTTTTTTGTGCAAATATATTAGTAATTTTTCTGGCCTTTTGGGGAATAAGCATGCATAGAACTGCTTTTAAATCCGTTTAGCCTAGTTGGATATTAAACTATCAAATTTAGAAGTAGGCCAAATTTTCTGTAACCAAAGACTACCAAACATTACCCCATTCTTTCTTTTTTTGCACTGTAGAGTATACTTACAACTAAAAAACTAAGTTTATCAATTTAATGGAAACCAAATCAAATTAAAGGAACGGATAGAGACACATCATCTAAAGAATAAAGTTGTTGTTGTTGAGCCAGGGAACAATTATTGAAAATTAGCAACTTTATATTTTTATTAAGATAAACAAGCATCAATTACTGGAACAGTCATTCGATTATATAACTCATAAATTATCCTGAATTCTATTCGCACCAAAAGTAATTCTCAGTACACTAATTTTTGTTTGACTTAATATTTTTGAACGAATTGTAAAATATATTTTTTAATGGTTGGTCTTAGGTGTGGATATAAATATAAAGCACAAGCTTGAAAGAATTGTAGCTAAACATGGAGGTATGCATTGAATGTAATATCTTTAGTAGCAATGCTTCTCTATAATTCAATAAACCCGCTTCGTCCGTTCTTTAACACCATGTTGGAGATGCGATTTTTAACGTAAAAAAATTATCATTTCAACTCTTCTATATACCTAAGTTAGATCCATGATATTCTTATATATCTGATTGAGATTTGCGACTTAGATGTATTTGTAGATGTTTTAATTTGGATGAATTTACAGTGCTTTGTTATGAATTAAGATTATATTGACATATTTTAAAATGATAATCGTTTTACAATAAATTTCTTAAGAATAGATTAAAACAGTATTATCACGAATTTAAACTTTGATATTATAGGTTGTGTATCCTTTTCATTTTGCCTCGAAGTCCATTAATTTTTAAGGAACAGTAGAACAGAACTCTAAAGCTGGTAGAACGCATATCTACATAGAAACTATTGGCTCCATCAAGTCAAAGAATATTGCAAATCAGGGCCTAATTGATGTTGTTAAATCTGACTGGCTTCTAGCATGTGATACAAAATTTACAGGTTTGATCTTTTATATTTACACTTTGATTACAGAATATTTGTTTTCTTCTATCATGATTTCAAACACTTGATTTGTCTAAATATAATAAAATTTCGATTTTTTTGACTAGAGCGTAATTCATATAGTGCATCCGCTCGTTGTGTCGGGAAGGTGATAGAACCTCGGTCTAACACTGAGTCATAACTAAAGTCGTTAAATATGATTCCTTTTACTCTTATGTCAGGTGAGCGACATAAATAGCTTGGTAATAAACAGGCGTAAGTCAGTAAAAGGTATATTTTCTTCAGGACATTCAGGCAAAGGTTGTGCAATCAAAGAGTTGGTTGTCTGAATGACATTTGAAAATTGATTTATGACTGGAACCACTGTTCATAAAATAGAAAAATTTAAATATTTGACATTATTTGTTTAAAATATGAATATAGTATTATTTCTATCCAATAAAAATCTAATCTTGTAATAATGCAAATAGCTTAACATTTAGATTATGGACCTCATGACACAGTATTTGCTACTCAAGAAACTTTGAATTCCTGGGAAAAAAGGTAAGTGATTTTCTAATAAAATATTATTTTTCTGGGGGGAGTGGGAGAATGAAGAAATAAAAGAAAATGTATTAATCAGTCTTAAGCAGTTTGTTTTTCAAGTAGATAAAAGACTATTCAACAATTTAACTCAAATTAGTTAAAAATATATAATTTAATAATTTATTTAGGTATGATTCTTATGGTGATTCTTATAAAGATCCTGCCTCCATGAATTCGTTGACATCAAGCCTCAAATTTGTATCAAATTCTACTCAAGACATCAATACAGGAACTATGAATGGTTATTTTCTAAATTTAAAATTTTGTTCTTCCGTTAAGAAGAGTTTATATTCTGTGGTAGTACTCAAAAAGTAAAAAATTACTCAATTTTAATTCTTTATTTTTAGTTTTGATGGCTATTTACATGGTAGTACTTCACGTTTATCGATTGCTTTGTTGAAGTCAAAAGAACTGGAATTTAACATGGATAAAAATTTCTTTAGTGGTAAAATGAACACGATATTTTTATTTACATGTATTATACAACTAATGTTTTACCTACTTTTGCCACTATGCATACTATGTTTAGAAATATGTGAAACTCTCTGTTTATAGTATTAATATATAAGAAAATAATCATTCTATGTTGATGCAGACAATACTGAAGAACTGAATGAGCTAATATCAGATTTGTCTGGCTACAAATATTTCTTATTCAAAGGAAAGATTTTTTAGTAAAAAAACAGAATTTGGTATTAATAAGGGTTATTCCTATTAAAATATGTTGTGATTGGGAATAGTTTACATTTATTATTTCAACTAACCCTGGGTCAAAAAAAGGAAATAAGTGTATTTCATACCTTTTCCCTAATGATTAATCCTTGAAATTTTATTAAAATATATATTTTAAAAATGAATCTTTACAGGTTTAAAGTTTTATCTGGATTTTCCAAAGGATAAAGTGAACATAGAACGTTTGTTAAGAATTCAAATAGAAAGATTTGGCGGGAAGATAATAGAACAGGATAGTTCTACCTTTTCACATCTGGTTCTACTCAATTCTAATCAACAAATTCTTGAAAGGAAAATAAAATTGTCAATCTGTTTAAGTATTTTTTTTTTGGGGGGGGGGGGGATTGAGAGTACAAGAAAGGGTTAGTTAGTAAACGCTAAGATTTTCTGAATTAGATTGCACATTGATTACTGAACAAAAAGATATTCTTACTGACTATTTTAAGCAAAGCAACATTTTAATTCGAAATTTCTGTATAGTTTGCTGTTACATGATTTCCTCGGCTTCTTTTTAAGATAGACGAATGAAATTTTTTGTAAAGATTTCCCTATACCAATTAGCATCCATTATTTAATTTACTCGGTTTGTTTGTCTGTTGGTCATGCTACAAAAGACATAACTTGCGCACATTAAAATTTGTTTGGTTCTTTGCTAATTATGGATGTTGTCATCCTTGTTATCTTAAAATGTAATATATGACAATTATATTTTTTGAACAGGTATAAGGCTATGAGACGTAAACGTTTGGTACATATGGGATCAATATTTCACATGATAACTCCTGATTGGGTTTTTAAATGTATTGATGCGGCTAAATTAGTTGACCCAAGTGATTATACAGTAGATATTCCTCAATAGATTAATGATGAGACGCCATCTTGGATTTTGGTAGAATGGCCTGCACAGAAGTCAAATACAAATACACATTTACTATTTGACTAGTAAAGGTTTTAAAATGTTTGAATTTGTAGGTCGTGGCCGCTAGTGGTTTATGTAACACTAGATAATATAGTTTTACTTTTCGTTCAGACGGCGTTGTAATAGACACCCATATCATTATTATACAGTAGCTGAACTACTAAAGGAATTTGTGATATAAAAAGCTTTAATCGTTTGAATTATTAGATGTTATCTGAAAAAATGCAATTATTAACGAGAAATGCTTTTACAAAATAATGTGATGAAATTTTCATAAAAACATTGTGATATTAAAAAAATTTATATTAATACAGGACCCTAAACGTTCTTATATGACATGTATTTCAAAACTTATTACTTTAATATTTTATAATTTTAAATCAACTACTTCAAATACACACAGACACACACACACGCAAGCACTAGAAGATCACAAAAGATGAAAGAGTAAATATATAAGAAATGACTGAACTAAATAAAATAAGGATTTTATAATCAGTTTTTAAGAAAAGTATACAATTTCAAAGATGATACGCATGTAAATAGTCTCTTTAAAAAAATTCTAAATATTCTAAATATTTTTTTTCTCCTGATAGTTCAATATTATTATAATATCGATTTGATCAAATTGTCAATGTTTTATCTAACAGTCAGTCAAACCGGTGCAGTGTTAATAAAATTTTAGTTATTCTCTTGTTTTGTAGTAATTTGGACGCAAGTGGAATTTTTATTAGCCTATTTTTGGTCAAAGATCTATGAAACGAGTGAATAACTAATCAGTTTTATATTTCTCTTGTTTTTATTGAAGTATTCATATAAATTTTTTTCAGAAGAAAATTAAGTTTCAAATGACAATAATGCAAAGTTTCCCTTATCCGTCAAATTAGACGGCTATGATTGGTTGAACAGATTTATCTCGGAGAATTTATCGATCTGTGATTGGCTGGTTGTTGCCAGGCCTACCAATATACACACTACAACTATAAAGAGAGAAATAAAACAGCTGATTATCAAAACAAGGATTATTGTGTATAAAATATGATAGAAAGTCTTATCAATTTGTAGTGCTTCCTAAATTATTATCAAATAGTATAATTAAAACTTTATTAGTTATTTATTTAAAATGGAGTTGTTAAATTTGCCAAATCAATCCCCAAAAGAACAGTTAAAACTACTAAGTAAATTTGAAACTGCAAATACGAATACAAGAACTTTTAATTTAACCAGAAGTGATAGAAAAACTATTTGGTCCAATCTATTCAACATCGTACAAGCAAATAATTCAGGAAATTTTCTTATTATTAATATTTTATCCTTTCCAAATATTTAATACATGAATGTGTTCTTTTTAAACATTTGTTTCTTTCAACAAATGTTTAAGTTATTACTGTGATTTTAATAATCGTTATACAAATAATTTTTTAAAGTCCTATTTTGAACAAAATTTAAAAATGAAACTATGACTTTAAGCGTTCTATTCTACCTACTAAACTTTTAATTCTTAACTAGCTGCCAAGTAATTTTTCATGCATTTATTTTTTTCAACAAATTATTAAGCTACTACTGTGATTTTAATAAAGTCCTATTTTGAACAAAAATTTAAAAATGAAACTATGATGTTAAGCATTCTATTCTGCTTAACTTTTCATTCTTCACTAGCTGTCAAGTAATTTTTTTATGCACTGTTTTTCGCGCTTGCTTTTTATATAATTCTTGTGCGTATAAGCGGATTGCTTTTCATTAATATACGTGAAAAGCTATCTACAAAACTACCAAATATATCTTTTTTTTCTATGTCTTATTATGCCGAAAACTATTACATTTTCATGGAATAAAAACTGCATACAAATTAAGAAAATTGGTAACAGGTGATGACGAAAAAGCATCAGCTGAAGATAATAAAGATGATGTTGATAACTCCCTACTGAAGCTGAAAGCCCTGACAGCCTGCAGAATCCTATCTCGTGATAGTACAGACCTTAATGAGAGTATTGAAAATGATCATGTTGATCTTATGGCTCAAGTTATTGATTCGTCTAGCTTAAGGTTTGCTATTTATAATTATTAACTAGCGGCTACGCCACTATAATCATCTAGGCCCCTAGGGACACTTGAGGGAAAAGGGGGGGGGGGTGTAAATAGACTCTCCACTTTCAATTTTAGTTTTAAAAAGGAAAAAATGTTCGAGGGAGGGGGGGGGGGGTCCGGGGACCTATGTAAAGCTACATTGTAAAGGAGAACCATATCGGTTCAGCAGTTAGCGAGATATTTCGATGCATAAAGACACACACACTGTTAGTATTTTTAATTAAAGATAAAAAAAAATCATGCAGTCAAAAAACAAACGATTTTGGTAAATTGCGCACTTACAAAATAATTATGAACTGTAACAGGATGTTTTATGTACAGGCCTTAAAGCAAAACTTAGTTACAAACATATTTTAATATTAACATTATTAAGATGGTCCACTGAAGTAAAGTTTGAAGGAAAGAAGGTATTATCTAACTGTATTCAGCAAAGTGAAACTGTACGTGCCTATTGTGTACAGTCAGACCTACTTAGTAAGGTCTTCCACCTTATAACATCACATAAGGTAAGATAGAATGAAATCTGATGTAGATTTTTCTTAGAGAAAATATATATTAATGCTTACTTTTGATTTTTTGCCATACAAGTATATCTTTAAGCCAACATGAATTTAAATTCATAGAAATGTATATATCCTTGTATAAAAGTAACAGGATCTGTGTATCTATCTGTACCAAAGGATCTCGCTATTTGCTGAACCGATATGTTTCTCCTTTATAGTGCAGCTTCTCCTATATAGTGTAGCTTCTTAAAGGTCTTAGGAAAGTTAATAACTATTTTTAGGAAGGATACCACCACTCTTTATAGAGAAATCGCCCCTAAAATATACTTTATTTTTTTACAGGCATATGATGAATTTGAAAGATTTGATCTTCGATTAATGTTTTTGTTAACTGCCAAATGTGAAGAACTTAGAACTGTGGCTAATCAAAAATTAAGGTTATTTACAGTTTTTTTATATTTTAGAAAATGTCTATACAGCTACAAGCAATTTTAAAGACTCAAAAAAATCTAAGTTGTTTAATGTTAGTGTATTAGGTACCAAGACTTGAAGTTTATATTATAATTGAAAACTTACACTTGACACTTTAGCCATTATGGCTTGCTATATCCCCGTAAAAACATTATGACTTCTCAAGCTGTGTCTCAATAGACTTTCTCGTGATTACCTCGCACTTGCTTGTTTGATTTTGGCAGCCTGCAGGCAGTTTTACCTAAATAAATTAATTTTTTTAACTGTTTAGAGCTATTGAGGGCCTTACAACATGTCTGCAGAATATTACAAGATTGCAAAAGGATAGAAAAACAGGTAAATTTTTCATTTTATTTTAAAAATTGTTGTTTTTCTGTTAGATCAATAGTTCCTTGACTTTTAAAAACTCTTAATTTTCTTGTAATTGGTTTAAAAATTGTTATTTAATAAGAAGAAGTCTGTATTCTCGTATTCATTTTGCACCTCGGGGCAAAAAAACTGGTTTTAATCTTATAATTGTACATTTTTATATCAGCGGAAAGCTGTTTATAATACGATGCGAGAAACAACTATAATTTTTTTAGTTCCCATTAATTTTCCATAATCAATAATCATGCCAATTTATGGCTTACAAAGCTCATGCGAAATTGGTTGTGTATGTGTTTGTGTAGGCATAGTTTCTTAGTGTTCAGATCGTGGAGTAGGAAATTTTTAGTTTAAATAAAGCTGCAAGCTATGATATTTCTTATGTGATTATTTTGCCTTCAATTTAGTTCCATCTGATGAAGCTGTGTATATGGGGGAGTTGTTGAAGCTGTTGTTCAACGTGACCCTGGCTGTTGACCAGGCTGATGACAAGGACAAGTTGGTGCGGCTTTGCACAGCTCTGGATCATGCTATTAATCTTCCTTTCCATTCAGATGCAGATCAACAGGTACATAGTCATACTCTTAAGCAAAAACATATCTAGAATTAGTTGAGAAAAAAGAAATAACGTTAAATAAAGTAAACAGTTTTTATTTTTAATTTGTTGTTTCAAATGAATTTATAACATCTATGTGATGGTATAGTTTGATAGGCCCAAGTTTCTGCATAGATTTGACCTAACCAAGAAAAAAAAATAAGAAAAATTAATTATGTGATTACTAGTTACATTTCTTAATATAAGTAGGTTTATACATAGCAATAAATTATTTTCTTCATGTTATAGTGTTATTATTTTAATTGGGTTTAATTTTGTTATTTAGAATGTAATAACTAATATGATTGGGTTGCTAACCAACATGTTGGACACGAAGGACCCTACCCTAGTCATCTTCCCTCCTAACAACACAAACAACATCGACAAGTTGCTCAATTTTCTCATGAAAATTCTCGAGAGCATGGATAGTAACGACGGCAATTTACTGGGATTAAAGGTAATTTTCATTATTGTCCAGAAATTTTAGAGTAAAGCTGATAAACATCGGTGGGGGGTTACGGGGTTATCACATATCCCCCAGCCCTAAAGAAAGGTTTGAAGGGTATTATCCTAAAATAAAAAAGGGGCTAAAGACAATCCCCCACCTTGAGACTTTATACCTCCCTTTCCCAAAACAAAAAAAATATATAAAAGCTTGGACGTCATTGAGACATCTACCGGGCATTTATTATCGATTAAATGTATTAAAAAGATAAAGATTAAAGCTACAATTTTGTCTTCCTTTTCAGCAAGAGATCTCCCCTGTCCTAATGGTGTTGTGGGGTGTTAGTAAACTTCACCCGCATGTAAGAAAATATTTGAAAAGTGTTATTCTACCTCCACTAACAACTGAAGATCTAAAGGTGAGCTTTCATTTCAAAATACAAGACTAGCGGTGAAACATTTATATTGTTTCATATCTTTCCATCCTATTATTCCAGAGAACAAAGGAAAATTATTCTTTTTGGTAAAAGAAGGTGTATCAACTTTTTTTTTTATGGCTAGCCGGTTCTTTTAGTAAGTAGTAGATGTAAAATTTTTCATAGAATTCAGATATGCAATCGGTTTTTTTTGTAGACCTCTTATTTTTTAAGTAATTTAAGTTTTTTAAAAATATAATTAAGTCGGTTTTAAGGTACTAAAACGCAACAAAATAAAAGAAGAAAATGGCCAGTAAGAACAAAAATAGTAAGATCTTTAATTTGACACCTTACTTTTAAAATTCTGTTGAGTAATTATTGAAAAAATCTATTTTTTTAACCTCGGTTTAATAAAAACTTTAGACCTAAATATTTTCTCAAACAGACATAAAAAACATGGGTTCATATATACCTTTAGAATCAGAAAAATATTACGAATCCATTGTAAGCAAAATTGAAAAAAAGTAAAAAAATATAAAAATATAAAAATGGCCAATTGTATTTTTTGTTCTGGCAACACTATTGTCTTCCCTTTTTTACCCGCTCTTTACCCCCTCTATACCCCCTTCCCATTTTTATACCCAATTCAAAAGTTAAGACGTTGCCTGTACAATATAATATGATATTTTCATATAATTCCTTTTATTGTAGTTTATATACTATATTGTAAACTTTTTTTTCAATTTTGCTTACAATGGATTCGTAATATTTTTCTGATTCTAAAGGTATATATGAACCCATATTTTTTTACTTGTGAAATGATAAAATTGAGTTCAAAGTTTTTATTCTCGTGGGTTTAAAAAAATCGATTTTTTCAATAATTACCTGACAGAATTGAAAAAGTAAGGTGTCAAATTAAAGATCTTACTATTTTTGTTCATAATGGCCATTTTCTTTCTTTTTTTTGTTGCATTTTAGTACCTTAAAATCGACTTAATTTTTTTTTTTTTAAACTTAAATTACTTAAAAAATAAGAGGTCTACAAAAAAACCGATTGCATATCTGAATTCTGTGAAAAATTTTACATCTACTACTTACTAAAAGGACCGGCTAGCTATAAAAAAAAAAGTTGATACAACTTCTTTTAAAAGAAATAGGCTGTCGTTCTTTCGATTCAGACTTCGCCCAACATCGAGACGCTAAGGAAACGCACCAACAGATTGTATTAAGCCTGTTTCCATGCATCTTATACCAACAACAAAATTGATTCGGGAAAAAATCACGAAACCTATACGTGTTTTTCAGCTGTTGTTGGAGTGCAACACATAGTAAAATTGACGACCTCTCCATTTGTCCCTCAAATATTAATTTAGATTTATTTCGCTTGTTGATTATAGCTTATTCCTGGTTTGCATGCAGCTGAATTGCTGCGAAACGAGTGAATAAATATATAAATAATTTAGAGGAAGCCAGAAGAGGGAGGAAGCCCGAAGGCGAGACTGGTGAAGCTGTTTACAAATGCTGACACTCAGATATCCATGATGGCCGCTGAATTCATTTTTGTCCTTTGCAAGCATAACGTTGGCAAAATGGTGAAACAGGTAGAAATTAGAAAATTAAGAATCTAACGAGGACATGTTTATTCATGAGTAGCGCATCAGTAACAATTAAACAGTTTTATAATGAAGGAGAGTAAAGAACAATAATTTTGAGTAGGTAGAGATAAGGCTATGTATTGCGTTTTTGGCAGTTATTGTAAAACATAATAAAAATAATGAAAAAAGTACTTACTTTGTAAGTTCGCTCGGCAATTTTAGTTATAGTGCATAGAAGAATAAAGAAATTTCCGATGATCTTAAGCAATAAATCATCTATTTCATAAATAACTCCAACTGTTTGGTTTCTTTTTAATTTTAAGATTTTTCATGTTAAAGAGCTTTGCTGCTTTAGATTTATCATCATGTTTTATAAGCATTAAATTTCAATTGTTTTTTATTTAATTATTTTGATTAACCGCTTTTTTTTATTCAGACAGGGTACGGGCATGCCGCGGGGCTGCTGGCTCGCAGGGGGCTTATGATGGGGGGCAGGGGGGATGAGGAGTTCTCCTCCGACTCTGAGGGGGAGCAGGAAGAGGAGGAGGGGTATAAGAAGGAGGCGCACAAAGTCAACCCCATCACTAACGTAGTTGAGGAGGTAATAAATGATCTTATTAGCAAACAAGGACGATAATATTTTAAATAATCCTTTTGTTTATAAATTGTGTATGCATTTCAACATAGTTAAATATTTACAGTCAGACAGTTAATAATAAAGATATTTAATGGACCAAACTAGTACATTTTTTAGCGGGAGGAGGGGTCAGTTTGAAACACAAAATATAGATAAAATGATCTTTTAGATTTTAGATTTATTTCGGTATGTTTTTTATGCGGTTGATTTTTTTCCATTTGGACAAAACAATTTCCTGCATTTTATTTATTTAACAGGAACGACCAAGTCCATTTGAGGGTATGAGCGATGAACAGAAAGAGTATGAAGCCATGAAGATGGTTAATATGATCAACGACCTCATGAAGACAGGCATCATCAAGCCGGCGACTGTTGGACCTGATGGCAAACCTGTGGAGGTGGAGCATGTGCTGCAACTCCAGGAGGGGCTCAACATACCTCCAACATCAGATGATCAGTCAGACTCAGATTAGGTTTCAAAGCCACGTAATCCTATTCGTTGGCTAAAATCTTTGGGCACTTTAATTTAATTAAGATTGTTTGCTTGCAAACTAGCAATGTCCAAACATTTCAGTCAATGATATTGATATATAGAATTGGTAATTTTAAGTGTCACGTACATTAATTTATCGTCCATTGTCTTATCCCCCAAGATCCCTGATCTCGCGTCTCGTGAAGTCGTTTTAATCTTATTATGTGACCAGATATTTAATTACTAGCTTTATGTTATTTTATTCATCTTGCTTAGGTAATAAAATTAATTCCGTGCAAATGTTTTGAATAACTAGGACAATTTGTCCTTAACTAGAACAAGCCAGCTATATCTCCAGCTAAAAAGATAAAACTTGTTTTTAGTATTTGTCGCTTCAAAAAAAATAATGACACTAAAATATACATTTACCTACCTTATATAATTTTACATTTTATTTGCATTTTTATCAATGTTTGTTTTATCTGTAAAAATTGTTTTGTATTCGTTATATGTTATCGTGAATGTGATATTATTAAAAAATAAATCATAAAATATAGTAAGTTAAGTTTAAGCTGGTTAAATTTGTAAGTTGGGTGTGATACATTCCCTAATTTTCATATTTTTCTAAGGTATCTATATCTCAGTGATATTTGATAAAACTCCACATAACCTAACCTAAGACTCGAGTTGCAGAACACGAGACTAGCCATGTATGCAATATCTGTATTTTAAAGTTAGAATGTTTTTCAATCTATTAAAATTAAGTTTCACTTTTCGGTGTTTGTTTCGGTTTTAGCCATTATTTTCAATTCATTTTGTCTCCTTCATGTGAGTAATTTCTTTTTTGTTTAATAGATGCTAAAGTAAAATTATAATGTGGATAATTTCGAAAATCCAAGTTTGATATAAAATGCTAGGTAAAAGACCACATTTTGAAGGGTATTTTTCCACATGTGGTATTAATTAATTTCCCTTATTTATTGTCTAGTGCACAGCTACTCCGTTACTTGCACGTTCGTTTAGCAGAGCTATGTAAAGGCATAGACAGAGGGGACAATGGTGATTAAATTACTGATTAATCCAATATTTTCTCATGACTGTTACCTGCAATGGCAGAAATTTAAGAATGATACCTATAAGAATATTGACAGGGAGGAAGGGACATTGGGCTGTTTGTTTATTACACTAAGCCTCAAAGTTTTCTAATAACGTTTTTCTTATTCGTTGGCTTAACATCTTTGGAGACTTGAAATTTGATAGGTTGGTTTAATAAGTTGAGTGTCTAAGTATTTCAACTACTAATTTTAATCTACAAAAGGGATAATTTGGGATGTATGTCAATTTATCGGCCATTATCTCATCTATTTAGATCCCTAATTTTCCATCAAACTAATGTAATCTAGCTATATTTAGAGGAATATTAAACACATTTTGACTCAAGATTAATTAGTTATATTTTGCATATTTTACCAGCAAAATAATTTCATTATTTTGTTGTTTCGCTAAGGACGTAGTTACCCTTGTCTTATATTAATTTGATGTATTGGAATGGCTAATATAAACAGGATGACATATTCCATAAGTAGCGAAGCTAAAAAGCCAAAGTATATTAAAAAGCAGATACTCACTGACTCAGTGTCCCCAGAGCACTACCAATGGACTATATGAGCTATAGAGCAAATGCCCATAAGTCTGCAGAATCATCACAAAAAAAACAGCCGGTTTTCCAGGATAGCAGCTGAGTAAATCAAGCATATTTATTTACACAGAAAACAAAATTTCCTGAGAATTTCCGACGAACAAATATTTACGTTTCTCCACGGAGGCATAGAGTAGCTTTGCTTGAAAATTAGGTTAGCTCTGAATCCCTCCCCCAATTATTTATTATGGTATTTCCTCATCTGTAAAATTTTATTGCGCGCATCTTAATATGACAGAGCCCCCCCCCCCCTTTTTTTTTCCCTTCTGCTCCACTTTCAATACTACTTTCCCCCATAAGTGTTGCCATTAATTAGAATTTGTCGCGAGTGTGTGTGTGTGTGAGAGCGCACTAATTAGTTATTCCCACCCTTTTTTTATGTGACCCCCCAAGAGTGACCCCCTACCCAAATATTTCTAAGAATTTGTCACCAATGGCAATATTTTCTGATATTCTTTCATTGTTATTCTTGACATAAACACATGTGTTAACAAATTGCGCTTAATAAGCAGTTAAAAGTGAAGTAAAGTAATTAATTAGTTTATTAAGATTATAGGTGTTATTCATGTCTGAAGCCTTAAATCTATGAAATGGTCAGATTGATAGTGCTGTCTTTTTAATTTCGGATATTTCTTGTTAGTGTTTTAAGTACCTACCGAAGATACTCTACATAATTCAAAACGTCTGTATGTCCGTCTGAAAGGTTTTGGGGAAACGTGATTTGATAATTGATTTAGCCCCCGTCGCCTTTTTTTTAATTTACTTAAAAACGGATTTGAGGGGTTCTGTTGTGGTCTTGAATTGATTAAAGTGAAAGAACCAAATTTTTGTTGCATAATCAATTTATTTCTTTTAATTCTATTAAAGGAAGCCTTAAAGAAATATACTGATTTAACTGCTGAAAGACTGCCACAAGAACACCCAATACCCTAAATTTGAAGCCTTCAGCTTTAATAACAAAAAAAGTTAAAGGCATTTTTTAAATGACATCTTAGGTACATGAAAATTTTGAAAGATTTCCATTGCTCATGTTAGAAATTAAATTCTGTCGTCTAGAAACAAAGTTATAAGTTTTTTTGGTATTATCCTCTTAGGAAAATTTTTTTCAATTTTAAAAATTTTAGTACCCCCCCCATCCCCGACAACGAACAACTCTGGCCGCAGCGCTCGGCTCCCTAGCCTGCCTAGCCGCAGCGCTCGGCCCCCTTGCCTGTCTAGCCGCAGCGCTCGGCCCCCTTTCCGCTTACAAACGCAATGTTAAACCGAATATTTTTAAAGATATTTTGACTGTGAAATTATTCATTGTAAAAATCTAATCAGTTACATTCAACATAGGTTTCTGACGAAGATAAGGTTATAATTTTGTGTCTAGGCGACGTAGTTTAATATTAAAATTTCTAGGATGAGTAACTTTTCAAAATTTTCATGTACCTAAAATGTCAATTTGAAATGCCTAGAACTTTTTTGTTATAGAAGCTGTAGGCTTAAAATTTTGGGTAATGTGGTATACTTGTGGCAATCTTTCAGCAGCGTTGTATTTTTTGCAGGGTTCCTTTATTACCTGGCTTTAAATAATTCTTTATTTTATTGATGATCGAACTGACCAATAAATGAGGACAAATATATTTGCAAGCAAAATTGACGACAAACTTTACACTGTCAATTATCCACGTATAATCTTATAGTAATTCAAATAGTTTTTTGTTATGTTCAGTTTTAGAATATAAAAATAATAAAATGGATATAAATGGGAAGAAGATACAGTACTATGAGGGCGGTATTCCGCAAAAGGTACAGTTTAATTATTTTGATTTTTCATAGGAGGGGGGGGGGGGGGGGGTAATGCAACCATCTCGTAATCAATGAGTAAATGGCATTTAGAATTCGAATTTTGTTCTGAAATTTTGCATGAGTAATCTTTGGTAGGTCTATTTTCCCCAAATCGAACAAAAAGTTGAAAAAGTAACGGCTGGCGGCTCAGCCTTTTTGCCATTTTTGGTTATCTTAGTCACGAAACCTATCCCAACATACCTTTTGCCACTCCAAAACGTTAACAAATGGTTCTAGCCGGTAGCTGTTGGTAATAGAAATTTTAAAATGGTTATTGCTATCATTTAACATGAATAAACCAAAAATATGTTTTAAAAGTTGATTCCTACGTAATTAATGATGAATTTGCCCTGAAAATAGGCAAAATACGGCTAAATGGCTGAGCCGCCAGCCGTTACTTTTCCAACTTTTTGTTCGATTTAGGGAAAATAGACCTACCAAGGATTACTCCTGCAAAATTTCAGATCGAAAATCGAATTCTAAGTACCATTTACTCATTGATTACGAGATGGTTGCATTACCCCCCCCCCCCCCCTCTGAAGAATAACTGTATAAAGAAAAGCAATATTTTTAAATCAACTGCAAATAAAGCTTTGGTTGTTTGGACAAAGGGGGAGGTAATCATTGCCCGACCGGTAAAATCCGCGGCATGCTGGCGATTTTTGTTTGCATTTGACCATTAATAATCACTGAAAAACAAACTATATTTTAGTCCATTTTCTTCGGAATATATTTGGATCTAGTGCAGTTTACAATATACAAGAATGTTGGAGAGGAAAATCACTAAACCTTTCCAACACATTTTTTTTTTAATTACGACTGACAGACTGACGGTCAAAGTAGATTACATACTGGATGCTCAGAACAACGGGAAATTTATTTTTGATACTAATATACTAACCCAAAGTTATGGGAAAATATGTAAAAAAAAAATTTAAAAAATACCTCTTCTTTCCTCTTTAAGTACTAAAACTCTTGAAGCAACGAGAAATTTAAGATACTGTAATCAAAAAAAATGTTGAAAATCGAACCTAAAACACCAAAGATATGTGGAAATATATACTTAATTATGCCGAATTTTAATGAGAATATTGACAAGAAGTTTCAGTCTTCTCTCTGTTATAAGAGCCGAGAAAATAGCGTTTTCCCCCATAACGTTTCAGTCATACGGACTGACAGAAATTTCGAATTATAGAATAGCTTACAGAGATTTAGAGGGAAAAGACAATGGCCGATAAATTGATGTACATCCAAAATGATAATACACAAAATTACCCCTTCTGTAGATTATAATTAGTGGTTGAAACGTTTGGACACTCAACTAATTGAACCAACTAATAAAAATTTAATAAAAGTCCCCAAGGTTGTTAAGCCAACTAATAAGAAAACGTTATTATAAGAATTTGGGGACTAAAATAAACAGCCCAAGGGCCCCTCAATAATAGCTTCAGGTCTAATATAAATAATGAAATATAAAATACTTTCAGGACTGGTCCAAGTTAACTGAAGAAGATTATCCTAGGACAGCCAAGGACATGTATGAAAATAATATCATCAGCTTTCCATGCTTGTGCTGCGCTATGAAATATTACAAGTTCAGCCATGTCAGAGAGCATATGAGATTATGCCATATCAGGGAGAATATTCAACTATTATCAGAAAAGTCTAGAAGGAAGAAAACTGAAATTGTAAGAAGACAACCGGTTAGAAAGGCGGCGGCAAAAGTGATGACATTCTTAGATGAGCCGAAAGGAAAGTTCCATGAAGGTAATTTCATGAGTTAAGCTATTAAAGTAAAGTATAATTGCATAATAATTTTATTTCCTCTGAATTAAGTTTTGTCCTTATTAGAGAAATCTACAAGAAAATAAAACAGTGTCAAAATTTTGTAATCATAAACTAGATAATCTACACAGAATAAGTTTGTTTATCACCATTTGAGGATGTAGAACAATTTACCTTCTATTACCTCTAAGATCACTGGTTTTCACGGAACTAAAACTTTAGAAAGATCTGTAGCACCACAACCCAAGACAAAACCAAAAAGAAAATCTCAGAAAGAAGTGGAACCAATGACGCCAAGACGCAAATCTCCACGCAAAAAGTTGACCAGTTCTCAAGCAGAAAATATTCCTTCAGTTTCCAAGGAGAAAGGAGGTAATATAAATAAAAGCGTTCTTGTAACTTATAATGGCTGTTTTGTTAAAACCTCACAAAAGATTGCACTCAGGTGAGAAACCATACTCATGTGGGCGGGCACTAAACACGACCCCCATATTTAAAAAAAAGTTTGAAAATAGGGTGTCTGGGTGGTCATAGTTTTTGAGGGAAAGTGCCTAAACTGTTTTTTATAAATATTTCTTAAAAATTTATAAAGGGGTTTAGATCAATAAAACCTTTCCTTCAAGTAACTATTCATAGAAAAGTTAAATGTTTCCTCCTTTCCAGATGAAAAGCAAGAAGCAAGTGCCCAAGAAACACCCAAAACGAGAATTAGATTAGAAAATCCACTGAAAGCCAAAATAGCGGCAAGGAATCTGATAAAACAAGAAACTGTAAGTTTTTTTAGTGTGTGCGTGCGTTCAATTATATTTAAAAGCAATTTTTTTAGAAAGTATATTCAGAAGCTTTTCATTAATTTACTTTGTCTGTCCGTTCGTTTGTCAGCCCTTCAAGTCTGTAACGCTAAGGGGGAATAATTATTTTCTCGGCTACTATATAAGCTAGATTGCTAATGTTTTTATGGATATAGTGACACACTACACTAATGAGCATCTAGTAAATAATTTACTTGGTGCGTTGGTCTATCAGTTATTGTACAAAAATATAAATATTAAAACTTACATAAAAACAAATATGAAAGGTTTCGTGATAATAAAAATATATTCTTGAATCAAGATTACAGCACATTTGCTCTAAAAATCACTTTGTCATTCCATTCATGATTTTTATGCTACGCAATTTGTTGGTATTGTCATTCTTGTTTTGTTATGTCTTACTACTAAGCCGTAAGAGTTGAATTAAGTTACAACGTATCTATAATATTTATTTATCGAGGGGTCAAAATTCAGGGCCACCAAAACTAGTATTATTTTTATTAATTTTTATTTTATTATTCGTGTAAAATTGTCCCTAATAAGATACAATACTGAATATTCTAATATGGCTTAGAACCGGTTCTAATCCAGTGGATGTTAATCTGTTTCAAAGCCTTACAGGAATATAAATCAATTTTAGAAAAGCAAGAAAGTTGATTTGTCTGGTCTGGTGGCAAATCCAAGATCTTTGAGGCAACTCAAGTTAGTATATTATACACTAAGGGAGGAAGGGAGGGGACATTGGATTGTAAATTATGCCGGTACTAAGAGTTCGCAAAATATTATCTCTCGTTCGTTGGTATATAAACTTTTGTTTCTTTTATTAAATCTTGATCCCTACATTTTTAAATGTTATGTGCAAATAATAGGGGAGAAAATTGTCGAGAAAAGGCAAACAAAATTCAGGGAAACGTCAGTTTACGTCATGATCGATGGTTCCGCCACGTTCTTCACAGATTGAAGCATTGAACCTCATTAAAGCAACCGTAATGTCCAAATCTAAGGGCTTTAACTCTAATTCTACACCCCTAGCATCTAGACTTTCTTTATTAAAAGGGGCAGATGGTTTGAAAAATAGCTAAAAACCATCCAATATTATCTAGACTTAAGTCTGAAAATGAAATAGCCCAAAACCATTACAGAAGGTTACCTAAAATAGTCGATCCAGTTATTGAGATCTTAATTTTCAGACAAAAAACCTTTCATATAATAGGATTGAGTTATCAAGCGACTATCTTTAAAATAAACATTTTTTGGATCATGGAAAGAAAACGAAGTAGTGGGTTTCGTCGTATTTTAACAGTAGCTTTTGATTATTTTAGGTTAGGTTAGGTAAATGTTAACGATTGCCCCGCAGGGTTAAAGCCCTTCAGCAGGGGCATGAAGTAGGAGAAAAGCTACTGTGAAAATGCGACGAAACCCGCTACTTCGTTTTCTTTTCATTATCCCATTTTTTTAGTTATGGAAATTATACTGTCATTGTTTATGTATAATAGGAAGAATACTGAGATTGTGGAGAGTTTGAACAAGGACCACGAAGACGACATTTTTGATGCTATTCCAATTGACCATAATTGTAAACTTCT
Source organism: Acartia tonsa (assembly GCF_053477335.1). NCBI lineage: Eukaryota > Metazoa > Arthropoda > Copepoda > Calanoida > Acartiidae > Acartia > Acartia tonsa. Next base: position 37,731,969 of record NC_137263.1, read on the forward strand.
TAACTATGATGAGTCCAGTGGCAGTGAAATCAGGAAAATATTGCTCAGTCTTTATAACAGTTGTTATATCTGGTCTAAAAAGATTGTAGGGAATGTAAACATGATATTTTATTACGGCTCGGTTTATCATTTTTATTTTTAGGCTATGCCAGGATCAGCTTTGTCTGCGGCATGGCTGCGGCTTGTGCGAACTTAGATTTTGCGGCTGAAAAACAAACCCCCCAAAAATTTTAGCGGCTGTTTTAAAGAATGTTCAGAAGTTTCTTCGGGCTTATGGAAAAAAAATGGGGTTGCCCTTGCTTAAATCTGAAGGATCTAACGTATTGGATATGGGGTTGACTTTTGCTTAAATCGGAAGGATCCAACAAATTGGATTAGGAATGAACGGTAATTCTATATTTATCCCTAATTATGGTGAACAAAAGAAACCATGTAGATTTAATTATTGGTTAAAAAGTCTTTACTACCCATCAAGGATACCATCTTACCCAATTTTTTGGGTTCAATTGAGATTAGCCACCATCCTAGCTTTACTATAAAGCATGGGTGTATATTCTGCAAAATTGACCCTGCTAAAAGGGGGAGGGGGGAATTTAAAAAGTAAAAAAAATATGTGGTTTGGGGAAAATAAATGTTAAAATGAAATTATTAGAGAAATGAAATTTTTTTTCCATTTTCAGCCCTCCTTGGTGTAAAAATCTAAAAGAATAGGCAAAAGAGGGGATAATATGAATAAAATTAAGAGTTTTGTAAATATTTTTAAGACATAATATACTTTTCTTAGTACAATGTGACATTAACTTTGCTGTTTTCAAGCCAAGGGAAATATTTGAAACATAGAGCAAGAGTAATATTCTTCTTTATAGTTTTAGCATGGATGAAGATAGAAAGAGTCCTATACAAAACTATATTGAAAGGTAATTTTTAATTCCCATCCTTTTCGTCGGACTTACTTTTCTTATTTCCATGAGTTATAAAATAGTAATTTCTAGCGCGATTATGCATATTGTTAAAAAGATTTTTTTTTTTTGCGTAAAACTTGTTTTGTGTTGTAACTATAGGAAAGTGGGTAAGAAAGGGGGGGGGGGGAGAAGGAAGTGGGCTTAAAATTGTTTGTCAGAATCCTAGTTTCTTCTCCCTGGATACTTCGGCAGCAAATCTTAATATTAAATCAATAAAATTAAGATATTGTTTCAAAAATGTATTAATTAATTAAGTTCATTCCTGGTCTGTAATGAACAGCTTCCTCCATCCAGAGAACAATCTCCTCTGAAATTTACCAACAGGTTTACCTTTAGTAGCGCAGCTACATTATAATTAGGGCATGTATGTATGTACCTCCGTCACTACGTCCGAAAAAACCAAAGTTCAACAATGAAATTAAAAACACACGCATTCTTTCTCTTTCTTTCCGTCAAAGTATGAAAGTATGAGTTAATATGAACTCTTAATGTTAACTTTAAATTGGACATTATTGTCCTTGTTTTTAATGTTAGCGGCTGCGTCTTTAATTCTTTGTTGCGCAATTGCGAGAGTGTCCTGCCTTCTTTTCAGTAGCAAAGCCAATCTATAATCCACTATGTCTGTCTGTATGTCAGTCCGAAGCGTTATGTTGGAATGAAATTTATCATCACCTCATTTTTTTGGATGCCGACAAAGGTTTATTCTATTAAACTTAATTTTAGAATTTATTTGCCGTTTAGGCGGTCGTTACTTAGCTATAATATATATTTTAATATATCACATTCTGTTATAGACATTTTCCTAAAGCGAAGATAGGAAAAAAATGATAGGATTAATTCCTGCGCGAATAAAACGGGAAATATATTTTTGGATCCTTACAGGAAAATTTCTATAAAGATCAGAACCGGTTCTGATCCAACGGATAATAATCGGTATTGAAAAGATAAGCCGTATTGAAAAGATTGTTAAATTACTTGAAAATAACTTCAGGGTAGCGAACGATGCCTATGTGTATAAGAAGCTTCAAGAGCGGAGGAGGGAATCACAGAGTAGCTCCACCAAACAAAAAGAAAGCAAGATTAAAAATGCTTTCTTCAGTGCTGGGTTATCTCAGGTATATTTGTTGATTGGTAAATTTGTTGTTTTGGGGGTGTAAAATCCTATAATATAAGTGAGGTAGGGGTGGCCGAGTTGAAGAGGAGTGAAAAATCCTGTGCTGAGAATTTGAATCAAGGGGATTAATATAAAAAATTTAGGTGGGGGTGGATTGTACCAACCAATCATGATTTGATTACCTAAAACTTTTAAGCCAAGGAATGAGAAAACTGGTTTTAAAAATGAAGCCATTATAAAATATAATCTCTAAAGCCCAAAATAAAATCTCTAAAGCCCAAATATTTTTTAGACACAGAAGAGGAAGAGGGTTGAAGCAAATTGCAAGGTTGTCAGGAGACTCTCAAAAGAGGTGGTCAAAATATTTAGAATTGATTAGGGGTATTATCTATATTTTTTTTCATCAATGTATCGTCCATTATCATATCGGCTTAAGATCCCTTGATTATAAATCATTTTAATAGAAGGATTACCCTGAGTGGTTTTAAGACCTCCGAAACATTTATTATAAAAGTTTTCTGTTTGTCCTTTAAAACACTTTTAGATTTCCCTGGTCCTGTAATTTTCAGAAAATATTTTAGACATTCTATGTGTTTGTTTGCCCGTATAAAAAAAGAATATTAGGGATGGCAATCCGCCGAATTTTTGGGTCGGATTCGGATTCTTACAACAATCAGCAAAGAAAAGTGCGGATTAATCCGCGGTTTGCTGATTCTAGCATTTTAAATTTTTTTTTTATAAATGATAATATTGTAGCCCTTTTTGTAGCGGCCATTTTCTTACTTTGAATGCTACCCACCATTTTACCTGTAGTTAAGAAACAATAAAACTCTTTTTTTTTGGTATAAAAATTAGGGAAAAATTTGGGTAATTGCTGCTGATTCGGGTTGCCATCCCTAAGTATAGTAATCTTTTCTATATTTTAAAAATGCATCAGTTTTCATGAAAACTAATCTTGTTTTTGTTTTTAAAGATGGAAGAAAGTGAAGAGAAAGTGGACAAGACTGAAGATTCTGACCAAGGTGAAGTAGATGATTATTTCAGCTGGTAAGACGATTATTTTGGATATTTATATCCTTATTTTTATGCAATTTCTATAACTTAACAGCTATATAATAATGGTACTTCTATGATTTTCGTGTCATATTTTAACTTTATTCGGGAGTGTACCAATTTAATTAACATGAATACTTTAATTCGAATGTTTTTGCCATTTGTAAAAAAAAATTTGGATGAAAGGGTTATAGATTAATTCAACAGTATGTGGAATCTCACTTCCAGAAATCCATAAAATTTTCTATTAAATTAGCCCTTATAAATTACTATAATTCTGCTGACAAAAAATGTATTACCTAAACCAATTTCTATGTCCATAATGTTTTATTAATGTACCTAATCGTTCTTGTTGTTTGATAGGTTGGACGAAGAAACCGAGCTAACCAATCAAGGCGGCCTCTTAAAGCAATAGTGTATTCCACCAAAAAACATTATGTGAGATACAACAGTGCTTAATTTATGGATAAAACCTTTAAGATAAAAAGAAACTATGATTCAAATAGAAGTAAGAGAAATAATAAAAAAAATCTGTATTTAAAACTGGTCTTTACTTATTTAGTTGTTTATCTAAAGATATATTTGAAAACTTATTTTCATACGGAAATCTGTATATAAATAAATGTTTATTAAAAAATATTTTTCTGTACTTACTAGAGTTAATACTCATCTAATAGTCATATAATCTATGTCAGTTATTTATATTTGTCATAATTCTAGTGATTATTATGCTACGCTTATTTTGCATTTACAGTACCTCATTATTAAAATGTTTATTTAAATTCTGATGTTATTTCTTTAGTTTGTAAGTTTTAGTATGTAATAAAGCTGCTAGATTTTTTTTTGAAAATACTTGAACTTTATCTCTTTGAGCTTATTCTGTTTTTAATTTTTTAACCAAAGATTGAACCAAATTTTAACCAAATAATTCCGTATTCAAATTTTGAAGTTATTTGTTAGTAAAAGGGCAAAAAAATGATACAAACCAAAGCTAGTATCAAAGTATGTACCAATGACAATACAATATGTCAACATGTATACCTAGTTAATTATTATCTAGGTGGTATTCATCTGATAAAAATTACTAATTTGCTTTCAACTTTTACGCTGGTCAAATTTATTTGTTAAGTGTAATTCTATTTTTTTTTATTTTTACTCCTTAAACACAATTCTTTTAGTCTCGACAATGTTAATTTTAAATGACGTAAACATTGGAGAAAAAAATGTTTTTCTTTCAGATGATAATTTTCTTTTTTGGGGGGTTATAAGATATCATCTTGAAACCTAATACCAAAAGTTTCAAGCTTTTTTATTAGAGTTTATTATTATATTTTTATTCCTGTATTAATGTATACTACTGTATATAAATATTTCACATCATGTGTAATACCAGTGTTAAGCATTTTTTGCTACTTATTTTTGTCATAAATTGCATTTTGATATCTTTTTCTTCTTTTCAAATGTGCAAAAATGGTGTGCGGTATATTCAACGAGTAAAACAATTTTTAATAAGTAAATATCCAACATGAAAAAATCTTAAAATTCTTATTTCCTTTGTTTTAATTTCACCTTTTATTTTTTTACTTTATGAACAATTTGTGTCATACTGTTATTTATCTAAGTCATATTTAATTAATAAGGCCATGTGATCATTATACTAGAATTCGTCCATTTCATATGTCATTGTGTTGACAACCTATTCATAAGGGACTATGCACGAAAGAAAGCAAAGAACGTTTAATTTTATTCAGTTCTTATATAGGTATCTGTTTTATAAGGTCAAAAAATACAATTTTAAACTAAGATTTGTCAATTTTGCAATAAAAAAAATTATATATGCAACTCGTTGAGCATTTAAACTTTTAAAATATATCAAAATTTATTTTCCTACATTTAACATAGACCTAGTACAAAAATTTAAAAAGGCTTGACATCACAACTGTAAGATGCTAGGATACATTGCTCTCGTTCGTGCACAGTCCCTTTAAGTTCTATTACTATACTTTATTTTTCAGCATGTCAAATAGTTTAATAGTAATGTTAATAAGTACTTAATAATATGCTTTGTTATTTTTGTGTAACAGGGAAATAGAGATTTGTTAATATGTTACAAAATTGAATTGGGAAAATAAGTTACTTAAATATCTCCCAGTGAACTTTTTAGAGATATTTCACAGTATGATATCTTGAATTACCCTGTGGTGCACAAACCCCTTAGGCCTAAATCACCTAAATTAAAAGTGAGGTATTTGTTGTTTGTTAGGTGGAGAAAATAATCGGTTTAGTTTACTCCATAAAAGTGAATGGTGTATCGTAAAACAGAGGAGTGCAGTAGGGGGGGTATCAACATTCAACACCCCCCTTAAGATTAAAATTACGAAGGCCGGCCTTTTTTCATCCTCTAATGGTTTCACACCCCCAAGGTGAATCGCTGTGAACGCCACTCTGGTGTAAAGTTTAAAAGATACTCATTTTTTTTCTCAATGAATTAACCTTCTCTATGTCCCTGGTATTTAATTAAAATTTGCGATGAAAATTTTTATTAATATTCTGTAAATTCTAGTTTATCATTATGTAAAGTTATAAATACAGTACATTTTCGTTGTTCTTACATTGTTTTTTTTTTCTTCATCGGTAGAGTGTTAGGTACGGTAGGTATGTACTTAAATATGTAACGGATAGCTCTTGTGATTAATTTATGTAAGTATTGTCATATCGATTTCAAACTTGACCAATGATTCCCGTAACAATTAGTTAAATTAAAGAGCGCAGGATCTCTATAAGCATTATCAGAAAGTCATTATGAATAATTTTGAATATCAAATTTGATAATGTTCGTTTGTTGCAGCCAACTTGTTGAGCTTTGCTTTTTTGATGTTGTCATCCTTGTTCTATCAAAGTTATTAACACTTTTTTACCAATTCAAGAATGATTTTATCGTTCTTATTATTTTTATGGTCGTTTTGACATCTGTTATAGCGCAGTGGTCATCGAAACTTTTTTTCTGTATGTCCGTCCAACAGATCTATAAATGTATATACAGACAACTACCTTTCTTCCTTTTTCAACGAACTTCTTCGTCTGCTTCTAAATTTTTTTCTGCTACTTGGCTGTGTTAATATAAGCGACACTATTGGTTGATTTTCAATGACTTAATAGAAAGGTTACTCAAGGTGGTTGCGATGTGGAGATATAGTTATTTAACCCTCTATCCCTCTAGTGTTTTACTCTAATGTTCGCCCTACTTTTTGATTTTATGATTCTACACCAAAGAGTCTCGCAATCCTAAGACGACCTTTGGGCCAAAACTTTATCTGTGAATTTTTATTAACTAATTAAAACTTGACTGTTGACATAATGTAAAAATATTGTTGCCTCATTAATTATCTCAACATAAAAATACATATATAATATATATACACAAACATAAATAGTCAAATTTACCTTTAAACTCATTGCAATTTCCAGGCAGAAGGGATTTAATTTTCCATTTCTACTCCAGTATTATCTAGGTTGCAAACATGGACTTCACTTATTGGTCAGTTCCTTCATTATACTGCTAAATTTCTTAAAATTTTAGCAAACCAAACTAATAATGGTGTGGTCCATACTTGAGACCGACTGCAACAATGACGAAATTACTTTACAGTTCGTGCAAATTAGTTTTTAATGACAAATTTTCTTCTGCACATTCCTTCCTCCTTGCGACACAGATTGCCCAAATGCAAAAATGATCAAATTAAAATCTGATTTTACAAGATAAGCATGCACAAAATTAAAGCTTGATTTTTAACAAGGTTATTTGTTCAACACTTAGTTTTACTCAGAAAAAAAAGGTTTTTATCAAAATAAAACAGAAGAAACATTTATCAAAAGTGTATTTTTTAATAACAGTAAATGGTAATTGAATAGAAATAGCAAGATCTTTACATATATTCTGCTGATTATCCTCAAAGGGAAGGGATAATATATTATATTATACATCCCCCTCACCCCCAAAAAATGACTCCTCAAAATATTTGTTGGAGGGGGCATTACCCCATCCATCCCCAAATTCTCAAAAATACCTTAACAACAAAATTTGCCACCTCGCGTCATAGCTCTAGGTCATTAGTTTTATTAATTACCAACTGTATATATTTTTACCCCACATTTCGGATGATTTAAAACTTTCTGCGCGCTTCTCGCGCCATCTAACCACCAAGCCAAAAAAACGTGAACATCCTTTTCTAAGCCAATCCTGCAAATGTTTGAACCTTGTACTAAAATAATATTTAGGCTATTATCCTCACCTTTTTCACAGATTAAACTTTTATTGCTGTAGAAATTGAGAATGCGTTTAATTTGAAGTCGTGCTTCATTGATATTTAATGTTTTAATTTAATAAGTTTTGATTAAATCAGGGAGAGAGGGGAAAATATAAAAGTGGGAGGTAGGGTTGTGCTAAAATTCCGTAAGGGTGTGAGTTTTAAGGCGTAAAAACAGTAGTAGAACGATAATATTCACTAAATATGTGTATTCCTTATTGAATAGAACAATACACAAATTTTTTATTTATATTTAGTGAATGTTATCGTTTTACTACTGTTTTTAAGTTTTAAAACTCACACCTTTACGGAATTTTAGCACAACCTACCTCCTCCTTTATTCTGCCATCGTTGGACTTAAAAGTTTATAGGTTTATTGTTGAATCTTGATGGGGCTGTACAAATTTACAGTCCAAACTTTTCTACCAATAATTAAATGTGCGCTAGGGGTAATTTTGTTAATTTTAATGTGTGTGAGGTCGGAGGTAGGGTAAATTATCTCATTCGTTATGATTCCTGGTAAAAGTAACAGGATGTCTATCTATATCTGTTTGCTCAGAAGGATCTTGCTAACCTCTGAACCAATATGTATCTCCTGTACAGTGTAGCTTCTCATAGGTTATGGGAAGGTTTATAACTATTTTAGGGGAGGGTCCCATAACCCTTCTAGGAGAAATCGTGTCTGGAATTTTTACCTTTTTCTTTTAAATAACAAAATCTAAATTGAGAGGGGTCGACTTCCCCCTACAACTAAAATCCCCCTAGAGGCTTCTAGCCGCTAGTTATAAATATTTTAGTTAGCAAATGATTTATAAGAATCATTTATTTAAAAATTATTTAGCTGTTTATTAAAATATTCTTGGACATTTTAAAAACTGAAATATATTTTCTTTGGGTATATTAACTTCAGTTAAATCGACTTTTTTTTCTTATTTTCTAATTGATATGAGTCAAAACAAAAGTGCAGGGCATAATTGTTCTTGTCATTCTAGTTTCTAGCTACACTGCAAAAAGCATAGATTTTATTTTTGAAGATAAAAAGATGACATACCTTATAAAAACTTATTACCTTACTTAGAGAGGGGATATTATACTGGCAAACACTCTTTCTCATTCTGGTTTGAAAATTGTCGTCACTTTAATTAAATCTTAATTAATTTAGTAGCTGAGGGAATTTCAGTAATGGGGAAGTATAGAAAGGGGAAGTTTGTTCACTTCAAATATTAATATCAGTAACATTATAGACACAAACACTTATAGAATAGTTCCGCGACAAAAAATATTTTAAAATCAAAATTAAAGCACATGCATAATTTAATAGCTGTATTATTACTTGGATCTTATACCAGATTTTCATATTGTCTAATAAAGTAAAACTAACAATACCCACCCCTCGTTCCATTCTCTCCTACTGGAGGAACGAATTGATCCATAAGTATATGTTAACAACATAAATTGAAGACAATTTTCCCCCATTCACGTAATATTCACGTATAATCTATATCCATTCATAATTGTTCTTTTTTATAGTGCAACGCATGTAGCTAAGAATGTAAGGAATCTAATCACTTTAAACTTGTTGCCCTCAAAATCTTATCTCAAGCACAACAAAAAAAAACTAAGAGGTAAAAACACAGCTGAGAATACAATTATAAACTTAAAAGATTAATAATTGTCTTGGGGTGATTTTAGGCTATTTCTTTAACTTCCCCAGCTTTCCTTTGAGAGAAGGGGTAAAAAACTAGTTAATTAAAACAGAATTATTATAATAATGGAAATAGAATAGACTTGGATATTATGACAGGGAAAAATTTTCTTCAATTTTGATTGCTAACATTGACATCACTTATTGTCAGTTCATTTATCCAGTTGGATGGGGGGGGGGTCATTATTTTAGCCAGTTACCAGTTTCATTTTATTAGAGTGCGTTACAATCTAGTGTAAGATTCAAATAATAAATCCATAATTATAATATTGCAAAAGATAAAGGAGAAGAAATATAATAGGTGATTAAATTCCGTAAAAAACTAGCTGTACAGACTAACAGATACATAGATATACAGAGTAGCTTTGCTATGAAAGGAAATAAAAAAGATGCAGTTATCTCTTCTATTCTAAGTGGAAAATAACTCAATATTCAACAAGATACAAAGTAGAAAATATGCAAGAAAGAGGAGCTTTTAAACGGATTTATTATTACTTGGATCTTACACCAGATTATTATGTACTCTTATAAAGTGAAACTTTTAGCTGGCTAAAATAACCATCCCCTCATCCACCCTCTGTATCCATCCCCTTACCTCCTACTGGATGAACGAGCTGGCCAATGAGTTGTGACAATTTTCCCGTGTAATAATATCCATTATACAATTCTATTGCACCCATAAGCTTCTCTTTAAACACTATCCTATATCTAACGTAAGATCTCTTACGAACGAAACGATAGGTCCTCAATTTTCAAAAAAGCTTGGTGTTGATCCCAGGCAGGTTTCAGTCTATTGATACTTCTCCTATGAATTATTTCCCTGGAAGTCCCCAAAACCCGAAGAAAATAATCTTTAATTTCAATCGGACAACCCTATTATTGTTGCGCGACAAACAGACATGAACTGTTACTATAAAATAGCTTCGCTACTAAAAAACAAAATGATAACTTTAATAAAGAAATTTAAAGAGATGTTACGCATCGAAATAAAAACAATTTAACGTCTTTTGATTGCATTAAAGTATTTGTACCTAATTCCCAATAATAAGATTCACCAGCCGTTCTTTTGTAAGTAAGTTAAAGATAAGAAATATTTTCGTAGATTTTTATAGTGCCTATAAAAAAGGGGATAAATTAAAAAAAACTTTTGGCCAAAGTATCCCGAATGACGTCAAATTAAAATATTCCATTGTTCTATCATAATGCCATTCTGAGTTTTTCAGCTAAAAGTTTTTTTAAATTATCCCCTTTTTTATAGGCACTATAAAAAGCTTCCCTAAGAAAAAACACCCGCCCCTTATCTTCATGTCGACCATAGGGCAATATAAATAAAATGGAATTAGATATTATCAGTAACCTTTTTTTTCAAATTTAATTTAATTGTTATTCATGCTGATTTTAGGGCAGTAAATGTAAGGGTTCATGGCTGACATATGATATGGGTTAATAATCAGCATTTGCGGTAGACGAGCCCTGGTAGTTTTTACACTAAATGAAGAAAAGACATTATAAAGTAAATAAATACAAATTGGCCTTTTTAGCGGAGTTAAGCTTATATATGACCACATATTACCGAATCTTTGGATTAGCACAGCTTCTCTATAATCATTAAGGAAAATATACGTCCGACAGTTTGTAAAAGTAAATTTCGTAAACTCGATCAATGAAGTTATATCAATAACTGATATTATAAGTTAAACTTGCAAAAATTTACCTCCTACTATTTTTTGTGTTTCAATTACCATGGCACAGTGTAGTAATGTTACTTTATTAACTGGCATGTTAAATAATGGATATATTATTACTTGGAAGTTAAATTAGATTTTCATGTTCTCTAATAAACTTGCAGCGGGCTAAAATAACGATATCCCCTTTACCACATCCCCTCCCCTCAGGATGACCGGACTGACCAATAAATGAGTTCCATGTTAGCAACCTAAAATGACGACAATTTCAACCTTGTCATAATATCCACGCATATATTACATATCCTTTTGTTTATAAATACTTTTCTCTTTTAGTTTGAGTTGATCAAACCTTTACATTTTACTTTGCCATTATTTCAAATGAAAATCGTTGCTGTTTTTAATAATTTCGCGCATCTGACAAAGCAGCACTAGGTACATCTGTTATTGTCTTTGGGCCGAGTTTCGAACCGATCACCTCCCCAACAACGAGCGGATGCGCTAAAGTTGTGGGTTTGATTTGACCTTAATTATAGGAGCACAGCTTTTCTATAATTAAATTATTAACATAATGTGACTGAAAAAATGTTCATTATTATGTTAACGTAAATATGTAGCCATTATGCCATTATACTATCATTATATATCGTTAATATGTCATCCATTGCCACTTTTTGTTGCTAATTTGACAATATATCGACAAAATATTCAAAAGCTGTCATTTTAGGGGAATAATTCGGGAATAGTCCCTTTCGTGGCAACGCCCCATAAGGGGCGATTCGTCGTATTTTAAAATGGCTTTTAATAGGTTATTTTAGGTTAGGTTAGGTTATATCGGGTTAGGTGATTGCCACGCAGGGTTATGCAATTGGCCCCGCAGAGGCTAGAAATAGGAGAAAAGCTACTCTGAAAATACGAAGAATCGCCCCTTAAGGGACTATACCCAATAATTCTTGTTTATTCCAAAGCTTTGCCTGTATGAGATGTGTTTATGCTTGTTAGTATTGAGACATAAATAAGAGGAAAAGAAAATATTTTATTAGCGTAGGACGTCATACTCAATTCTTAGTGACAAAGTTGAACTTTGGTGTCTTTATTATGTCGACTCTCAAACTATACAGAGTATATCCTTATAATAAAGTAAAAGGATGTTTGTCTGTGTGTCTCTTTGTACCGAAGGATCTCGTTTAACGTTGGATCGATCGGGTTCTCCTTAACAGGGTAGCTTCTCATAGGTACCAGGAAGGTTTATATCTATTTTGGGGGAGGGTACCATCATTCTCTTCAGAGCAATCGACAAATATAAATTAAATAAAAAAACGCCGCCCTGCGAACATTTTGCAATAAGCTAAATCATAAAATTATTTTTGGTAAATAGCTGAATTTAAAATAAATTGAAAAGAATAAATTTTACGTGTCCCTAGGGGCCTTTAGGGGCGTAGCCGCTAGTCTATTACATAAAGTAGTAAGGCTTCACATAGGTCATTGAATGGGTTTAGGCTATTTTAATTTTATAACTAAGTCTTAAGTTACTTTCAGTCTAAATAAATCTTAATTAAAAGGATTCACATTGTAATAAACATGACTTATTTATAAAATGCTATATAGTCAATCGTCATTTAAACTTTTAAGAATGCTGCCAAGTTGAACAGGGCTTTAGTCCTGTAAAAAAAAGATAGTTTCCTTTTTTATGTTTTTTTCTTGAGCTCATTTTTACGTAATTTTATGTTGATTTTTCAGGTGTTGATAGTCGTTGTTATTTCAATAGAGGTAAGATGTATTTTCAATTAATATGAAAAGTCTAGATGCATAATACTTATAAAAAAAATGACGAATTGTAAACAAAAATCTTTGTAGGTAATATTCTGTAATAAGTTGGACGAAACCTCGTAAGAGTGTCGAACTATGACGTCAGAAAAAATTAACAATTAACCAATGAGAAGCCAGTATTCATTGTAATTGACCAATGGTAAAATATATAGCGGTCTCTCATTGGTTAATTGTTAATTTTTTCTGACGTCATAGTTCGACACTTTTACGAGGTTCAGTTGGACGTACTATTGTGTCTGATAAACTTTCTAGGGTAATAAAAATGCTTTAAGATTATAGTGTTATACGCATGTATTGTGTATTTTTAAAACCCTGATCATAGATATGCTGTGCTGTTCATATACAAAATCAATGGTTGCTATTGTGACATAGGAATTATAAATTGAAGTAATGAATATTGATATAGAAATTGAAATTTTTTTGTTGTAAGATCGACTTAACAACGGACAAAGTGAGTTGTTTACTGGATGCTCACATTGGCAATAGATACTTTCTTTTGGTAAATAGAACTATGAATATGAGTACATTTTTGCTGTTTTGACTTCAAACAGCATTCCATTGCAAAAAACGCGATATTCAGTTTGTTTAAATATTCAATTAATTAGGTTTTTTCAAGAATGTCAAGCGTGGGAAAATTTTTAGAATGTGGGAACCATTTAATTTTCATTTAAATGGTACATATGTTTTTCATTTAATTTCATTTTTAGGACCCGTGAGAAAATTTTTTTAACGTGAGAACCATTTAATTTTCATTGAATTTCATTTTTTGGAAGTGTGGGAAAAAACGTGAGAAAAAATATGTTTTAGTATAAAGAAATGTTCTATCAGTTTCAAACCTTTTTCATTCGATAAATCTGACTTTGGAAAAACTGTCAGACCGATTTTTGAAATTCAATCTGTGAAAAAAGATATTCAAGTTTTAATTTTTTGTTTTGAAAATATTATTTTCATGTATTGACGCCATCTTGGATTCTGATAATTTTTTTTTGTTAGAAGATTTTTTTTAATAAAATATTTTATAAAATTAACTTTTTACAATAAAAAAATCTTTGAACTTAAATTGACCAATAATTCAAAGATTTTTTCTCTTTGATTTGGAAGATTTTTTATGATTTTTATTTTTAATGTCAAATAAAAACACAACAGTGAAAAAAATGAAAATTAAATGAAAAAACGTTTTATGATTTTATTCAAGAAATTATTTGCTAACATCACCTTTTTGTTGCAATAGAATGTTATTTAAGCAAACAAAATTTAGCATAAATGGATATTTAAATCCCTCGGTATTAAATGATGAGCTAACGCTCGATCATTTAATACCTTGGGATTTAAATATCCATTTATGCTAAATTTTGTTTGCTTAAATAACTCATTTGACACATAAAAAATATTGTAGTATCCAAATGTACATAAGTAGTATTTTTTTGGCATAAAACAAAAGATCTCCAAAATTGATAGGCGAAGTAAGTTTTACTTTTCAGGGAAGCTTTGTATAGGCCCTCGGTTGGATTTAAGCTTTTTATCATGCAACCCTATAAACTTCCACTGATAATTACGCCCAGAGATAGGGTGTCTGTTTGGTAAAACAAATTTGGTTGGTTCCATTAAGTATTAATCTACATGATCTTGACAATCTGAGTAGAGAATACAAACCCTCCATGGAAAAATATCCTTGGACTCCCCCCCCCCCACAAGCCAAAATAATTTGACAACATTATTATTCAGGGGACCATCACAACATCCCTATGGGGTAAAGCTAGAAGCTGCAAAAAAGTAGATAAAAAAACAATGTTCGACTACAAAACATATAAATAGATTTATATTTGAATAATATCTGTATGACTGTGCAAGTATGCATACCTTTACTTAGCACATCATTTCGGATAATATTTAAACAGTAAAAACATTGGACTGTAAATTACACTGGTACCTAAAGTATTATAGTAATGCTACCTTATTCTTTGGGTAGTTTAGTTGAACTTTTACTATTCAACCAATAATTTCAATAACCCGCAGGGATAATTTTGCTTATCATAATGGGAACACTAGCTATTGATGTTATTAACTTTTTTTTAAAAATACTGTCAGGTTTAAAAGTACGTTAGATAAGATGGTCGTGTATAGCGATATATCATTACTTGGATGTTGCACCAGAATTTCAGGTACACTAATAAAGTGATGCTCGCAGCTGTCTAAAATAACGACATCCTTCTTTGTTATTTCCTCTCCACTCGTATTAGATGAACGAGCTGACCAATACACGAGGTTCATATTAGCAAGCTAAATTGACAACAAACATTTCCCAGTCAATATATCCTATATCCACGTATATCCTATATCCACGTATATCCTATATCCACGTATATCCTATATCCACGTATATCCTATATCCACATATATCCTATATCCTATATCCACGTATATCTTATATCCACGTATATCCTATATCCACATATATCTTATATCCACGTATATCTTATATCCACGTATATCCTATATCCACATATATCCTATATCCACGTATATCTTATATCCACGTATATCTTATATCCACGTATATCCTATATCCACATATATCCTATATCCACATATATCCTATATCCACGTATATCCTATATCCACGTATATCCTATATCCACATATATCCTATATCCACGTATATCTTATATCCACGTATATCTTATATCCACGTATATCCTATATCCACATATATCCTATATCCACATATATCCTATATCCACGTATATCCTATATCCACGTATATCTTATATCCACGTATATCCTATATCCACTAGTGTGGCCCAAATGAAGGTCTAAATCGCTTTTCAATGTGCGTGATGTAAAAATAGGTTATGTATTGTTTGTAGATTTTAGCCCTATAATTGATTTTAAGAAAAAATCTATCGCTATCTCATCAAATGCATATTTATTTTCACCTTATCTTCCCCAAATTAAGATAGCCTTACACCAGATATAAAGCAAAACATCAAATTTTCTGTCTGTTTGTTTACAAACATTGAAATAAAATATTAAAATCACCAGGAATAAACATATGAAGAAAGAAAGTATAAAAATTTATTTATGTACAATTACAATAATTTGGGAAAGCTAATTCATACTGCAAAATCAATGAAGAAAAATAATTAAAGATAAGCCTTACTCTTTATTCCTGGTTTAATAAAAAACAATCAAATTATTTTTTGCAATATTAATTTTTTTATTAGTATGCTTTTTTTAAAAGTTGAATATGAGAATACGTATATTACATGTTTTTTTACTTTCATTTAATTTTTATTTAAATAAATTGTCTCTTTATTGGCGATAATGTCTGTTGAGCCATGAAATTTATTAAAAACACATTTTCCTATTTTATGTCTTTAAAGCGTATATTTTTTAGAGTTTTTCATCATTTCTGTTCTCATAAGACTAATAGCTACTGTTTTAGTTCAATTTCTTACACAAATTATCAATTTAAATAAAACAATGTTTTTAGACGTTTTTCGGAATTATTCGGCAGGAATGGCGGTTCTGCCTACTTTTTATAATTGCTTCATATTTGAACTCTTGTTACATTATTTTAGGTTGGCAGTTCTTTAATTATTTCTTGTTAAAATCATGAAAATATGAAGTTTTTGATAAAAAGCTTAAGATTGAAATTTCGAGATCAATTTTCATTGTAGAGAGGTCTAGTTTTCACTAAAAGGTCTACATTTGAGCCGGTAACAACTTCAAGGTATCCGCAAATTGATATGGTAAAGATTTAAAAATTCATGTTTTTTTGGGCCAGTCTAATATCCACGTATATCTTATATCCACGTATATCCTATATCCACGTATATCCTATATCCACATATATCCTATATCCACGTATATCTTATATCCACGTATATCCTATATCCACGTATATCTTATATCCACGTATATCCTATATCCACGTATATCCTATATCCACGTATATCCTATATCCACGTATATCTTATATCCACGTATATCCTATATCCACGTATATCCTATATCCACATATATCCTATATCCACGTATATCTTATATCCACGTATATCCTATATCCATTGAAATAATCTGCATAGTCCGAAAAGACCCAAATAATATGCATATCTGAAAGAAGGAAAGCTTTCCTCTGTAAATGCCTGATAAAAATTGACTTAAACTTGGCATTATTCTATACTCTACAAATCAGAGCGTAGGGAGGTACATTTTAAATTTTAAAAACCAAGTTTTAACATAATCTACCTACAAAGAATTGCTTTATAATATTTAAAATATAAAGGGACAAAAATGTTAAAGTCCGTTAGTTTTTTATATGTTTCATCATGTATTTGACCTTAACTCTGTCAAAATTGCCTTTTCGATCTAAAATACTAAAACAATTTCTTTACAAGTCCAAGTAATCAGTCTTGAAATAGCCATCTATTTAATGGAAAATTGATAGAAATATGCAAATTTGGGTGCTATTCACTAGCTTTTTAAAAATTAACATATTTTGACAGCAAATAGGATTGCTAGATCGGAGACGGTCGCCAGATCTCAAAATTTTATTTTGTACAAATATATCAATAAATTTGAAGAGTTTTTTTAAAAAAATCATAGAAAGGTTATAACCATAAGATTTAATATAAATTTTGTAGATTTTTTATATGATTTTGGAGGATTTTTTACAAAACCAATTTTGGTGATCTGGCGACCCTCACCGATTTAGGGATCCTAAATTTTTAAAGAATCCACCTCTGTACACCCCTGCTCTGAACTTAAAAGTAACACTATACAATATTATACATATATATGTATATAACATATACATCAAAGTAATTTTTAAATAGTTAAATTGTCCAAGCATTCTCAACAATTTTTGGCGCGCATAGAGTGTTCTATTAAGCTTCGAACCACGAGCATATTAAAGATCTAAAACTTAGAGTATTGCATTCCATGACAAGCGGATGATGCTCTTGAGTTCTCTAAATTATCACTTGAAATCGAAGGGGAATCTCGCAACAATTAGTTATAAAAAGAGATTTTAAAAGGGGTTTTCTTTTGTATTACTGAATTCTGGATATTGAATTTTAATAGTAAAATATTTTTTTTCTTCAAAATCTGTATCCCTTTTTTTGTTTATTTTCATTACATTACTTAGATTTATTTACATTGTTGCGTGTTATGGACGTATATGTTCTTGTTTATCTGTTTCTGTCTCTAACAATCACTTAACCTTAGCCTTAACATTACTATGCATTTCTCTCATATTTATCTACCTTTATATTTTTTCTTCATTCATTTTTATTTTATTAAAGACTCTATGAAGAAAACAAAAAAATATTTTTTTTACTTTTTTGTATAATTTTCTTATCCCTTTAAAATCTGTTAAAACTCTGATACCTAACATTAGAAAAAAAGGCGTGCATAAGGGGGATATAAGACTCTTTGACACCCTGATACAAGCCCCTTAAAACAGCCAAGAGGAGTGTCAATTTACCACCCAAAGAACGCCTTTTTGACATTGAAGTATGTTGATTATGTAGGGGTTACACGGCTAGGGGGGTGTATCCTCCCCTCTGTCACCACTCTTGTTGTAAGAATTATCCCCTCATAAATCACACACTCCCCTAAATCACTCTCGATTTTTTTGTTTTAAGGGTAAAACTCTGTGCACGCCACTGAGTAAAATATATTTGAAATATTATACATTTAAATTTATACCTTAACTTTGGGTATTTTTAGCCACGCCCTTTTAAAAGCGAAGCTTTTCTCTAATTATGGTCAGTCCATACGTCCGTATGAAATGGATAGCTCTCATCGCTATTTTAGTCATGTTAGAATTTTCCTATTGTTATCAGATAGTCAATATGTCCATTTAAAACAGGTGAAAGTAACAACAAATTTGTATATAATAGAATTATCCTAACCATCTGATTTTTGGAAAAAGGATTCCTAGGACATCAAGTTACAATGTTTTAGACGAAGCATAATCAAGTCCTGTAAGTATACAGAATCCCGTAGATATAATTTTGCAACGAATTTTAATACAATTTTGTTTAGACCCTAATAAATTCATATTGTGATTATTTAGTTCTGGTACTCTACAATGTTAATATTTGTTTGTCCTCCTGTCTTATTCTAGAGCCTCGCTTTTATGGATGTGGTCCTACTTGTTTTTAGGATATTAGCTATTTTAAAAAGAACAACTATGTCCATAAATAGTTAAACTACAATTTTACAATTTTTGGGCATAGTTTCTTTCGTGGCAACGCCTCGTATAGGCGTTTCGTCGTATTTTCACATTAACTTTTAATAGGGTATTTTAGGTTAAGTTGGGTTAGGTGATTGGCCTGCAGGTTTAGGCAATTGGCCCCGCAGGGTAAGAGCCCCCCCCCCCCCCCAGAAGCTAGAAATTGGAGAAAAGCTATTGTGAAAATACGAAGAATCACCCCTTAAGAGGCGTTACCACGAAAGGGACTATACCCCAATTTTTTGATGACCCGCGACCATAGCTTAAAATGTAGCGCACCCAATCTTTGTCTGGGAGGTGGTGAGTTCGAACACCGTGTCAAAACTAAAAACATTTAAAATGGTTCCAACTGCTTCTATGCCAGATGCGCGACATCAATAGAGAGTGTAGAGGTATGCCTTGGCCCAAAGC
The DNA here is from genome assembly GCF_053477335.1 of Acartia tonsa. NCBI lineage: Eukaryota > Metazoa > Arthropoda > Copepoda > Calanoida > Acartiidae > Acartia > Acartia tonsa. The sequence continues at coordinate 37,751,277 of NC_137263.1, forward strand.
AGGCGCAACTCCTTACCATGCACAGTTAGGAATCTATGACAAAGGCCGTGTTATCAAAGAGTTGGTTGTCGCTAAGGTATTACATAACCCAATGCTATTGGGTGTTTGTATAAAAAAATAGAGATTGGCTCCACTTATTTATCTTTGGTTGTTGGACTTAACGTTAAAGTGTCATGAACAGCAGCCTTACCATTATTACCCCTAAAAAATAAAAATGTTAGGATTACAAAACAGGGATTTTTAGAGATAAATTATAGGAGGTATTTTAACTTATTTTTTATTGACCCATCATTTAAGATCCCTGACATTTTCTTATTTGAACCCTGGGAGACTAAATTACAATTATGTCAGACAAACTTTACAATAACATTAACATAATACAAAATGCATGAAAAGTAAAATTTGTGCAATTTTTAGTAAGTTTTTTTATTACTAGAGTAAGGGCTGATTACTCACATAAATTAAAAACAGTTTTTAACATTAACATTAAATTTTAAAATATTTATTTAAAATTAATATAACTTATGCATCTCCTATTGAAATCGATAGTTTTTGTTCTAGTGTAAGTGTATTTTGACTTTTTGTTTAATATACAATACAGCCTGAAACCTATTTGAAACTTTTTCTATTTTTTTGTATTTATGTTCTAAATTCTGACATGAAAGAGAAAAAAATTCGAGGAGTAATTTTTCTAATATTACATCTGCCCTTAACCAGTACTAAGTTCCCAAGAAAAGGACATTCATACATCTATCTACAATCCTATAATATAAAGTATTAAGGTTTTTTTGTCTAGAGTACTACGATCTAAATACTGGTCCCAATTGGTTTCAGTAAAGCCGTATAAATGATTTGATTTAATTTGATTTGAAAAAATACCCTCTAAAATTTAAGTATACCTAGTATGCAATACACTGACTAAAATTTCAATTATTTCTTAACTTTCCTTTTTTCCTCTTCAAACGCAAATAAACTATAAATACAAGATATATTAATGTATATTTTTTCCAAAACAAACACTAATCCCACTTAAGCAAACATTCGCACACAAAAAAAATAATTTGCTAAAAAAAACACCAAGAATAATTACTTTCAAAGTTATGTAGCCTAAATATTTTAATTAAATTTTTGTCAGATTTTTGTTTAAATTGTTTAAATGCAACTATATTGCTAAACTAAGGTAAGCAGAAAAATGTATGAGTAATTTAAAATGGCAAAGTTGTTGTACAGGTTTACGGTACATATTATAATATACACGGAGACTTGATGTACTTGGGCTATGTGAATGTGACCTAAGAAATTCTCTTGTGTCACATTGTCTTGCTTTCCTTACGGTATCCTCCTCTTTCACAACCTCCTTGACTATCCCCATGACTATCCCCTTGACTATCCCCTTGACTATCCCCTTGACTATCCCCTTGACTATCCCCTTGACTATCCCCATAACTATCCCCATGACTATCCCCATGACTATCCCCTTGACTATCCCCATAACTATCCCCATGACTATCCCCATGACTATCCCCTTGACTATCCCCTTGACACTCCTATCCCCTTGTACTATTCTTCATTGTCTCCTTTCCTCCCTTTTTTTTTTTAATAGCCTTCTCATTTTAAATGCTTCAATGCTTGTTCCCTTAATTATCCGAGGTTTAACATCCTTCCTTATTACTTTTCTATGATTATATCCCCGTCCCCTTTCTAATTTGACCTCTTATATTCCCCCTCAGACAATGATTTTATCCGAGTATTGTTTCCCTGCCCCTGCACGGCGACCTCACCTCCATGAAAGAAATGCCTGACCTCCTAAAGTAATTTTTTCTATTGTGTGTGTGTGTTGCCTCTTTATTGTGGCGTATTAGGCAGCCCCCCCCCCCCCCCCCATTGTTCTTAAAGGTTTCTTTACTACAATTCTCAACACTACTTTCCTCGAGTACAACCAGGGGTTAAAATATTTTTTCATAAATTTTATAATTTGTTAAAAGTAAATTTATTTTATGATAAAAAAGAGTTGCAAGATATTTTTCATATTTTGAAAAATAGGAGAACATAAAAATTTATAAAAGACTGTTTGAGATATTGTGGAGGTGTGTGGGGAAAGTGGAAGGTTGGCGGGTAAAAGGTGACCCTGACGAGGCGAGGAGCGAAGGTCAGCCTGAGGTTGGTCAGTCCACCAGAGACCAGGGTTTAGATCACACCACTTCTACACCATCTCTTAACCATGGCCATCCCTGACGCTGTCAAATCTAAGGTAATTTTATTATTTAAATACTTATATTTGTTAATTAATATAACTTAAGTTAAACCTAATAGAAAGAAATCATTCATAAAGAGAAGTGAAAAAATATCTAGAACAAACAAAAAAGACAATTATATCAAGCATTATCAAAATTAAATACACATACAAACATCAATTTCATTTATTAGCACTTATCTCCGTGTTTAATGGTCCTGATTTACGGACATTTGTCTGCTCATAAGTTATAGAGTAGCTGAACTATCAAAAAAGAATGTGCCTAAGTTATAAATTGTTGGCGTATAAAGAAAAGCTAAATATATGTGTTGTGTGCGCGAAGGATATTTAGAAACGTCATGTAAACTATTAATATAATCCTGGTCACTTAGACAACAAAAAGTTTTCTTGACTAGAGAAGCTTACATAAGTTGCCACAAGATTTATTGTCTTTTGTAATAGTCATGATGGTCTTTTAAACATTTACTTCTATTAATTAATCATCAAAAACAAAATTTGGAAACAGCTTCATTGTTTTTTATGTTGTTTGGTTAAGTTAAACTACGGAAAAGTAACATGTGCGCATCTCTTTGTCTTACTACCATAAATTTTAGAGGGTTGATGTTGGGATGTAGGTACGATCTACACTCCCCTAAAATAGATTAAAACCTGCCAGGGATCAATATGACGCTTCGAAAATAAGGAGAACCTGTTATATCTTTTGACAGACAAACAAACAGGCAACCTTCGACTGTTAAAGTAGGATTATCATTTTTATCTTTTACATAAATTTCAGGTCGGAGACATGCCCGATGTCTCCGCGATGGACAAGGACGCTCTGGCCGCCCTGATCAAGCAGCTGTACGACCAGAGCTGCTCTGTCTTCGCCGAGAAGTTCACCATGGAGCACGAGGTTAAGAAGAACGAGGTTGAGATCCACGCCCTGGAGCTGGAGGTGAACGACATGCACGGCAAGTTCATCATCCCCCAGCTGAAGAAGGTGAGCAACTTCAAGCTGATGGGCGGTGAGGAGTCCTAAACTATGATGACCATTACAACAACAACAACAGCCATCTAAACTCCATCATCATTAAATCAACAGCCTAGATATTATGTCAAAAGCTGTTGTTTTGCCAAAAATAACATCATAGAAAAAAAAACACCGGGCATGAAAAAACTTTTTTCTATAATATTTTCAAAAAAAAAAGATTTTGTTTAAAACAAATTTTCATTTAAACCAAGGCAGATTAGAAAGCTATCAAAATGAAGGCAAAAGATAAAAATTTTTACTTTAATAAATTGCATTCGTTGTAGATTTTTTTTTTTCGGTGTATAGAACATTCCAGTAATATTTTTGTTAAAACTGTCGTATTCCTTTGTCCTGGAAAAAGTAATTATAATGAAAATATAAAAGAACTGAGAGACAGTAAAAAAAAACTTTAGGGCTTAAGTGGAAACTAACTATGCTAGGAATTTGAATGGGATTAAAAAAAAAATTCGAATTGTATCCAGAATACATTTTTACAGACTTTAGACCTGTAATATATTTATAACAAAGCAAAATGTTCTAATTTTAAAATGACCTTTTTTTAAAGCATAAAATAAATTTATTTTAAAGTTAAAACATTTAAAAATTTATTGTTAATGTAAAAAACCTTATTGTAAAAATGACTACCAAAAAAAATATCAGCTGTGTGGATAACTATGTATTTGTAATACAGTTATATATAGATATGTATCTCAAAATATGTACATACAAATATAAAAGGAGAATAAATTAAAAATTTTCCATTTTGTGAGTTTTCTTATTTTAGATATGTTAACAAGGATGACAACATCCATAAAAGCGAAGCTCTGAAATGGAAGGACAAACGAACATTAACAATCTGTAGATTGTCAGAACTGAATTAGCAGAATATTAATGCATCAGTACAAACAATATTGTTAGTAAATTTGTTGCAAAACTGCATTAATATTAATAATTGATGATACTGATTAAGGACATACTTACATTTTTGGGACTTGTATATAGAGATGCTTTGCTTATAACATTGTACCTTGTTGTAATAGGAATCAGTTTTCAAAAAAAATTTTGTTAAAAAAGTAAAAAAATCGACAAGTTTCAAATGGACGTACAGACATTCTGGTATTGATTATAGAGTTGCTACGCTTTCTAAATTGTACCTAACTACTACAGGAATCATCATGCAAAGTTTGGAATCGATAGGACAATTCTAACCTGTTTAAATTACGAAAAGAGCTAACTTTCTGTGATGGACGTACGGACGGAAGGTCGGACGTACGGACGGACCGACCCTAATTATAGAAAAGCTTCGCTTTAAAAAAAATTTGTCTCATAAGTAGCGTAGCATTAACAAGGAAAATATCAACCATACAAAAAAATCTATTTTATGTAGACAATTATGAGCTAATGTGTTCTAAAATTAACATCGGTGTTTTCCCTTGAAGTTCCTTGTTGAGCACAGAATCCCCGTTTCCATCCGATATAAAAATTTAATGCGAGGGGGAAGGGAGAGTAGTTTATTGTTAATTTGTTTGTTTCTTGAGTTCAGGTTAGGTTAGGGTTTTTCGGGTACTGGGTAGCCCTGCATAAAAAAGGGTATTGGTACGGGGGTTAGACATTAAAAACTACGTCACCCATATATTCATTTTATTTAAAAAAAAAAAAGAGGGGGAAATGGGTGTGGTAGGGAATTCAGTGCTCAATGGGCACTTTGTTGTAAAACAACTAACAACAGGTCGTCGATAATATGTTCTTTTTATCCACTTTCATCCAATAAAGTTACATATGTAAAGAAAGAGACCCAGTAGGTGGAGAATGTACACAAGTTTAAAAATGACAAATAAACACCTTTTAATTGTTGCTTCTAAAAGTTGAACTAAACTTGATATCGAAAGTGTCTTTAATTTAGAAAATAAACATTTGAAAAATGTAAAAATTATGTTCTGTACAAAATCGTAATTAAATTTTTCTGTCATCCGTAAATTCTTTAGAATTTAAAGGTAGTATATGCAGGGATCTAAAGGGATGAGACAATGTCGATAAATTGATAAACATCCAATTGATGAAACACAAAATTACCCCTTCTGTAGATTATAATTAGTAGTTTACTGTGAAATGTTGGACATTCAACTATGTAAATGAACCAACTAATCAAAATTCTATAACAGTCCTCAAGGTTGTTAAGCAAACGTTTTTATAAGACTTTGGGGACAAGTGTAATAAACAGCCCAATGTCCGCTCCCTCCCTAGTTATATGTTACCACAAGTAGCACTAGAATATCATCTGAACATGAAAAGAATAATAATTGTTGAAACATGATTTTGATTTTCTAACTTACCTGTATACAGGGTTAGATCAACTGTACATGACGTCCAAGCTTTTTATTTTCAGGGGGTAATTGAGGGGTTTCAAAGGGTTTAGGGACGTAATCTAATGTATTTTTTTAAAAATTCAGGGGGTTTCAAACTTTACACCCCTTTACCCCCACCCTTAGACATCTATGCATAAACAATATTCTTTAAATATTGAACAAGGATGACTACATCAATGCAGCGAAGCTCATGACTTTACACAAACTAAGAGCTACAACTATAGAGAAGTGTAGCAAAATAGCGTGGCTTATAAAAAAGCGCAATTCATTATAAAGCATGCTAAATTAAGACCTCCAGCCACAGGTCGTGCCATCAAAAAGTTGGTTGTCTGTTATGGCAAATAATCATATGTTTTTAAAAACAACATATAGTTTAGATACAACATTAATACGTCCTGTGATTTTATTCTTTAGAGTTTATCCCTATATTTAATACTAGTGCAGCTGCGGCACTAGCAGCTAGGGGCCCCGAATTCAAAGATTAAGAGAGGGGGCAGAAAACCGAATAACTTTTAACAAAAGCATCAAACTATTAAAGAACATGGCATAAATTGGCTGTGTTGTTAGCGAGATCTTAACGCACAAATAAGATAATCTTACTTCGTGATATAATAAAAACCTTAGCCCTTTACAACTCCTAGCCCACGTATAGATAGAGCTGTAATTCGTAGGTCAATTTGTCAATTTCTATGTCATTTATTATAATTTATTTTAATTAGTCTGTCTCGAATTTTGTAGGCACTAGCCTCAGAGAGAGGGGACAAAAGACTGTAAATTATAAGGGATCTAAAGGGATAAAACAACGGCTGATAAATTGATGATAAACAAAATTACCCCTTCTGTAGATTACAAATGGTGGTAGAAACGTTTGGGCACTCAACTTAATAAACCAAACAATCTAAATTAATAAAAGCTTCAAAAGTTGTTTAAGAAAAGGTTATTATAAAACTTTGGGGACTACCGTGTCTTACCTCCCTGTTCCTAAAAGTTTGTAAACTTTTTTATTTTACAAGACCTAAAATTATAAGAAAAATTTTTATTATCATAATTATGTATAAACATTTACTTCTTTAAAAATCTTTAGAGTACTATAATAGATATAGTAAATGATAGCTTACTCCCATATATAAAATAGTTTTTTCAAAATAACCTAAAATGTATAAAAGCTTGACTTCTAAATACTAATTTTATTCTACAGCATAACCTAATTCTAAATACTTCATCTATAAAAGTAAGCTTTAATTTTGAATGATAATTTAATAAAAAAAGAAAATAGTTTTTTTCATATAAAAATGTTAAATATTAAAATTCATGTATATCAATGTATTTTAAACACCCCCCCCCCTGCTGATATTGTCTCTTGCTAAAAAAAAACAAAAAAAAAATCACTTCCAGTTTACTTTTAACATCCAACTAAACTCAAGGTTGATCATATTATTTTCTTCTTTTTTTAGCAACATTTTCTGCCTTTATAGATCTACAAATTTCTTTATTTTTACCTATCTTTTAATATGTAAATTAAATTAATATGATTTATGTCATTTAGACTGATGAGGGTGCAATGTCCACCGAAATATATTTCAATAAATAGCTGGGAAGTATCAAAGACTTTTTCACTTAGTGAATTTATCATGTCATTTGTTAGTTGAAAAACATTAGAGGGCAAAATTGGATCATGATTAGGTCGTATAAAGTAACAGTGACGAAACTTTTCCACCAATGATTTTAAACTACACAAGAGGTAATCTTGTTCATTCAAATTATTATTTTTTCTTTTATTGTCCTATCTCTTTGTCCTTGGGTATACAAAGGAATACAAAGGCGTGCACATGATTCTGTCTCCTTCTCAATACTGTTGACCTCCAATGAATTGCAAAATCGATACTCAGTGGCTACGCCGATTTTGAGAAAATAAAAAAATGTGTCATTGATTTGTTCTCCAGGAAAGTTTTTCTTTCTCAATATATGTATATATCCTTCCATGAAAGTAACAAGATATCTGTCTGTCTGTACCAAAGGATCTCTGTAACCGCTAAACCGACGGTTTTTGACAATTTGAGGGAGGGTACCCCTACTTTATTAAGAGGAATTTGGCGTAAATTTGAGGTACAATAGTTTTTTCTTCAGTAGAATTATTCCATTATCCAGAGCAATAAACAATGGGAATTTGCACCGCCACCCCCCCCCCCCTCTTCAACCCTGGCTATATATATGTATTTTTTTGGTTAGGGAAACTAAGAAAGAATAACACTATTTGTGTACAAACCAAGATCGAGTATGTTTATAAAAAGCGCAGCAACAATATTTTAATAACATTGAATTGTAATATAACTTTTAACAAAATGAGAAATGGTCAAATTGCGTATGTCACCGTAATAACTTATATGACATACACCACAGAGCTAAGCTAACTGCTGCACTAAAAAAACGTACAGGGTTATAAAAATCCTCAAATAATGTCACATCACACTATTTGGAACACAGTAATAGTGTCTGACTGATTATGACGTAACAAAAAAAATTAGCCAATGAGAGACCACTATAAATTTTACCATTGGTCAATAACGGCCTCTCATTGGCTAATTTTTTTTTGTTACGTCATAATCAGTCAGACACTATTACTGTGTTCCACTATTTGCAACTAAACTTTTATTACAGATTCTTGAAAAAGGTTCACATTTCTTAAAAAAAAACGTTGCTAAAATTTTACGCTAAATCATTTTCCTTTTTCAGCTTGGCCACTGCACTGTGGGGCAAGTGTTATTTCGAGGGTCACTGCCGACTAGCAATTGCATCTATGGTTCACCACAGACATAATTTAATAGCCAGTTCTGGCTATATGCCCCCATCCCCCTCTCACCCTAAACCAGAACCCCAATATAGTCAAATATGCCAAACACCTTTTTGAGATATTTAAAAATCCTGCTTCTAAAAGGTTGGAATAGTTATTTATCGCATCGTATTATAGAAGTTTCCGCGGATATTAAAATTAAAAATTATAAGAAAACAAACTGGAATTAATTTAATGATTTTTATTTTAATATTCGGGGAAAATTATTGGTATTACGATGTTATACATGATTTTTCAGTATGGCTTAGAACCTGTTCTAATCCAGCGGATATTATCAGTCTTAAATTCATACTTACATACTGGATTATGAATTATTTGGTCCTTAAAACTTAAATTTGTATATCGAACAAACACTAGGCCTATAAATAATTTAACCCGTTATTTTCTCTATTGGCTCCTCTGTGTAATGTAAAAAAGTTCAAATGTACCCATAAGAAGCGAAGTATAATGACAATACACTACATACTTATATTGAAACAATATTTTGACAGATTTTAGTAAAACTTAGAATCTTTTATGGAAACATGTAATTGTAATTCAAATAAGGACAGGCGAAAGTCATTTGTAGAGTATGCTTAAAGGTATGCTTTTCCGAACAGATAAACATACCTACATACAAACACAGATAAACATACTCACACACATACAAACACACACATGAATACATTTTTCATCCACATATTCTTTCACAGATAAGACATATTTACTTGAGCTAGAACATTGTCAAGTTTTTCAGAATTTATTTATGGGACCAGCAAAACCGGAATTAATTCTGTAGTTTTGATCCGCGGAAAAGTGTCTAGCATACGATGAGATAACTTTTCTATAATACAAAGTAGCTTGATGTCTGTCCGTCCGTCCGTCTGTCCGTCTGAAGCTTAAGATCTCGGTAACCACTGAACCGATCAGATTCTACACTTCAGGGAATATACCTACTGGTCATGTGGTGCTTTTAGGCTTTTTTCTTGGGGGGTGGGACACCCCAACCCCCCAAAAAACAACCCCCCCCCCTTTTTTGTAGGAGATTTCCTTAGTCCTTTTTTTTGTAGAAGATTTGGTATTATCCTCTAAAAATTTTTTTTTCAATATTGAAAATTTGAGTACCCCCCCCCCCCCCCCCCCCGACAGCGAACTATGAACTCTGGCCGCAGCGCTCGGCTCCCTAGCCTGCCTAGCCGCAGCGCTCGGCCCCCTTGCCTGCCTAGCCGCAGCGCTCGGCCCCCTTGCCTGCCTAGCCGCAGCGCTCGGCTCCCTAGCCTAAAACCTAACCTAACCTAAAATAGTTGTTCGTCGGTAGTCGGGGGGGGGGGGGGGGGTATAAAATTGAAAAAAAATTTCTAAGAGGATAACGCCGAAGATTTCCTTGGTCCTTTTCACCTTAACTTTTTTTTGATCACTTCTTGGGGCAAAGCCCCTAGAGGCTAGGGGCGAAGCCGCTAGTATCTATATATTTCAGTTTGGCATCGAATCCGATTATTTTTCCTTGGCTTTGAATTACAAAACAGAAAGTACAGCGTATATATTATCATATTTAAAATATTATGCATAAAAATTAAATTAAAATACCCCTATTTTGTTGTCCTGGGCCTTTCGCCCCTCGAGAAAAACAAAACTGGAATTATTAATTTTCTAATCCACGGACAACTGTCTTAATTCGATGTGATATTATATTCCGAAATGTTTCGAAATTAATTTTTCCTTAATCTGTATACTAACTAAACGAAAAAACAAACAGACACACTTATACAATTAAAGCTAAAACACACATACAAACATAAGTTCAGATACATTTTTGTAAGAGAAAGCTACGCTATAACTAAAGTCGGTCTGTCCGTCAGTCATATCAGTCCTTATCAGCTTTCTTTTTGGCTAAATATGTTTTTTATTTTACTATAGATAAATAATGTAGAAATTTTCATCCCATTTCTATCCTTTACACATTAAAGTAAGAAAATAGAGGGTCGCGATCTAAATTCAACTCTAACCACGGGGTGTGGACCCTGTGCCGAATTTAATTTGGGTCTTTGAATTTTCGCCTATAGCGTCGGAAATTCTTAAACTTTCTTAGTTTGTTATTGTTCCGAGACTTATGAACATATTTGTCCTTGTGAAATCTTTCTTTACTTGAAGTGAGATTTCTTAGAGTTTCTGAGAATTCTCTAATTGAACAAAGAATGCAAAAATATAAAGCTTGACACAAAGGAACATTGTAACTAGGCGTGTGCATAGGGTTTTTCGGACATTGTGTAACGCATACCGAAAATCCCTTACCCCACCTATTGTTTTTTTTAAATCCTTAAAAAAAGGTGTATGTAGGGTTGTGTTAGCCTTTTTAAAAGAAAAGCTTTTCTATAATTAGGGTCGGTCTGTCCGTAACGGTAAGCTCTTTTCGTTAATTTAAACAGGTTAAAATTGTCCTATTAATTTCAAACTTTACATGATGATTCCGATAACAGTTAGGTACGACTTTATGATCCAGTCTTTAAAATGTAAGTATGTCCTTAAACAGTATCATGTATGAAAGCCAATTTACCTACAATTTTTTATAGAGTTATGCATTAATATTCTGCTTATGACACTCTAGAAATGACAAGTGTTAAAGTTCATTTGTCCTTCCATTTAAGAGCCTTGCTTTTATGGATGTTGTCATCCTTGTTTAAATATGGAAGTGTAAATCAAAATATACAGTTGATCTAACCTTACTAAGAGAAGAAATATTCATATTTGGTTAAGCTTATTTAGGTGGGATGCGTGCAGAAAATTTTACATTCCAGATATTCAACTTATATTATAAATTGTTATGAAGGTGTATATTAATACTAGAGAATTGTTCATAACGTGGCTGCACCCCTGCAACTAGTGGCTCAGTATACTAATGGAATGGAAAGGGGCAGAATAAAACCTTCACAAGACATGAATTTCAAAATTAAATATACTAAAACCAACCTAGGATCTTTGTGAAACTTTCCTGATATGGAAAACTTAATTAGTTCAAGAGCTAGACCGAACTTAACGAACTAACAACAACAACAAACATAACATTTGATAACAGGATAGCTTTTAAAATTTTTCATTTTGACCAACAAAAGCCACAGTGTTAAGAACAAAAAGTTTTCCTAAGTAGAGAAAATATTCACTGATCAACGTAAGGGTGTCCATACGGTGTAACAAAATTATATTCTCGTGTCAATTCATTTGTTTTAGCTAATTATATTGCTCAATATCTAAAACTAGTGGCTACGCTCCTATAGACCTCTAGTGTCATTGCATTGTTTTTTTTCTTTAATATCTGATTTGAGAAATAATATGTCTCAATTAAGATCAGCCGTTTCTTTTTCATGTTTCTAGCGGCAACTATCGAATATTTTATGCTTTTTTTTCTCTTGTTAGGGTGGTGGTGCCATCCCTAAAAATAGGTATAAACCTTCCCAGGACCTATGCAAAGCTACATTGTAAAGGAGAACCATATCAGTTCAGCGGTTTGCGAGATCCTTCCGAATATACAGACACTAATCCAAAAAAATGTCAAAAATTATGTCGCAAACATGTTTACATAAGTATTTAACTTATAATGTCATCAAAATATCTATATGTTGATATTCTGTTAGCATTCATTACACATTGTCGATATTATGGCAGCCCCGACCACTTTTAATCAAAGCCATAAGGTCGACATAAACCTTTGCATTGTCGTATCAATACAATGACAATATTTTTTAAGCTTGTTATTAATTTGGGTCAGTCCAATAAATTTTTTCTATAATGTAAAGGTTGGGTCATTTTTGGGTTATATTTAAAATTTGGGCTTAGTTTATCTTAAGTTCTTAACACATTAGTTATAGTTTTTACTGTTTCATTTCCATGGATTCCTGGATTCCTGTTTATTATGACTAATTGGAAAAAGTTTGAAATCTTCTTGTTTTAAATTAAAACTGAAAATGTTTATTTTATATTTTCCAAATAAAAAAACAAGAAAAACTTATTCTTAAAATCTATAAAACAAAGTAAACCGAATGATTGTCTGTACGTCAAGCCAACCCTGAAACAACCACTTGACCAAACAGATTCTGTTTTTCAGTGACTTGGGGATAGAAAGTTCTTTAAAAATGTACTTCATAAAAACACTTGTCGTTAATTTAGGTTGCTAACACCATATATTGGTCAGTTCGTTCATTCAGTAAGAGGGGAGGGGATTGGGTAGAGGATGAGTATAGGAGGGAAAATTGTTATTTTAGCCAGATAAAACTTTAACATTATTAGAGTACATGATAATCTGGTGTAAGATCTAAGTCAGATCTAAGTAATAATAAATGCATTACTTTAATACGTTGCGAATGGTATTCTTCATCTGTAGGACAACGGCTCCTTGAGGGTAGTGGAGGAGCAAGTTGATTATTTGACTTGTCGTATTTCCCAGTAAACACAGTGAACACAGGGATAAAGGATACTTCTATAAAAGTTATTTTTTCCTTTTAATTTTTGCTGTAATTTGAAATATTTTTTAACATCATAATATTTTTTATTGTTAATCACTGTTTTTGATTATTTGATATTTTTTCGGCAGAAAAATATTTTTCATAGGTTAATCATCCTTCAATACATAAAGGTGACTGGCAGGGATATAGGGATATGATAGTGGATCTAAACTTCATTATTTTGTCTCTCATGGACTTTGGGTACTAGGGCCAATAAAACCTTTCTTATCCAACAAATTGATATCTTTTATGATCAATTAGATAATAATCAGTATATTATAACCCACTGTTGAATGTTACAATCTTAAGCCCTTTTTTATTTGTGATTATCCAATTTTTTTTTTAAGTTGGCATAGTTAAAAAATTCTTGTAATTTTTCTAGATAGATCTGGTTTTGAAGACTGTTGATATAAAACTTTATATTGTTACCAAATGTCCCATCCATAAATCCCTGCTTACTACTGATAACAATATTTGTTCTTTTATTCATTTTGTGTGTTTGTGTGTGTGTGAGTGTTTGGGCGTGTGTGTGTGTGTGTGTGATTTACCTTTACTATAAACCAAACTTTTTGATAAAAAAATCTAGAAAAAAATTATAAAATTAATATTAGTTTAATTAATGTTCTAATAGAAACTAAAAGTAAATAAAAATAAAAATTATAATTATAATTCTTAAAGAAATAAAAATCTCCATCTAAATTTGTGATAATTTTCTTATCAAAAGCTTAATTTTCTCGTAAACTGTGACTAGTCATAAAACAAACTATACAAACTGTTGTACAAACCAATTATTCTCTAAAGTTATGTATTAGTGACAAAATAATTCTCTTTTAATCATTATGTTAGGCTGTAGTTATAAATTTATTTATTTAAGTTTGATACTGGTTTTTATAAGGTAATTAAATTTTAATTAAAAACCTACAGAAATGGATATATTATCACCTGGATCTTACACCAGATTTTCATGTTATATAATAAAGTAAAACGCCAGTTCAAATTACGATACCTCCCATTCATCCATCCCCTCCTACTAGATGAACAAATTGACTAATAAATGAGTTCTATAAAATAAATGCCAAAAATTTTTCCACCTGTCATAATAACCACGTATATTCTACATCCATTCTTACGGAGACCTGAATAAAAAAACTTAATACAATCGTTGCTTTATGAATTAAGAACTAAACTTGCAAAATATGGCAAATAATCTTACCGGGTCATGTGAAGAAAACGTAGTTGCGGGTTTCATTGTATTTTCACACTAGCTTTTGAAAGATTATTTTAGGTTAAGTTAGGTTAGGTGATTGCACCGCCAGGTTAGGCAATTGGCCCCGCAGAGTTAGAGCCCCCCGCAAGGGCTAGAAATAGGAGAAAAGCTACTCTAAAAATATGACGAAACCAGCAACTTCGTTTCCTTCACAAGATCCTTCCCAAATATACCTAAAATATTTGTGTCAAAGTATTAAAGATAGCAAGGGAGGGAGTGGATAATGGACTGTAAATTACATTGGTACTCAAAGATTTATGACAATGGTATTTTATTCGTTTGCCCTAAAAATTTGGGTACTTTTATTGAATTTTTTTTTTATTGGATGGTCCCAAACTACAAGTGTACATACTTTTCAATCAAAAAAGTTCATCTACATATGAGGGTAATTGTCTATTGTTATTGGGGAGGTAAATCAATTTATTGGCCAGTGTATTATCCCTGCTTATAGCTGTTTAGGATTATCAACCAGAAACTCGAAATTTTAAACCTTTATGCACCCAAGAAAATGCAGTTTTATATTTTAGTTTCATATTTATAGAAATGTTGAAAGTGTTCGTTGTGGGGGATACTCTACTTGTGGAGAGTGTATGCAAGATTTTTCTTGTGTCTGGTGTCAAGACAAACAATACTACTCAGCTCCCAGGTATATAGGTGCAAGATTATTCTTGTGTCTTGTCAAGACAAATAATATTATTCTTGTGTCTGGTGTCAAGACAAACAAGATTTTCTTGTGTCGTGTGTCACGATGAACAAGATTGTTCTTTTAATTGGTGTCAAGACAAACAAGATTATTCTTGTCTCTTGTGTTAAGACAATCAAGATTATTCTTGTGTCTGGTGTCAAGACAAACAAGATTATTCTTTTGATTGGTGTCAAGACAATCAAGATTATTCTTTTGATTGGTTTTGTCTTAACCTCTTTTCGAGGAAGCTTTGTGTTTATCAAGATCGAAATTAATTCCTTATTCAAATTTCAAATTAGGCGCAAATGTCGTCTTTGTTTGACTTTCCTTTTCTAAAGAGACGCGGCATGGAATTGTTTATGTTTTGATGCGTCCACGTTCTTTACTTTTGAATGATATGTGAGTGGGTGAAGATTTCGGAGAATAAAGTTGGGCCTATCATTGGTCTCATAGTGCGTGAACGACCCTAGTATACCAGGGGCTTTAAACCATAAGAACTTCAGGTAGAATTTGTTCATTTTATTTAAATTGAATGGCGTATAGGACGATTTTAGTAAGTTTAAAAGGCTTTAGCCAGCTAAACATGAAACTTTATTATGATTAAATTATTATGTTTTAGTTATTTTTTATGTGCCTTTATTTTTGCATTTAACAATGATTTATTAAACCAAATAATTTTCCTTTAAAGCCAAAGTACCCAAAGATTCTTAACCGTAGAAAAAAAGATTTTAAAAAGCAAATAAGATTACGTGGTTATAAAAACTGGAATTTTGTATTAATTGATTTTGTAATTTCAGGACTTTGAAATAGTTTGCCTCAATAAATCTATAATCAAACCTGCTGTTGAAACTTGATGGTTCCTGGTATTGGGGGTTTGTGTGTCCGTCAAACAAGATCTCTAGAACTTCCCGCTAATTCGGAAGTCACACTCAACCAAAGTGTCATGGTTGAGACAGGTTTCATGAAAAACAATTTTATTCACATCCCAAATTTAAGATTATTTTTGTGTCTTGTGTCAAGACAAACAAGATAAGTCTTGTGTCAAGCTACATTATGCTTTTGTCATTATTCTCACGTCTGTTATCAAGACAAACGAGATTTTTCTTGTGTCTGGTGTCAAGACAAACTAGATTATTCTCTTGTATGGTGTCAAGACAAACTAGATTTTTCTTGTGTCTGGTGTCAAGACTAACAAGATTATTCTTGTGTCTGGTATTAAAACAAACTAGATTATTTTTGTGTCTAGTGTCAAGTAAACAAGGTTATTCATCTCCCTGGTATGTGCATACAAGAATATTCTTGTTTCTTGTGTCAAGACAAACAAGATTATTATTGTGTCAAGGCAAACAAGATTAATCTTGTGTCTGGTGTCTAGACAAAGAAGATTACTATTGTGTCTAGTGTCAAGACAAGCAAGATTAATCATGGGTCAAGACAAACAAGAATAATCTTGTGTCTGGTGCCAAGAAAAACAAGATTATTATATGTCAAGACAAACAAGATTATTCTTGTGTCTGGTGTCTAGACAAATAAGATTATTATTGTGTCTGGTATCAAGACAAACAAGATTATTCTTGTGTCTGTTGTCAAGACAAACAAGATTATTCATCTCCCTTGTACATATATTTATAAACAATTTTTCTTGTGTCTAGTGTCAAAACAATTAGTTATATGGTATATAAAATTGTTCTTGTGTCTGGTTCAAGTCAAACAAGATTATTCTGGTTTCTAGTGTCAAGACAAACAAGATTCTTCTTGTGTCTGACGCCAAGACAAACAAGATTATTCTTGTGTTTGGTGTAAAGACAAACAATATTATTCTTGTGTCTGGTGTAAAGACAAACAATATTATTCTTGTGTCTTGTGTCAAGACAAACAAGATTATTCATCTTCCAGGTATATGAATACAAAATTGTTCTTGTGTCTAGACAAAAAGATTATTCTTGTATCTGGTTTCAAGGCAAACAAGATTATTCTTGTGTCTGGTGTCAAGGCAAACAAGATTATTCTTATATCTGGTGTCAAGACAATCAAGGTTTTTTCTTGGGTCTAGTGTCAAGACAAACAAGAATATTCTTGTCTCTGTTGTGAAGACAAACAAGAATATAAATCTCACAACTATTTTCTTATTAGATGTATATCACGTGACAGCCCCACAACATGTGTATCAACAGTGGATGTCTCCAGCAGCATGACAGTTGTATCTGAAATGCCCTTGGAATTAGTTTCAGGAAGCTTCACTCAAGTAACACCCCAAGAAGTTAATCTATATCTAAGGAAAGGAAAATTTGTAGAGATATTGCAAAACTTTTTAAAATTTAAAGTCAGGTAATTGGGAGTATTATTTTGGCTGGGGTGATATAAGTAAAGATGAAAAGAACCCCACAGGATAAGGGACTAAAGCACTGGCATAAAACAAATTATTTAAAAGTTGGTAAAAAATAATAGCTTGAATTCAGTAGATCATAGTTTTCAATTAGGGAATAGCTAATTGTCTGAAAAACAGACAGAATAACAAACAAATAAGTTATAGAGTATCAAAGCTACAAAAATAAGCCATCTTTTCTTTTATCAAAAATTTTCCCAATTTGGTAGGCCAGGTAAACCTGTGAATATAAGTTTGACCGTCGGACACGCAGAAAACTTCCCTGTGGACCTGTACTTCCTCATGGACTTGTCATGGTCAATGAGAACTTCAAGGAAAATTCAAACACCAAACACTATCAAAGAACAGTAAACTGTTATAAAGTAGAATAAAGAAGATCTTGTAACATATACAATAAATACAAAGTATTTGGGATTATACAATAATCCTTTAGAACAAAAAAAAGCACTACATATACCCGCTAAGAAGAATTTATATATGATGTACCCTGTAATTCACTCCCTAGAGTATTTGTGTTTTAATTTTTTAAATGGCGCACCCCCACTTTTGCTGCGTGAGCGTAGTTCCCACGTTTACATACTTTGATGCAAAGAGTAAATGACGGATGTGAGAACGGACGTACTGGGATGAACTTATTATAGAGTATATGCACTACTTATACGTTTTTAAAAGAGAACGTAATAAAGATCGTCTTGCGTTGTTCCAATATTTTTTACATTCATAGTATGTTCTATAAAGCTTAACCTCAATAGTAAGTCATGTATTTATGTCAGTAACATCGATAATTTTATGGTATAATGATATTTTGTTATATTTCATTTAAGTTTGTAATTCAATTTATAAAAAAAAGCTTCTTTAAATCTATTAAATATTTCTTTCTATTTCTCTCATTATTATGCGGTAATTTTTTCAATTTTCTTTTCTATTATATATTGCTTAAAAATTACTCTATTTCAAAATTGAAGGTGTTAAATATCGAATTTTCTCCAGAGATGTGTTAACAAAAGTAACCCAAGATATTATTCAAGCAATTAACCAAAAATCTGATGATGTTAAATTAGGTAAATTTGTTTTTACATTATTAAGTACGTTTAATTAGATAAATATTTTTTTTTACACTTTAACAGGTTGAAGCCTCATATAGTGCCTATAAAAATTGGCGTCATACAGGCCTTCTATTGGTCAATTAAATTGTATACAGGCCTACCATTTAGTCTGTGTATTAGCCTATCATTGGTCATTTGTATTGTATGACATCATTTTTTATTAAGAGCTTCAAAATTGATGAATATGTTACCAAATAAATTATATAATACTAGCGGCTACGCCCCTAGAGGCCTCTAGGGGCACTTGAGGAAGGGGGAGTCGAATTTAATAACCTAATTTCTTATTTTAAATTTTTTTGGGGGGTGAAGATCTTTTTTTTTGGAAGGGGGGGGGCCCAACCCCTCATTTTAAATTTTAGTTAAAAAAATTTAGATTTTTTTTTGGGGGGGGGGATATTTTTCATTTTTTTGGGGGGGGGGTGGGGGTGTCCTAACCCCCAATAAAATAGTTATAAACCTTCCCCAGACCTATGAGAAGCTACCCTGTTAAGGAGAACCTGATCGGTTCTGCGGTTAGCGAGATCCTTTGAGACAAACAAACACACAGTCACACAGACACACAAACACCCTGTATAAGGATAAACTCAACTGTCATGTACTATGTGAGATAGCCATCCATTTTTTGTGTAGAATCCACTCCTGACTGGGTTGTAGCTGGCACCTCGGCCTTTTTGTGATTGAAATATTCTTTTTTTCAGTAAATAGAACATTTTTTGTAGGTTTTGGAAGTTTTATAGACAAGAACGTTCCTCCTTTTACAAGTGCTATTTCTGAATTTAATTGTGCTCCAGACAATCCAAACTGTTCTCCGCCTTACAGTTTTTACCATCAACAAAGATTAGAGAATATAAGCCCGGAAGACTTTAAAAAGGTTGGGATTTAAATTAATACTAAAAGCTATATTTCCCTGAAGTGTTAAGCAGTTTCGGTTCAGCTGATACCGAGATTCTAAGTTTCAGACTTAAGAGATATTTAAAGAAAATTGAGCGTTGAATACATCCAAACAAACAGAGTTAAGGAAGCTAAGTTGATAAAAAAGATGATATTTGTTTTATTATTTAAAGTCTGTAATGGAAGCTCCTCTTGCTGGCAATGTTGACGATCCTGAAGGTTCTCTGGACGCTCTCCTCCAGGTACCTGGTACCCCCTCTCAAACTTCACATTGTCATTTAATAATAAGCAATTTAGATGGTCTATGTCGTCTAAGTAGCATGAAATATGTATGGTCATGACTGATATATTATTAATATTGCTGTTTTCAAAAAGAATTTGTTGACTATTATCTTTGTATCATAAATGCCATTATATGAAAGTGGCCATGACTGTCAAATTATTAACATATGTATTCTAATAAAACATAGATTAATATATTCTTTTTAAAGGAAAAGATTTTCCTGAATAAGGCTCGTTCGTACATACTTCCGTACGTCCTATAAATGATAATCCCTGAATTAATTAATTACAATTTAGATTATATAATATTTTGGGGGATATATTTTACTGAAACTTATTTATTTTTAGTCTGTTGTTTTTGTAGATAGGATTGGTTGGAGAGAGAATTCTAGAAACATATTTATATTTAGTCTATGGTTTGTGTAGATAGGATTGGTTGGAGAGAGAATTCTAGAAACATATTTATATTTAGTCTATGGTTTGTGTAGATAGGATTGGTTGGAGAGAGAATTCTAGAAAATATATTTATATTTAGTCTATGGTTTGTGTAGATAGGATTGGTTTGAGAAAGGATTCTAGAAAACATATTTATATTTAGTCTATGGTTTGTGTAGATAGGATTGATGGAGAGAGGATTCTAGAAAACATATTTATATTTAGTCTATGGTTTGTGTAGATAGGATTGGTTGGAGAGAGGATTCTAGAAACATATCTATATTTAGTCTATGGTTTGTGTAGATAGGATTGATGGAGAGAGGATTCTAGAAAACATATTTATATTTAGTCTATTGTTTGTGTAGATAGGATTGGTTGGAGAGAGGATTCTAGAAACATATATATATTTAGTCTATGGTTTATGTAGATTAGTTGGAGAGAGGATTCTAGAAACATATTTATATTTAGTCTATGGTTTATGTAGACAGGATTGGCTGGAGAGAAGATTCTAGAAACATATTTATATTTAGTCTATGGTTTGTGTAGATAGGATTGTTTGGAGAGAAGATTCTAGAAACATATTTATATTTAGTCTATGGTGTGTGTAGATAGGATTGGGTGGAGAGAGGATTTTAGAAAACATATTTATATTTAGTCTATGGTTTATGTAGATAGGATTGGCTGGAGAGAAGATTCTAGAAACATATTTATATTTAGTCTATGGTTTGTGTAGATAGGATTGGTTGGAGAGAGGATTCTAGAAACATATTTATATTTAGTCTATGGTTTATGTAGATTAGTTGGAGAGAGGATTCTAGAAACATATTTATATTTAGTCTATGGTTTATGTAGACAGGATTGGCTGGAGAGAAGATTCTAGAAACATATTTATATTTAGTCTATGGTTTGTGTAGATAGGATTGTTTGGAGAGAAGATTCTAGAATCATATTTATATTTAGTCTATGGTGTGTGTAGATAGGATTGGGTGGAGAGAGGATTTTAGAAAACATATTTATATTTAGTCTATGGTTTATGTAGATAGGATTGGCTGGAGAGAGGATTCTAGAAAATATATTTATATTTAGTCTATGGTTTGTGTAGATAGGATTGGCTGGAGAGAAGATTCTAGAAAACTTATTCTACTTTTTACTGACAGGGATTTCCATTTTGCCATGGATGGAAAACTTGCAGGTTTTATACATATTTATTAGAGCAGCTATACTTAAAAACTAGGATATATCCAATTTTTCACTAAAAGCCTTTTTATAGAAATTATTGTTCCGCAATTGATAATGCCCTTTAAAAATAAAAGTATAAATTTGTTTTAAAGTTTTTAACTTTCTCAACTGTCTATTATTTTTTTGCTTTTTGAGATATAATAAAGGAACCCAAAACTTTTAATCCGTCAAATTAGAGAACGTGCTTTGGGTACCAGTATAATTTACAAACTGATGTCCCCTCCCTCTCTTTAAAAAACCTTAGATAATTGACAAGCTCGTATGCTTATGGTACTTCCAGACAAAGGTCCTAAAAGTAAAGTGTTGGGGGTCTGCAATTGTATTGAAATATATTGACGAATGTGTCTAACGGCTAAAATTGTATTACTTGTGAGACTTGATATACCTTGAAAAAAATAAACTCAGGCATAAAAGGAAGAAAAGAAATTAATAGCATATAAATCAAAATCTCCTTTTTTCTACAGAATAAAGCCTCTTCCTACATAATTAGTAGCGAAGCTACTCTATAATTCACAATGTCCGTCCGTCTGTCTGTCCGTAATTAATGAATTGGGGGAAACGTGATTTTCTCGGCTCCTATAAAAGATAGAGAGCTGAAATTTTTGACAACATTCCCATCAATAAGGAGCACAATTAACTATAAAACAGCAATGGCGGTCGGACTGCTTTTTAGCAGGTTTTAGGCTATTTTTTCATATTTTCCAAATTTTCCCCATATCTTTGGTATTTATGGTCCGATTTTCAAAATTTTTTCAGTTAAAGATATCAAAATTAAATTTCCCGTCATTTGAAGAAAACAACAATGACGATCAGACTGCCTTTTTGCAGGTTTTTGGCTACTTTTATATTTTTCACATTTTTCCCCATATCTTTGATGTTTATAGTCCGATTTTCGAAATTTTTTCAGTTAAAGATATCAAAATTAAATTTCCTGTCGTTTGAAGAAAACAACAATGACAGTCAGACTGCCTTTTTGCAGGATTTTGGCTATTTTTATATTTTTCACAATTTTACCCATAACTTTGGTGTTTATAATCCAATTTTCAAAATTTTTCAGTTAAAGATATTAAAATTAAATTTCTGGCGTTTTAAGAAAAGAAACAATGGCGGCCAAACTGCCTTTTAGCAGGTTTTTGGCTATTTTTATATGTTTGACATATTTGCCCATATCTTTGGTATTTTTGGTCCAATTTTAAAACATTTTTGCATTAACAGTTTCAAAATATTTTTTCCACCGTTATGTGCATCTAGTATGTAATTTACTTTAACCGTCTTCATCATACAAAATAAAACAAGGTTTCGTGTTTATTTTCTCCAATAAATCTATTCTTGATTTTATTAAATACACTTTAAATCTACTTCTACGTATTCCCATCCACAATTTTTTGTGCTTCGCTACTTATGGATGTTGTCATCCTTGTTATTATTCAAACCACGTTTTTTAAACAAAAAACTTTGGGTTTGTAACTTTTTGTCAACCAATATAGATAAAAGTCTAATACAATTGATTAAGGCTTAATATGAACTTTTTCAGGAATTCTACAAGAAAACGATGGTCTGTGCCACTTAAACGATACAGGTTTTTACTCTATTTTTAAGTTGAAAGGTTTTAAACAAATAAAACTGCATTAAAGGATAGGCTAATAATAAAATAAATGACTGCTAACTTGTAAATATTTGTCTCCTCTTCCTGTATAGTTATTTACTTCATCGTAGTATGGAAAGTTTCCACGGAAATTAAAATGAAAAATTATGAGATTCCAATTAGTTTTGTTAGCTATAGGCTCGGGCTAACAAAAATTTTACGATTTTTTCAATATTCGTAGAAAATTGTGTATAATACGATGCTATATATGATTCTTCAGGATGGATAAGAACCGGCTTTAATCCAGCGGATATTAATCGGTTTCGAAGCCATGCGGGAAAAATAAATAAAAATATAATGATCTAATTGTTATGTTTTAAGGAAATGGTTCCGGATACTACACAAAAGGAGCTATACAAGTAATTACAAGCAGAGCTACTCTACAAATATCCCTAGAACTTCTGTCTTTACGTCCAACAAAGTAGAAGAACAATACATGACATAATAAGACAAATTGTATTTATTTTCTGCATCTTATTTTACGATAAAGAAGCATATAACAGAATTAAAGAAACATGGAAAAAACACTCATCATAAGTTGTAAATTAAGATTCAATCTTTAAATTTCATATTTCTAAATGCGAATTGTCCTATCGATTTCAAACTTTGCATGATGATTCCTTTAACAGCTAGGTACTATCTAGGAAGCGTAGTAACTCTCTAATTGTTACCTGCAAGTCTGTACGTCCAGTTTTAACATTATACTTTTTAACTTTTTTAACAAAATGTTTTGGTATTTTTATCATACTAATCTGATTTTAAAGCATTCCAAAAAGGTACAATATCATAAAATCAAAGCATTTAATTACGTCCTAAATATGTAAGCATTATATAAATTTATATTCTGCTTTTTCAGTTCTGACACTATAAAAGTATTAATGTTTGTATGTTTATCGTTTCAGAGCTTTGCTTTAATGGATGTTGTCATTCTTGTATAATCAAAAAGATCTGCTTTTCTAGTAATCTATTTTTTCTATCAAGGATTACCCAAGTGTTGGTATGATAAGTAGAATTGCACAAGAAAATAATTTTATAATTCTGTTTGCTGTTCCCCAAGAGTATAAACAAGTTTATCAGGTAATACAGTTGGGATCATGAAACCATCTTTATGGCAGTAGAAATATAATTTATCCGTATAGAAAAGAAAATATTCCCTCTTGATAATGTTATCTTCTTGGTTAAAATGATTTTGGCAATTGCCGATTCCTTACAGGCCTCTATTCATAAAGATAATTTCGTGGCTTACATGATTTTTGTGAGTCTTCTCTCAAAGTGCCTTGAAATAAATTGGGGAAGTTCTTATTAATGCCTGAGTTAAGGAACTTCAGGTATAGGCCCCGAAGTATAAGTGCTCTCGCAGTGATTAGGCATAGGAAAAAAGTTAACATCCCCCCTTCCCTTATTTTCAATTTATTTTTATGAAATTTTAAGGGGAAGGTGGTTCTGTGCTCGACAAGCATTTTGAGGAAAAGCACCATTTTGGCAATTTTTTGCAGTAGTTTAAATTAAACTTTCTGCTCGGAAAATTTTGCTAAAGAACCATTTTTTTAAAAATTCCGTTTGTGTCATGATCTATTAGAAATGAAAAATTTACATTCAAATAAATTTTAAAAAATTCAGGGGATGGTTGATATGATTCCAGGATCTTCTGTTGATATATTAAGCAAAGATGCTTCTAATATTGTAGAGATAGTTAAAACTAAATATGATCAGGTTATATATGATTATAATATTAATATTGATATATTAAGTAAATATGCTTCTAATATAGTAGTGATTTTTCCAGTAATGAACAGCGTAAGGAAAGGGGTGTGGGGTTACGTCAGTTATTAAGTTCCTTCAATTTCAATTTTAGCTTTAAAAAGAAAAGGTGATTTGTCTTGTTGGAGGTACCTTTCCTTAGAATAGCTATAAATATTATCTGGACCTATAAGAAGCTTCACTGTATATGTGAACCATATTGGTTCATCGGATAGCGAGATCTTTTGCTACACACAGACAGACACTCACACAGTCCGACAAACATCATGTTACTTTTATGCTTGATTAAAGATTGGATAGAGGAGGTATAATTTATTCTATCCTATCCTATATTGTAAAATAGTTTTGTGTCTGAAACTGAAGATCCTAAAAAAAGCTTGTCAAAAGGGGTTGCAACTTTCCAGAGAAGCTTTATAAATATTCATGGGTAGTTTTATTTTAAATAACTAAACTCATCACACTCCCCATTGAGTCTAGGGGCGTAGCAATAAATGCCTAAATATTTATTTTTATTTTGAAGATAACAACACAAATGCGACTGTCTCCTGGTTATAATAAGAACATAAAAACAAGACTTTTTTCCAGGTAAAAAAATCTCTGGTTTTTGTAACCAGAAATTTTCCTCTTTTACTTTAGTTTAGTTTAGTTTAGTTTAGAGAGTCGGGCTGAGAACACGCATTTTGCAAGCTCTCCCCGCCCTACTCATGTGTTAGCTCAGTTCTACCTTCCCCCTCTCTCTCAAACTAGTTCCCCTCTCCCCACTGCCCGTGGTCACTCCGCAGTTGGAGGAAAGGGAAGACACTGTAGCCAGAGGGCACCTCGTATTTAGGCCTGGCAATGTGTTTGTGTTAACGTATCGGTCAATTGTTAACACAAAATGTGAAAAATAAACACTAAATAAATTGATTTTAATATATATATGTGTAACCTAATCGCTTTATCGAACAATCTATAGTGAAGATACTCTCTAAAAAGAATTTTTAGTAATTTATCGGTCTGGCAACAGTTTACCGGCGCAAAGTACTTCTTACAAATACGCTCTCCCATTGGCTAACATATTCACGCGTCTTACCATTGGTCAGCCGACCCACACTCGTTAAGCACCCTCGGATCCGCCATCTTCATTCCATCATGGCCTGTAGTACGTGTGACAACCCAGAATATTGGTCAAAATTCAAATCAAATTTGGACGCAGCTCTGGATGTTAAGTTTAGTGAATATGATGCGAATATAGCCAAGGTAAGGGATGAGCTTATCCATAGTACTTTTGCCAGCCATAAAACCGAAATAAATGATATTAAATCGAGAGTCTCAGATTTAGACGTTAAGTTAAAATCTATCGAGGGTATTGAAAATTTCGTCGATGCTAAATTAGTAGCAAGTGAGCAAAAAGCGATTAGGACTACGGTTACACAACAAAAGGACTATTTAAACTCTGTCGAAACGTCGAGGGAAAATTTCGTAAAGTATCAGCTGCTACAAAACTCGATAAGAGAGCAAAGATGTCGCGATTGGAGCTGTAGAATAGTGAACTTTCAGCAGCCATGGAGCCGCGAAAATATCACAGAGTTTGTTATATTCAGAAACATTATAAGGCCCACCCTTGAAACCGCCGTTAAACGAGGGGAATTAGAGTATATCCCTACGCATTTTAGTGATATCGTTGAGCGTGCTCATATGCTCCCATACTCTAAGGGTCAAATCCCTGTATTTATCTTTCGTTTTATGTCTAGATCCTACCTCGACGCGTGGATGAACAATAAGAAGGCTGTGCTCGACCGCTACAACGCCGAGATCAAGAGGTTCAACCCTAGGAATAACGCGTCACCGGTCCCCTTCTTTCCCAACAGATTCGTACAGGCCAAGCAAGACATGTCAGACCTCAACAGGAAGACAATGACCTTTGTATATGCCACCAACCAGATCTCAAGGGCCAAAGTCGCTGGCCAGTATGTACAATTCCAGCTTAAGAACGGCAGCCGCTGGATCCGTTGCCTAAATCCGTTCGGCAAGGATCTGAAGGAAATGTCTCTGCCCATCCCTGGAAGCGAGGATTTTTTTCTATCTGAAGCGCCGCCGATCCTCCGTTTCAATAAACTAACGCCTGAGGAAAGGAAATCATTTTTCTCGAACCAAGCTGACCTAACAGAGGAGGATTTCCCTAGACAATTCAACACAATTACTGCTCATCCTGCCAACACGGTACAGCATCATTTGACTTCAGCCCCTGCCCCAGCTCTTGAGGACCTGGCTGTATTCCCCCCAATTGACTCTGCCGCCGCACGTAGTGCCGCAACTACCGCAACTGCAACCGCCGCAACCGCCGCACCTTGTGCCGCACACGCCGCCGTTGCACCTGCCGCCGCCGCACATAATACTGCCGCCGCACATTCTGCACTTGCCGCGCCCGCCGCCGCACCCGCTGCCGCTGAGTTCACTGCCGCACCTGCCGCCGCGCTCGATATCGCACCTGCCGCCGCCGCACATGCCGCCGCAATCGCCGCCGCACCTGCCGCCGCACTTGCCGTCCCATCAGCCGCGGCATCTGCCGCCGCACCTGCCGCCGCACCTGCCGCCGCGTCCGCCGCCGTACCTGCTGCAATTACTGCTGCACCTGCCGCCGCACACGCCGCTGCACCTGCCGCCGCACTTGCCGCCGCATCAGTCGCCGCATCAGCTGCCGCATCTACTGCATCTGCCGTTGCCACAGCTTCCGTTGATCCTGTTGCCACGAGGGCCAAATCCAGAGAAACTAAGGAAGTGAGAGACACCGCCAACAAACCAAAGCGTACAGCAACGAAAGCGGTAATCTCAACATGAAGTTAAGTATCTTGAACGGCGAAAAAAGGTACCTAACATAAACTCTTGTTTCTTAACTCACCCAATGACTTAAGACTTTCAGCAGAGTTATTTTTGATCATTTTTGAAGCATATAGCATATAAAATATATGGAACTTGAATGAAAATGAGCAGGGGGAACTAAACTAGCTTATAAATGTGTTGCCACCCCCAACACACACATAGACTAAACGCGATCGGAATAAATATAGTAAATATAGTAATTTTTTTCGTTTCAACGATAATATCTTATATATTAACTATCTTTATTTGTTTATTAATATCTACTGTGTTTCAGATGTCCATACTTGACGTTAAAACAATTCCTCCTGCGGTGCTCCTGGACCAACCCTACCATGACAAACCTCCCTAATGAACAAATTAATCAGGATAACGGTAACTTGAACGATAACGTTGGTCTAAACCTTATGAATCCAATTTACGGTGACTATTTTAACGATTTCGAAAATGAATTCGGAATTAATTGTGTCTTTTCAAGTGAACAAGGAGTTGTACAAAAACTGAAAACATTTAACGAAAATCTTCTCAATATTTTTAGTTTAAACTGTCAGTCATTACATTCTAAATATAGCGATATTGTCTCCACTGTAGACTTCTTCAGACAACATGATATCCACTTAAATGTTCTATGCTTCCAAGAATTATGGCTAAATAAGGATGTAAATATGGATTGCTATGGGATTAATAATTATAATTGGCATGTTAAACTGAGAGCAAACAATAGGGGGGGAGGGGTGGGTATCCTAGTAAGCAGATATTATAAAGTTGATAAATTATTTGATAATTTTTCATTCAAAGAAAATATTCTTGAGTCCATCTGCTTAAAGATCTCCTACAATGGTATGAAGTTCTGTTTATTAAACTGCTACCGCCCACCCAATCAAAGCAATGCTGAAATCGAAGAATTCTTTGAACTATTCCTTGATTTAATTGATAAAATAGCAGCATTAAACATACCATACTTCATTGTGGGAGATTTCAATTTTGACCTTTTCAAAATAAACAATATAAATAGCAATTCTATGAGAATTATTGAATCTTTTTCTTTCAACGGTATCATAAATACTGTTACCAGAGCCACTAGAGTTACTAGAACCACAGCAACCCTTCTTGATTTATTCGGGGTGGGGAATTTTATCCAAAACCTGATGTCATCTTTTGTTCTAACTTCAAAAATCTCCGACCACTTGCCGATTATTAATTCATTCCGAATAGACAAAGTAAACAAACCCAAACTTCCAGATTTTTTTGAAAAAAGAGAATTAAATGATGAAAACTTTGATGCCTTAAACTATGCACTCTACCACACTAACTGGAACCATGTCTTAAGTCAAGACAACGTAAACACTGCTTATGATAATTTTATTTCAACCTTTTTAAAACTTTATAATGAAAAATGTCCAGTTAGGAAAAAACGGAAAAACAAACGCACCCAGCCCCAGCAACCCTTCATGTCAGATTATTTATTACGTTGTAGATTGCATAGAGACATTCTGTATAGTAACTTTTTAAATGACAAAACAATAGAAAATGAAAGTATTTACAATGTCTATCGGAATAATTATAATAGGCAAGTAAGAAGAGCAAAGATTGATTATTATAGAAAACAAATTAGGGATGCAAATGGGGATGGGAAGAAACTTTGGAAAACTCTCAAAGAAGTCATCGGTTTTAATAAATCTTCTCCTGAGTGTACGTACCTCCAAGTAGGCCCAAATAAAATTGAAAACGACCAAGAAATACCTAATGAATTCAATCGTTATTTTAGTCAGATTGGGTCTTCCCTGAGGCCTGAAATTCCTTCCACCCCCAAAAACTTTTTTGAATATTTACCCCCCCCATGCCAAGATTCCCTCTTTTTCGAACCATTGTACCCCTTTAAGGTCATTAATATTATCCGTAGTATTAAACCTAAGCGTTCCACAGACATCAATGATGTCTCGATGTTTGTCTTGTCTCGCTGTGCTGATACCATTGCCACCCCCCTAACACATGTTTATAATTTATCACTTCAAAATGGCATTTTTCCAGAGAAAATGAAAACTTCTAAAATAGTTGTCCTTCACAAATCTGGTTCACTCAGCGAGGCAGATAATCATCGAGGCATTAGTCTCATTGATAACTTTTCCAAACCCATCGAAAAATATGTCTGGTTAAGTTTTTAGAAGACCGGTCTTTTTTTAGCAATCGCCAGTTTGGCTTCATGAAAGGAATCTCAACCTTCCATAATGTACTAAATTTAAGCACAATGATTACCCAAGCACTCAGTCGAAGCGCTTCCTGTATGGCCATATTTTTGGACATAAGGAAGTGCTAAGGAAGTGGATAAACAGGGATATCCTTTTTAGTAAACTTGAGAACTCAGGGATAAGAGGGGTTGCACTCGAGTGGTTCCGTAGTTATTATGCAAATAGGAAGCAGCGTGTATTTTTTAAGGGTCTCTTCTCCTCTACTATTGAATTTATTATTATTGGCGTACTCCAGGGGTCAGTCCTGGGACCTATTCTTTTTTTAATTTTCATAAATGACCTTGTTTCATGCAGTGAAGAGATATTAATCAATCTCTTTGCTGATGACGCAGTGGGCTTTCTTGAAAAGCAGAATATAATCCAATTAATAAACCTTGCAAAGGAGCTTGTCCCCAGACTGACCCAATGGTACAACGCCAATAAACTTCTCATACACCCCCGCAAGACCAAATGCATGGTCTTCTCCTCCCCCCGTGAGACACTCACCCCCGTTGAGCTCGCAGCTAAGACCAACTTCGAAGTTTATGTAGATATGAATAATCACAATGAAAACGATGAATCAAAAATTACTAAGTTGGATCTTGTTAGCGGTACCAACGAGGGTAGTATCAAACACCTTGGAATTCAAATCGACGAAAAAATGAAGTTTTCTTATCATCTAGAAAAAGTCTATAGTAAAGTTTCTAAGATAATTTATAGTATGAAAGTAATGCGACACCTATTGGATAAAAAACATTTAAGGCTACTCTATACTTCTTATATTAAGTCGAATATCGAATACTGTTGTCTCCTGTTCACTGCTTGCCCTATGTATTTGTTAGCACTAATTATTAAACTGCAAAAGCAAGCCATTAGAATAATTGAAAATTTACCAAGCAGAGCTCACACAGCTGAATTTTTTAAATCTAATGGCATACTCCCATTCAATCTGTTAATTGAATTTAATGTTTGTAAATTCATGCATGCCTATAAATTAGGCACTTTTCCTAAAATCTTTGAGAACACTTGGAACTTTGTTCAAGACAGACATACATACGGCACAAGGAACAGGAACAATTTTGCTTACGAACCGGGCACTAATAGAAACTTCCTCCTGCACGCCCCTCTTAACTCTTTTCCAACTATCTTTAACAGCCTTCCAATTGAAATTAAGTTAATTGATAATAAAAATATTTTTAAGAAAAAATGTTTTACTTATTTCCTAAACAAGATCGAGTTTTAATTAAAATGCAAACTTTTCTTTCTTCTCATTCAATACTGGTTAATACTAAAGTGTATTCAACAATGTTTTTTTTTTTTCAATTCTTTAAAAAACCTTCCAAGAAAAGTTTTTAGTCTTGCTTCTTATTTATTTCTATTTTTAGCCCTCGACTTTCCGTAAGCACTAAACTTACTTTGATAATATTTAATAAAACTGTATTCTTCTAACCTCAAATCATAACGAATAGGTTCCGTAGGAACCGACACACATACCCAAGTATGTATTTTTTATCCAGCAGCTAACGAATCACGCAACCTCTATCTAACAAAAAACAACAAAATTTAATTGAATTTTTAGCCGAAAATTTATTATTTATTCAAATCTTGATATCGAAAAATTTATTAAAAATGACTGTATCGCAGACTGGTTCTAAGCTCTGTATATGAGGGCAAAGCCTCTGCGCATTTATGAGTCGTACTCCTCGCTGGAGTCGCCGTAGGCGCCGTGGACGGGCTCTTGGTTGAGCAGCTCCTCCAGGATGTCCTGCTGGGCTGTGACCAGGCGGTCCATTGCGGCGATGGCGTCCATGTTGGCGTGGAAGGACCGGGCGTACGTGGGCAATGCTTGAATTAACCGCACGACTAACCCGTAGTTTCCATACATACACTGGAGGATTTCTTCGTCGATGACGCCGAAGCGGGACCTCCTCCAGAGTAACATGTCCCCCTTGTACACGATGCCCATCAACCTGCGCTTGACCGTAAACCAAAGGTCGAAACAGCGCCTGTCTACCCCCGGAAATGGGAGTAGATCAGGCGCTGCCGCGAGGTTCAACAGCTGCTGGACATCGGGTACAGGATCATCTGCCTCTTCGCTGGTATCAAGCATGGCGACGAGTTCCTGTACCTGAGCATGGAGGGGAACATTTTCCTCGCCTCCAGCTTCTGCCGGAATTTCCGGCGCTTCTCCTGGTATAGCTCCTTGGCCTTGTCCTCCTTCCTCTTCTTGATTAGACATCTTGGAAACAATTAAATCTTGACCCAATTTCCCCCATATTTATACCCCTTTTGTGTTTTAATACCATATATTATGTAATCTTTAATTAAAATTAATAATAAGTAATACACTTTCCCCACTTCCGTTTCCCGCTTATTTTCCCCTATGCTTAATAAACAATTGTTTCCCTCCCGCTTTTTTACCAAGCTATACCAGGAAACCACCCTTTCCCCCCCTTTTCCCCACCCCCCCTCTACCTATACCAAACAAAACGCGCCGCTCAGTCTGACAAGTAGCCACGGTCGTGAATAAACCACTCATCACGTCCCTTTCTTCTTCTCGTTTTTCCCCCCTCCTCCCCTCTACCTCTTCAATCCTTTAACTATTCCCCCATACTTAACAATGTCTTTACTTCACCTACTTATTTTTATATCTATATTTTGTTTTATCATTTTCTCCTCATTTATCCATTTCCTATTTTTGATGCCAACATTATATTGATAAGTTTGACCCATAGCAACATATTAACAGACATCCTATTACTTTACACACTTTTCTGTAATAACATTAATTAAAGTTTATAGCAAGATATCTAGGATTTATTAATAAAATAAAAGATTGATGAATTTATAGTTTTTAAAATTAGTACATTGAATTATTAATAGTGCTATTCGTCACAAAACTGTTCACTTTAAGCCATAGTTAATCAAAATTAGCAACGTCATTCTTCAAAATATTTCAATTTTTTTCACGTATGCATTTTTGTGGATATCTTGTATATGAAGTCATAGAGAACTTGACCAGTATTGGTCCTGGATCAGTACTGGCCACTTTCTGGAGCTAAATCTGGAGGCATGCCCCTTCCTGAGCAGTAATCTGCTGAGCAATTGCACCCAATTTATTTTCATGATACTCCATGTTTTTGTTTGGATTGTACAGAGTTAGTGCCAACTCGGTTTCGAGATAACCCTGCTGGTAAAGTAGCCGGGCTACCTCACGACGCACTTCCTCACTGACATTGTCGCCATTAACTATATTGAGAAGTCGTTGATGTGTTATTGTCAATCGATCGCGTAGCGGCTGCCACATTTGCTGGTATTCTTCCTCTCCGAACATTTTTTCGTGCCTGAACAACAGTAAGATTAAAACTTCACTAAAAGCAAAGCTATAACCAAAATTAAACGCGCGACAGCGCGCCACAGTTTTATTTTACCATGGCCTACTTTCACTCTTACTTTCACCCTTCTCTTTTATAAAAAAGTGAGATTAATATAACGTTTTTTTTTGGGGGCACCAACCCCTTTCCCCTCATCTTCCCACCCCCCCCCCTGCCCCCCCGTCCCACTTCCTTATGTTTTCACCCCCCCTCACAGCTATGCTGTGACCAGTTCTCAAAACACAAAAATCAGATTCCGGAGGAATCGAACTTTACATACTTAGGGACACACTCCCTATATCTCAAAATACCAAAATCAGATTCCGTAGGAATCGCATATGACATATATTTTATTTTTTATTTATTTTGTACACAAGAGGATTTTATATCCCTTCCCAAGAAATAAAACTCAGATTCCGTAGGAATCGAAACCATTACTTTACTCCTTGTTCACCTAGGTACCTAGGTACGTTACATAGGTACGGTTTTTTATCTAGAGACACATTATCCAGGTATATTTTTGTCACTTTCACCGTTATTATTATTATTATTTTATGGATTATTGGTTTGGACCAGCGTTGTCGCGATATTTATCGTTGCCCTGTAATTACTAGTGTGGAGGTGTCCTTAGACACGGACATAACTCCACTCTATAATGAAAATAATTTGCTACAAAGGAACCTGTCAGGACAGGGTTGATAAGGGATCACAACGGGAATAGCAACTTCTCACGAAGGTTTTGGTTCCTTAATTGTTCCGAATTTATGCTTGGAGGAGTTGCAACTGATAGTAGGAGGATGTCTGAAATACACAGCAAGATACTGTATTTATCATTATTATTATTGTTAAGATTTTTTTTTGCACATATAACATTGTATCGGCTTGGCAAGCGTCAAAGTACACCAGTGGCTCCACAACCCTTAAAGGGTTATGCCAACTATCTGGTACAATGTTGCATGGAATTTTTCTTGTAAAATGTTATTTTTATCCTACACGAACTTGGCTTGGCAACTAGGTGGAGACGAAGTTCGGCCAATTCCATGCTAGGTACTTAATAATAGTTATTATGTAAATTATTCTCAAATTTGTACCAAACTTAACAAACCAGAAGAAACAAACCAATCAAAGCATAGTAACTTTAATGAATGATATATACTTAATAAAAACATGTTGTACCTTTGAGGAAAATAAATCTTATCTTATCTTATCTTACTTTGAACTTACCCAACTGTACCAACAACTAAATTAATGGGAGAAAAAATATATTTAAAGTTTTCGTGATTTTTAGCTGTTTTGGGGGGCAAGGCTCAGTAGTAAAAATAACCTCTTTATCTGACCTCTAAATATTAGTTTAAATTTATTTCGCTTGTTGGCTATACCTTATTCCTGCTTTAGACCTTCTTCCCTCCTATTTTCCAACTACTATCAATAAGCCTCCACTACTTTCTTGGGTTTTCTATTTTTCTCCGAATCTTCCTCCAGCCCTTCTGTATGAAAAATTAGAAACATAAGAAGTGCTTACTTAAGTTTAATGTTTATATTTGAATGTTTTTTTTTCAACCTCTTTTTAATGAACACTTATTTATTTTATATTGAAAGTTTAAAAATCAGATTTTCATTCTAGCAGCTGGATGTGCTTTAGTTTTCTTATGAATGAAGACTTTATTTCTTTCTCTTAAACTTTTTAACTTTTTATGATTAAAGTCAACCTTTAATATAAAAAGACTTGACAGGTATCTTTCCAGTATTTAAAAAATTCTTTTCCTAAATAAATCAAACAAAAAATTAGTTGAAACTATTATTTCATCTAAAGTTTTATTTAAGTTGTTCCGGTGCGACTCTGGAAGAAAGAAGTGAATGTACTGACATTAAGATTGGTGTACCTATTCAGTTTACATTAGAGGTAATGAGAATTCTTTTTTTTATTATACAATTATTCACGAAACCTCTTAAGATAATCTGGAATTCTAAAAGCCAAGATAGGCCAGGTTTTTTTTAGAATGAAGTCAGTGGATGGTTTTAGGCTATTGTATTGGTTTATCTATTTTAAATACAAAACTCCTATATGATAGGGGCGCTTCCAATAGCAGTAAAAAAGCATGTAATCTTAATATGCAGATGTTTTTAACAAAAATGATTATCGTTTTTTAGTTAGTTTTTTAAAATAATTTTTATTTTAATATAATTCATGTTTGATCTGCTTTAAGGTGACAAGTAATACTTGTAATTTTGAGAAAATTGAGCTTCCCATAGCTCTGATTGGTCTGACAGATAAGATGATTATAAATATATATCCCCAGTGTAAATGTCCTTGTGAACATGTAGAGACAGGTTCATTCTATTTTAGTAGCGTAGCATCTTTAATAACTAGGTTCGTCAGTAAGATATGTAAGTTGGAAAGAATTTTAATGTTAGAGGGAGATTTGAAATCTGCATCAAATTTTAAGGATTTTTTTATAAAATTAGTTTTTTGAATAATTCTTTATCGAAAAGCGGAAATACAATTTAAGTTAACTAATTTTGACATCTGTGATTTGTGGATTGAAAATTATCTGCGCTCTGATTGGAGAAGCTTAAGTGTCGCACATCATTCAACCAATTAGAGCGCCGGTAGTTTCCAATCCACCTATCCTATTGGTCAAAATTTATGAACTTAAATTGTATTTCCGCTTTTATATAAAGAATTATACAAAAAAACGAATTTTATGAAAAATCCTTAAAATTTGATGCAGATTTCAAATCTCCCTCTAACATTAAAATTCCTTCCAACTTATATATCCTATTCGTCAGTCAGTCATTATTTATAAATAAGGAATGTCATCAAAGTTACAATCATTGTATAATATGGAATGCAATGGAAATCAAATTAATAAGAAAACAGACTTTTATAATTCATCAATAATATTCTTAAAAAATGAATTTTAATAAGAAACTCTAATGCATAGGAATTAGCGAGGCTTGTAATAATAATGGGAAATTGGTTTGTGGAGCCTGTCAATGTAATCAAAATCATTATGGAAGACTCTGTCAGGTTTGTTATTAAAATCATTTTACATTAACAAAATATATGGAAAATGAAAAAAAAACCTTTTACCTTATATTTTAAGTAGTGAAGCTACTCTATAAGTATTCGTGTTTCCCTATCAAACCTAGTAAAAGTGTCTGACTCTGATTATGACGTAAAAAAATTAGCCAATGAGAGGCCAGTATACACTGTAATTGACCAATGGTAAAATTTATAGTGGCCTCTCATTGGTTAATTTTGTTTGACGTCATAATCTTAGTCAGACACTTTTACTAGGTTCTTTCCTATCCTATGCCTTTTGGTATGTTAGGGTGTTGCCTACTTTTATCTTTAGAATTGCAGATAATTTACTCCCCTTCACTCCCCCATAACTTCACGTTTCCATCACTTTCCCTTTCTTTTCTTTATTTATTCCCTTACGCTTTATTAACCATTTACTGCAACAGAAAAACATTTTAAAAGAGAATACTAAAAACAGCCAATAAAGGTACTAAGAAAGAGAGGTAATGTCTGATTGAGCCAATAGGAGAATCGCATCGGTACATACATTTAATCTCATTGGTTGAAATTGTGTACACATTTCATTTCATACATAGATAAAAGTCAGCTGTAAACAATATCATTTCTTATAGTACAAAGCTTTACTGAATCAGACTTAATTGCCCAAAAATTTCGTCTTAAATTTGAAAGCTTCAAACAGTGGTGGATTCTTAAAAAAAGTTAGGCTGGCTACTCGCTGGCGAGGCAAAATTATTTTTGTGAAAAATCCTCCAAAATCGCATAAAAAATTTACAAAAACTAAATAAAATCTTTAAAGGGTTATTAACATATGATTTTGTTTAATTTTTGTAGATTTTTTCACAAAAATAATTTTGCCTCACTATCGAGTAACAAGTCTATTAATTTTTAAGAATCCACATCAGCTTGAGTCGAAAGTAAACAATACATTTGTCTGCTAGAAATGTTCCTTCTTAGATTTGACGAAAAAAGGGTTCATAATATGCTTCTATTCTTATATTTTTATTAAACAACCTTAACTCTTCAGTATGGCTCATACTCTTAGTTTACACTAATTATTCAACATATAATTTTCCCGAATTCTTTTAATTTTATCATATTTTAAATATTTTTGAATATGAATCAACTAAAGTTTGGACTAGAATAGATGTTTTTTTTTTGTAAAAATTAGCCTATATAAACTAAATTATCCTTATTTGTTAAAAGATAATAACAATTAACAAATACTTTTTGTTTTCGTTTAGTGTTATGGTAACAACATGGATATCCAGTCAGGTGAGGAACTGTGCCAGAAAACAGCTGGTGGACCTGTCTGCAGTGGCAGGGGTGAGTGTACCTGTGGCATCTGTACCTGTCATACAGACACCAGGGGTATCATCTCTGGTACTTTCTGTGAGTGTGATAACTGGACTTGTCCTAAAACAAGGTATGAATAAATAAGATAATGTGTTCTTTGCGTTTAATCTTCTATTACTAATTTACTAATCATCTACAAAAAATGGCGAAGTTCTAAATGAACACTTAACTGCATATTTCTAAAGCTATCATGTCTATCAGTGTTTTATTGAGTTAAAGAAGAAGCAATATTTCAAACTCTTTTCAAACACACTCATCTCTATTTTATTCTACTTCTATATCATTATTAAATCCTGCGATATCCTTTTATTAAACTTTTTATCATTAAAAATTTTCAGAGACGGTCTGTTATGCAACGGGCATGGT
Source organism: Acartia tonsa (assembly GCF_053477335.1). Lineage (NCBI taxonomy): Eukaryota > Metazoa > Arthropoda > Copepoda > Calanoida > Acartiidae > Acartia > Acartia tonsa. The sequence goes on from NC_137263.1 coordinate 37,789,155, forward strand.
TTGTGTGAGTGTGGTTCTTGTACCTGTGATCCTGGCTGGTCTGGTCAGCTGTGTGACTGTCCTACACAAGATACTATGTGTGTGTCTCCATATGATGGAGAGGTAAGTGTGTGACTCTCCTACACAAGATACTATGTGTGTGTCTCCATATGATGAAGAGGTAAGTGTGTGACTCTCCTACACAAGATACTATGTGTGTGTCTCCATATGATGAAGAGGTAAGTGTGTGACTCTCCTACACAAGATACTATGTGTGTGTCTCCATATGATGGAGAGGTAAGTGTGTGACTCTCCTACACAAGATACTATGTGTGTGTCTCCATATGATGAAGAGGTAAGTGTGTGACTCTCCTACACAAGATACTATGTGTGTGTCTCCATATGATGAAGAGGTAAGTGTGTGACTGTCCTACACAAGATACTATGTGTGTGTCTCCATATGATGGAGAGGTAAGTGTGTGACTCTCCATACTTTAGATACTATGTGTGTGTCTCCATATGATGGAGAGGTAAGTGTGTGACTGTCCTACACAAGATACTATGTGTGTGTCTCCATATGATGGATAGGTAAGTGTGTGACTCTCCTACACAAGATACTATGTGTGTGTCTCCATATGATGGAGAGGTAATTGTGTGACTCTCCTACACAAGATACTATGTGTGTGTCTCCATATGATGGAGAGGTAAGTGTGTGACTCTCCTACACAAGATACTATGTGTGTGTCTCCATATGATGGAGAGGTAAGTGTGTGACTCTCCTACACAAGATACTATGTGTGTGTCTCCATATGATGGAGAGGTAAGTGTGTGACTCTCCTACACAAGATACTATGTGTGTGTCTCCATATGATGGAGAGGTAAGTGTGTGACTCTCCTACACAAGATACTATGTGTGTGTCTCCATATGATGGAGAGGTAAGTGTGTGACTCTCCTACACAAGATACTTTGTGTGTGTCTCCATATGATGGAGAGGTAAGTGTGTGACTCTCCTACACAAGATACTTTGTGTGTGTCTCCATATGATGGAGAGGTAAGTGTGTGACTCTCCTACACAAGATACTATGTGTGTGTCTCCATATGATGGAGAGGTAAGTGTGTGACTCTCCTACACAAGATACTTTGTGTGTGTCTCCATATGATGGAGAGGTAATTGTGTGACTCTCCTACACAAGATACTATGTGTGTGTCTCCATATAATGGAGAGGTAAGTATGTGAGTTTGTGTGTGTCTAAGTGTGTGAGTCTCTTTTGTAAATCTTAAAATACAAAACACGTGTTTTTAGAACCATCGGATCTTGTCTGAGTGACATATAATGCGCCCAACTATTTGGGTACTAACTCGAACCCAAAATCTTTCAAATAACTTTTGATTAAGGTTTGTTCCGGTCATGGTCATTGTGATTGTGGACGGTGTGTCTGCCATGAAGTTGAACAAGGTGTTGGCATCTATACGGGCAGGTTAATAATTTTTTCATCAAACTCAATTTTTGTAATAGAAATTTTGATTCTGTTTGTCAATAATGATCTTGTATCTGGGCAGTATTTTTAAAATTTAAAGAAATTAAGCTATTTAATGGGGTAGGTTAATAGGTAACCCCCAATCAAGGATAGGTGTCCCTAAGAAATTTACATTGTAGTGTGTTAATATAGTATGAAGAGGGTAAACATTGCCTAGCAAATTAATCGTCTATTCCTGACGATTTTTCTAGGGGCGATTTCTCTTGGAAAGGTTGGTGGTACTCTCCCACAAAATAGTTATAAATATTTCCAGGATTTATGAAAAGCTACCCTATAAAGGAGAACCATATCGGTTCAACGGTTAGCAAGATACTTCGGTACAGACAGACAGACAAATAAACAAACACTTATTATTACTTTAATATAAGGATTTAGTAAGTATGTATATATTTACAATAAAAACCAAGTTTTTTCTAGGTATTGTGAGAGAAATCCTGTATCTGGGTTTGGGGCTTGCGAAGAAGTCAGGAAATAGTAACTTTCATCCTTCAATTAAAGACATATATCAAAGAGTTTAATCCTTTTCTCGTGGAAAATTGTATAAGAAACAATACATTTGTTATCATTATGGCTCAGAATAACCCAGCGGAAATATGAAACTAATCCAAAGCCATTTACTGTAAGAATGACAGAAAGGGAAAAAGGGTAGCTAAACGATTGACAAGAATAACTCGTAGAGTAGATTTGCACTTAATCAGATAGAACGAGTACATTGGACTGCAAAATATACTAGTACAGTACCCAAGGTTTTATGAACACATTATCTCATACCTGACACAAATCTTTGAGTACCTTTGCTAGATACTGATTAGCAGGTTCAAGCCAGCAGTACCCTATCTTTATTCAATGAGTAATTTTGATTCTCATCAATGGGAGTATACATTATCTTATTTACTATCCCTCTGACAAAATCTCTGACAATTATTGAGTGAAGTTAAACAGGGAGAGAGGGGGCATTGGGCTGTTTATTACATTAGTCCCTAAACTTTTATAACAATGTTTTCTTATTCATTGGTTTAACAACTTTGGGGACTGTTATTGAACTTTGATTGGTTGGGTCAACAAGTTGGGTGACAAAACGTTTCAAACACTAATTGTTATCTACATAAGGGGTAATTTTGTGTATTATGATTGGGGATGTACATCAATTTATCGTTCATTGACTTATCCCTTAAGATCCTTGGAAGTTACTTGAGCTACCAAACCTAAAGAGAGTGTGTGGAGTGTTTAAACTTTCAATCTGAGGAACAAGAAGATGATTGTTCTAAATGTATGTTTCAAACTAATATTATTGAGGTAAAAACTTTAAAGTTAACAATACATAGATTTTTTCCTCAATTTTTTTTGTCTTAGCATACTGAACGTTTAATTTAAACATATCAAAATTCCACTAATACACTTAGTGAACTTTATTGAAGAGGAGTAAGATCATCGAGAGAAAGTGATTTGGATCAGATCTAGTCATGCAATGACTTTAATAAATTACAAAATCTTAATAGGTAGCGGTTTCAAAACTATTCAACCAATACTTTTAAACTACAGAAGGGAAAACTTTATCTATCATAACTGGGAATTTAATTTTATCGCCAAGAAAAGTGAGAAAAAAATCGGGTGGAAGGTGGTCATATTTTTCTAGGCGCGATTCTCTTGGAAGGTTGGTGGTAGTTATAGTAAACACCTTTCCAGGACCTAGTAGAAGCTACACTCTAAAAAGAGAACTATATCGGTTCATCGCTTAGCGTGATATTTAGACACAGATACACACATATATAGACATCCTGTTACTTTGAAATAAAAACATTATCTTAACCCTGAAAATTATAGGTCTTAGGTTAAATTAGGTATACATAAGTAAGAGTTGGTATCCGTAAGATGTAATAATACAAATAATTTTGTTTAATTTAGATGAACACAACAAATATTATAGTAAACGAGGGAGTGACTATTTGTTCATTTGTTAACAAAAATAAATGTTCATATTCATTTACACTTGGACTTAATCTACAAGGTATTTATTAGTAGAGAAGCTACTCTTTAATTCACAGTGTCTGTCCGTAATGCTATGGGGAATATGTGTGTTACTCGGCTGCTATTTAAGAGAGACGGCTGATTTTTTAAAAAGATTCCAAATACCTATGAGCATCATCCAGAATTTTTTTTTCAATTTAATAATGGAAGGAATAATATTGTTTAAAATTATTATACTTTAGGTGTACCTGTAGTAAATTTAATATCACGGAATGGAAAGGTTGAGGTGTGTGGTACTCCACTAGCCATTGGACTTGGAATAGGTTTGTACATCTTTACATTACCGCACCTTGTAAGGGCGGGATTCTCCTTTGATCTAGAAAATCAAGAGCATAATTCGCGTTTAATGGGATACGATAACACCCAAGGATATTGGTTTACAGACAACCAACCCTTTGATTACACGACCTTAGTCTGAAAAGTCCTAACTTTGCATGGTAATGAACACAGTAATAGTGTCTGACTGATTATGACGTAACAAAAAAAACTAGCCAATGAGAGGCCTCTACAAATTTTACCATTGGTCAATAACGGCCTCTCATTGGCTAATTTTTTTGTTACGTCATAATCAGTCAGACACTATTACTGTGTTCCATGGTAATGAGTTGTGTAATAGGCCAAGGCATTCCCCCACACTCTAACTATTTATGTCGCACACTGGAGGTTCTTTTAAGGTTTTTTTAAGGTTCTTAAATTATACGCAGATACCAACTTTGAGACTTATGTGCAATTTTCCTTTAAATAAAAAAATTACAATATAATCACTAAACTTTTTTATACGACTGTCAATATTTAATAAACATGAATAGCGAAGTAGAAAATTCATTGATTAAAAAACGAAAAATGTGAATTAACGAGGAAGTGTTCAGTAGTCTTAATAAAAAGAGAAAAAAGGACGTAAGAAATAAATATAGAAAAAGTAAAGGCATTAAATCACGAAACTTTATTTGATGCAAGACCGACGAACCAACAGACAAAGTAAGTTGAATACTAAATGATTACTGTTAGTTCTTTATTTCATTCATATGTTTCCCTAAGGAAGAACATGAAAATTTCTGGATACCTTCAAAAATAAATATCTATTGCTTCTAAAATTTACATTGGTTATCTTCTCTTTTTGTTTACAGGGGCTGGAGTTGCAGTTATTGTTATCGGTATTCTAACTTTGTTAGCTTACAAATTATGCATTGAGGTAAAACTTTATGTAAATTGTATAGCATCCACCCGTTGCTGATAAGATAATAGGGTCAAATCTCAGTCCAAACCGATTCATAACTAAAAAAGTAGCTTCTGTTGCTTTTTAAGATTCATTTGGGCCAGACATAGCAGCAGCAGGTGTCATCACCAACCTATATAATATTACGAAATGTGGAACAACCCTTTAGACAACAAGCTTACACATTACCATTTATGCTTAAGAACTTGTATTATCTTTAATTTCAACAGATGGAGAAAGGGGATATTGGACTACAAATTGTACCTGAAATTTTAAAAACACTTTCTGCCATTGGATGGATTAAAAAATTTCGGATTTATTATTGGTCTTTACAAAGTATTAATTTTAATTATAATGATTAATTAGTGGCTGAAAAAACCTAAAATCTACTCTGTTTGAGTATTATTATTAATTTTTCCTAACAAAACATGCCCAAACAACTGAATACTTTATTCCTTAGATAAATGACCGGCGTGAGTATGCTAAGTTTGAGCGTGACCTGGACATGGCCAAGTCAGCGGTCAACCAGATGCCAAATGAAATATACAAGAGTCCAATTACAAAGTTTCAGAATCCTACTTATGGGAAATAACTTTTCTTTTTTTTGTATTATAAATTATTCTTATTGTATGTATTCGTTCTTGTTCTTGGTATTTAAAGCTATTGATCCATCTCTACCCAAGGCTATTTACACTCGCGCTACATATCTATCAGTGGTCTAACAGCAGACCAAAAAAAGCTGAAAGAAAAGGTTGAAGATTTTGAATTCCATTTATGTCAAAGGGGAAGAGCATATACATCGAATAACGAAGCACATTAATTGTAAATTTATCAATTTTATTTTAACTAAAATTAAAATAAAATCAAACAGACTAATGACATAGTACATTAATGTATTAATAAGATTTTTTTTTGTAGAATTAGATCTTTTGTTAATTAGATCTTTTGTAGCAAAGCCTGTAGATTATACGTGGATATTATGGCAGACGGAAAAATTGTCGTCAATTTAGGTTTCTATTTTCCCTGTCATTTGTTGGTCAGTTCATTCATTCGGTAGGAGGGATATCGTTATTTTAGCCTGCTTCAAGATTTGCTTTATTAGAGAACCTGACAATCTGGGGTAAGATCTAAAGTAATAATAGCTAAATAAATAGTAATAGATAAATTGATACATTTAAAAGATGCCATATTTTATAGAATGAATTTAGAATTATTATATGACGTCATTGTTAAATCTTCTGGTAGTTATTGTCACTAAATCATTCATACAAAGAATATCTTTGTTTAGAAATACTGGAGGATTTTTCTACAAATATTTAGATGTTTCCGACCCTAGTTTTAATCTGAGATTACAATTTTAATCTACGCAAAGAAGGAAATAATCCTCATCAATTTTTGGGGAGTGAAGCATCTAGTCAACTCACTTGTGGATTTGGTTTCAGCTCAAACAATATTAAATTTTGTAAATTTAAGAAATATAATAGTTTATTTCTCGCTATAATGCTTTTTAATCTGAAAAGTATCGTCTTATTGATCGGTATAACCATGAAGATATCTTTAATAACATACAGAAAAATATATAACCAACTATAAAAGGATAAATGAAAAAAAATAATTTTTAATACATACAATTCTTATCACGCAACCTTTGTTTGACAAGTTAGGTATGAAAAATTGTTGGAAATTAAAACCAATTTTAAAATTCAAGATCGACCCCCCCCCCTCCCCCCATAAACTTAGAACTTCGTGGATATAGTTGCAATTTTTAAAAGCAGAATCACACAAGCTTATCTGCGATGCAATTAAGTTCTCAGGATAAGAATTTGTTGGTAGCTATGAACCTACTTATCAAGCAACTTTTATCATACTTTCCTTCGCCCATGCTTCTCTTCCAAATGAGGGTGCCATTAATTAAAGTAATTTAATATGGAACAACTTTTTTTAACTGGCTAATTTACAATGAATACTCTTGTTCTTGTTTTGTTAAGTTGAAAAGAAGTAAATGAGAAAAATTTACATATCTTGATCAAATAAATGAACACAAATAATTTATATACATATTCATCAAGTATAAGATACATTCTGTTTCTTTAAAACTAGAAAATGAAATAATCTATACGTGGCAAAGCGCAGAAAAAAAGTTTGAAGATTTTTGAATTACTCAAAAACCAAGCAGGTGTGGATTTACAATTCTTTACCATTGATTTTAATCTGAAAGTAATTTTGTTTATCAAATTAGTGGGTGTACTTTAATTCATTATCAATTACCTTATCCTTTAAGATCACTGGGATTGTCTTTACTTTACCCTCACCATCAATACCACGTGTCTAATATAGCAATCTATGATACAAAGTAGAATAATGTCTGTCCGTCTGTCCGTCCCTTAAGATCTCGGTAACCTCTGAACCGATTGGATTCTACTCTTCAGGGAATATACCTACTGGTCCTCTGGTGGTTTTAGGCTATTTTCTTAGGGGGTGGGACACCTCCAACCCCCAAAAAATAAAAAAAATTCCCCATCAATTATTTTTGATGATGCAGATGATACTATTTGGTGCTGTACCACATGTACTACATTTTTTTAAAATTACCTCTTTAAGAAAAAGCCCCTAGAGGCTAGGGGCGAATACGCTAGTTTATAAAATGTTATTACATTTTTATTAAGCATAAGGTATTTTAATGATTTTCCAATATAAAAGTCTATGCTGTTACATAATAAAGTTTCCTCCTGGGATTATCAGAATCCAAAAATAATTGGGACCCGAGGGACACAAAACTGTTGCCAACATATTTAAATCTCATCACAAAGTGCACACTCACACACACATACACACAATTTTTGCAAATAACAAACATTTATATCATTTTTCAGTATTTGTAAAGGTTTTTGTTTTAAGTAAAAGATCTCTGTAAATTATCTAATTGATTCGCTTTTTAGGGAAGCTTTGTTTTGGATGTTTTATGCTATTTTACTGTCTTTCACAACACCTTCAAATGCAAAGTCCCTAGATGCTAAGGAGCAACCGCTAGTAAAATGATAAATCAGTGATAAGTTATTTTTCGTTGGTGTAGTCTCGAAGAGAATCATGATATATGTCTAAGTTTAAAAACTATACTAAATATTTTTGACAAATTTTATCTGTCTTTAAGTAAATATGATCATATTTGTGACTAAATGTATATCCAGTAAATATCAACTTTAAATATAATGTGACTATTTATTTACCTGGCGGAAAACTTATATGCAGTATATTCTTATTAAAAATGCTTTTAATATCATTAAACAATGAAGAAAGACCGATTTATATAACTATATTTATTTAACTAGATATAGAAAGATAATATTAACTACATAAAACTATTCACAAATATTTCCATTGATACTGGGCTGAAGTTAAGAACATACTGAACAAGAAGTCAAGCTTGCCTAGCAATAGAAATTGTGCTAATTATATTACAAGCTTAAATCTGTCAATAATTCTATAATTTTATACATAAATATGAAAGCTTCTTCTTATGCGATAACAAATAACATGTACATTATCATTATATATACGACATTCTGTCTACTTTTGGTTTAAGGTTTTGAAAATTCATGTCAGTGGTTTCAATATTTTTTATGATATCATCATAGGTTGCTGTTTTTACATATTTTTTACATTTACATGTTTATTTTTATTTAAATATAAATACATAAGGGAAAGGAATCTAACAAGAACAATTAATATTCACAATCACACTGGTAATAAAAAAATGTGTCAGCATAATTAAAATCTTTAGCTTGGTTATCCATTCAAACAAACTTACAAAAAACTTCAAATTTTTCTTATATCATTAAATTTTTAGAAAAAAATTAAATTTTCTTTATCATCAATTATAAAGAATCTTTTTAAAAGTTTTTTTTTCATTTACACCTAGATATGTAATAGGAAATAATACATACACTTTACATACATCAGTTGTTTCAATAAATAATTATTATTATTTTCACATTAGATTTGTAAGAAATTATTTCTCCTTTTGTCGCTACAAAAAAACTTATTAGAGTTCATTTAAAAATGGTTAATTTTTAAAATAAAAAAAAACATTAATATTGCAAAAAGCTTACTAGCATAATGTCATTTTAATAAAATTTTTATACATTTCACAATACATTTTATTATTATTTTACAATTAATAGACTATATTCGGCACTGTGACAAACATTTCTGTATTTTTTATAATAAAAAGAATAAATAAAATATAATTGATTCAGTCTGTAAGTCACAAAGCCGACCCTTACATCTATGAAAACCGTTTGGACATCAGTGTATTCATTTTTTTCAAAAAAATAAAATACCATTGTAATAAGAAATAAAATAAAATGCTATAATATCAAAGAGAAATTTAATAAAACAAATACTTCAAATATAAATTAAGTTAAAAAGTAAAATGTTAAAGATTGAGAAAGTTTTCATGAGCTACTTGGAATTAAAATGTAACAAAGTTAGAATCAGGTTTCAAAGAACTTTTTAATTTTACATTTAAAATAGATTTTAAATAGAATTTTTTTCCTTAATCAATTTTTAAATTTCTGCTGGTAACATTTAAGCTACACTTGAAATTTGAAACTAGAGATTCTGAATTTTGTGTGCCATTAATTCCACATTTTATTTAATCAAATTATGTTTAATTTTTTTAAAACATCACCAAAGAGAATTAATAAGCTATTGTTAGAAGTTAAGCAAAGGGGATAAGGCTGTAGTATAAAATGGTATTCTGATAATTTTGTCATGTGTAAATTTTATTTTTGCAGAATTGAAGGCACACCTACAAATTCAATGTAATAAATTGTATATCTGCCAGTGATTCTAGGTTTCCAAGTAGGCTCAAACAAAAATAAAGTAATTGAATTTAAACAAAACCATTTGATCAAATTAAAAAAGTTTAAATCATGTAAAAAACAACCTCACACAATTGGTGCAGAATATGTCTTATAAAAATCTAAATTAGTCTTGTTATTGAACAAAAACATGAGTTGCGCGTCTAAGATAAACGCGTAAAAAAGATATCTATATGCATTATGCTTGGATAAAGGTACTCCTAGACATGATCAAAGCTTTAAAAATAGCTTTAATCTACATTTAATTGTAGATTTATCAACTTTTTTTCAATCTTTGGATCATTGTGCTTTATGTACATTTGATAAGATAGAGGAGGGGAAAGGGGCGGAGTAGAGAAATAAGGAAGCAGTTAAAAGGTCCAAGGAATATTCCCATTGTCGGTTAGGAAGAGGCACAGTGAAATTCTAGTTCGTTTATGGGAAGTAATAAATATTCATTTTTACATTTAAGGTTTTACTCAATTAAAATCTATTCGCTAGGGATTAGTGGTCCCCAAATCATTTTTATTAAGCCATTTTTATCAAAAATTATAAAGCCTGATATGATTTTTTTGATTCTTAAAAACTTACAAACGAACATCCTAACTCTTTTTTCATTTGGCAAATTCTTCAGAGATAAAATTTGTTATTTTGGAAAGTTTTTTTTCACTGTTAAATTTGAGAAGGAATTGGGAATATCATTTAAAAGCTTTCAACAAAATAGAATCTTGAGTTGAATTAGAAGTAAATATTTGAAATAGACTTTAATACAATATATATGTATGTACATTGTACAATGAACATTTGTTCAAATAAAATTTATAAATATATCTATATAATAAATAAAATTAACAAATAAACTTTTTCTTTTAACAATAAATAAAGAAAAATAACAATTTTTGTAATTTATTCTGAGTTTAGCCTCAAGTTTTCGAAAAGACTAAGAAAAGATTTAGAACCAGAAAAAGTTGCAATAAAAACTTTCAACTTTCCTGGAAAATCTTTTTAGATTTAAGAACAGTTCCTAAGTTTTTATTTAATGAACACCATATTTAAGGTTTTTAGAAAGCCATATGTCAATTTATGAAAGCCATGGAATCAGCTACAAATTCAAGTCTTTGTAATTTTAATAAAAAAACTTTTAAAGAAATTGAGAAACATAAATTTAAAAAATTAATTGAACAATAATAATTCACAACCACAGTATAAGAAATGGGTTTAGTAAAATATAATTACAATAACAAATTAATTTAATAAAACGACATCAATAAAACAAATATGTCATAAATAGAAAGCCTAAGTTAAGTTGAAAACCTGAATTTTATTTATCTGTTAAAAAATTTCTTCGAATTTTCATTTTTACATTTTGAAAGTCTTTGGATTTCAAGAATCATTTAGTTTTTTTTCATATGATTCATTTAGTAATCATAAAATATTGATTGTTATAAAATCTAAAGATTGTTTTAAATAATTTTATTATAATAAACAATTAAAAGATGACCAGAGAAGCAGAATTTACAAGTTCCATTGTCATTCAAGTGATTTTATCTTTCCATTTTATTTTAAATACATCCATTGTTTGTTTGAGTGTTTTTTATCATTTTTCATTCCATTGTTTAATTTATATAAGGGGAGATATTTTCCATTGACAAATAATCATCAGTATTACAGTTTTTACTTTTTTTTGGTTCCATAAGTTTCCATTGTTTGGTTAGAATTGATTTCACATAGTTTTCATCTCTCATGGGAGTGGGAGTTACAAATATGTGTACATACGGGATACAACAATACATTTTATCCTAAAAATATAACAACATTAAGGTTTTAAGGAGAGATTGGTACTGAATAAATATCAGCAGTTTCCCGCAAATTGCAAATGTACCACGTAGTTTTTAGGCTTATTTTAGGTTAGGTTAGTCTAGTTTCAGGCAAGTACGTACGAATATTGCCCATCAGAGACCCCTGTAAGGGCTATGAATATATTAGGTGTTCCAAAAATAGATTGAATTAAAAGGACCTAAACACTTTCACATAAGAAAATCTATAAATGTTTTACTGTAGTATATTTTTATGATTTTTAAAATTTTTTAATGAATTTATTACTTTTTTTTCCTTATTTGAAATTTTAAAAAAATATATGAACCTGTTAGTATTGTATGGTGCATAACCAACTTGAGCATTGCCTTTCTCAGATATTTAATGCCTAAAAGGGTTGCTTGTATTGCCAGAGGTGAACGGATTTGCTGAAGATCTGGCAGCCGCCTGAGCTTCTGATCCTCCTTGGTCCTGAAAACAGGGTTACCGTCTTTATTTTTGGTTTTTAGGATTTTTGTTGGGTAAACAAAGTTCATTAAAACCACATTTTATGTCCTACTTTTAGACAGATATACAATAATAATTTTTTTTTAGTTTTCCTAGAAATATTTTAATGTTGTAAAAAGTATTTATACCTGCATGAGACTACTGCTTTCTGTAGCTGGAACAGCTGTTTGCTGAATCATGCTTGTGTCAACATTTGGGTTGGCGCCATAACCATTTCCCGCCTTTTCTGTGTCCATTTCCATTGTCTCAACCTCCAGAGGGGCCTTCGCCCATTCCTGGATCTAGAAATAATTAAAATTTTATAAACTGAATAAAGCTAATATTGCCTATCAAAATATTAACTGAACTAATAGATTAAATAATTAATTTGTATATTGATTTAGATGAAATAAATTGAGAAAAATATTTTTTTCAGTATGGCTTCGACACCGATTAATATCCGATGGATTAGAACTGATTCTCGGCCATACTGAAAAATTATATATAGTATCGTATAGCCAACAATTTTCCACGAACATTAAAATAAAAATCATAAAATTATTAGTTTTATTAGTCCGGGACTTCGGCCCCTCGGGGCTAACAAAACTGTTTTTTTTTCTTCTTATAATTTTCATATAGATTTCCGCAGAAAGCGATGCGATAAATGACTGTTTTTGCAAACCTCTCCACTGGCAAAGATGGCATAGAAGATGACTCCAAAGAAGTGAATGGATGATGCAATGAGGAAGACTGTCTGCCACTCTGCCATAATAGTCTCCATGTTGTCATGATTCTTTGTGATCTGTTCAGTTGTTATCGGGCAAATCATACCTATAATCATTATATATAATATATGCCATAGGATAACTGTCCATCCGTCTGTCTTACTGTTAGAATCTCGTGAAATCTGAACCTATGAGGCTCTCATTTGGGCACAAAATATCCGTAGAGGGTAGATTTGAAGCAGATTATTTATACTATTGTGGTCTGCATTTATTGATTCTTTGTATTGACTTTATACTGCTTTCAATCAATGCTATAATGGAGGTGGACTATAATCTCTCCTAGAATTCATTACCCCACTCTCCCCATGGAAATGATGAAGTTACAGGAACAGGTATTCAAATTTTATTTTTGTAATAATAGTTTATTGTAGTAAGGCTTTTCGCTTAGCCTCCGGATGGACCTTGGGTGGTTTAAAGCTATTTTCTATGCGAATAGGAAATTTATAAAAATTGCTATTGAAACAAATATTTTATAAGAAGCTATTTATAATGCCTATAAAAAGGGGATAAATTAAAAACTTTTGGCCGAAAAATCCCGAATGACGTCATATTAGAATAATGGACTATTCTGATATGATGCCATTCGGGATACTTCGGTCAAAAGTTTTAAAATTTATACCCTTTCTTCATAAACACTATATATAAAGAGCTTCATTTTAGAATTTTTAGAATGTATTCTGAAATTTTGTTGAGACAATATTTTCTATCCTTTATTGTTACAAGAGGCATAGCAATATTAAAACAAAAGTTGAATAGCTACTCTAGATGTAGATCTACATTCTCGAGTACAGGGGCGTCCAAGCTTTTTTTTTGGGGGGGGGGTAAAAAATTTTAGGGGGGGGGGTAATTCGTGTTTGGGGGGGTAATTAAATTTTTTTTTACCCCCCCCAAAATTTTTACCCCGGGGGTAAAATTTGATTGTGGGGGGGGGTATTTACCCCCCCTAAAGTCTGTTGGGGGGGGTAAATACTCCCCCCAAATCTGTTGGGGGGGGGTAATTACCCCCCCCAAACTAATTTACCCCGGGGGTAAAATTTTTGGGGGGGGTAATTTAATTATGTAAAAAAAGCACCTACCTAATCTATTAAGTTAATAAGTACTATCCTATAACATAAAGTAGTAAGTAAGGTTTATTTGACTATAGCTTCAGATTTCATTACTTTTAATACTGAGTTCTCCTTTTTAGGAAAGCTTCACATAGATCCCATGATGGTTCCACACTATTATAGGTCAATCCTTTGAGTGGTTTTAGGCTATTTTTCTCCTCCCTTTTTACCCTTTAGAAAACACGAGTTCTTAGATGCTAAGGGCGCCACTACTATTCAAATATATAGTAGTATCTCATTCTTTAGAACATAAAAATACAATAATTAACTCACTAACCAATGAACCAATATGATTATACTTTAAAGTGAAGCGTCTTATAGGTCCTGGTAAGTTTTATAAATAGTTTTGAGACACCCTGACATCCTCCCAAAAGAAATCGCCTATAGAAATTCTTTTTCATTATTTAATGAAATATTTAATTTAGTTAGGTATCTATTTTATGGAATCTTCAGTGCTTTACAATTACATCATAGATCCCCCCCCCAAAAAAAAATTTTCAGTAAAATTTTTTTTAAGAACATTCAATTTGGGGGGGGGGTAAATACCCCCCCCCAAAAAATTTTGTTTAAAGAACATTTATTTTGGGGGGGGTATTGTTCAAAAAATTTTGGGGGTAATTTTTTTTTGGGGGGGTATTGTTCAAAAAATTTTGGGGGTGCCTACGGCACCCCCAAAATCGTTTGGGGGTGCCAAATGGCCCATTACCCCCCCCCCCTTGGACGCCTATGCTCGAGTAGATCTACTTGAGTCAAATCTCCGAGATCTTGTCTACAAGATTTGTACAAGATGGACTCTGTACAAAAGTTGATAGTTTTAAATTTAAGCAACAATCATATCCGATGATCAAAATGTAATGAATACCTAATAATGTAAAAAAGCAACAGATTTAACAGAAGTAACTTGTATTTTGTATATTAACTAAATGGATTTAATATTATTTGGATCTTAAACCAGATTATCATGAACTCTAATAAAGTGAAACTTGTAGCGGGCTAAAACCACGATCCACCCCATCCCATCTCCTCATACTGGATGAACGAACTGATCAATGAATGACATGTGAAATGTCAACCTTAATTGAAGAAAAATTTTCCATCTGTCATAATATCCACGTGTAATTGTATTCTACATATATCATTATCTAATATCTATGCTCCAAATATTGTTGATACCAATTTCAAAGAACACAAAAATAAGTATGCTACACAAGCGGCAGAATGACTCTGGTCGACCCTTGTCTACTATCCCTCTCTCCTTCAACTGTCTACTCTATTTATCCTCTAGGGCAAATAAAGGTATCAAAATAAAGGACAATTATATTCCAAAAATGTAAATGACAGAAAAAAGTCAGTCATTTTATGTATCTTATGCTTTTAAAAACTTAATTTTTTCAAGCTATCAATATACTATCCATCTATCTTGAAAATAGGAATAAAACCGACTACCTAGCTATCTATCTACATTTGTCTAAGTCATTATTCATATCTTCTACTTGCTTTGCACGTGCAGAACTAAGTGCATGACTTGTCAATCTATATATAATCTAAGCTGGAAGAATTATCTTCCTTACTATCAATCTAAATTTTTCTATGTTTTTTACTCTATTGTGTAGAATTAACTACCTGACTACTAGTCTGTATGTCTGTATGTTTTATTTTTAAACATCCCTCTTAAGCAAACAAATGACTTTCAATCTATATATTTGTAAGTGATTAATCTTATAAATCTTATATATTGAACTACCTAACTATATGTCAATATATTCCTATGTTTTTTATTCTTTACCCAATTAAATCAACCAATTTACTTTTCATTTTATCTTTTGCTAATTTGGTAGAATCTACTACCTGACTATCCTTCTATGCTGAGACGAATCAACTGCCTGACTATTATTCTATAACTTTCTATGCGAAGCTCCATCTTTGTACATATGTATAATCAATTACCTGTCTATCAATCTATATTCATCTATGTAATTTTTTCTAATATATCCCATATAACCAACTACCTTCCAATCTAATTGTATCTACACGACTGTCAATCTTTCTATGTTATTATTATTCTCTATCCTTTATTTCTGCTCTACTTGAACTAATCAACTTCACACATCATCTTACAATTATATTCAATCAAAACAACAAAAAAAAAACAATTTCGGATTTGATTGTGGATTTAATAAAATGTTTCAATCAACCAAACTTTTGTTTGACCTTAAATGGACGTTTGAATTTTCGAAACATTAGTTGGAATTTCATGTAAAGTATATTTCACGCGACATAGAAGTAATAGGTATCTTATTATGGCTATTTTCATAATGTAATTAGGGCTACATCATTGGAACACCTTTTCAAAATTCCCCTCTTTTGATTTTAAGCTTATGTGAGTTTCATTATATGTATGTTGGCAATCTGTTGAAAAGTAGAGCAGGCTTTTATATTTTGATTTTAAAAAAATCATTTGGCAAAGGTAGGAATTAGTGTTTTAATCCCCCACCTTAATCCACGCTGTACCTCATTAAAACAACTGCCATGCTAAATTTTAGCCTTCTACTGCTGTTTTTAAAGTCTTAGAAAACATATCTTTACGGAAAAACCTTAAATACACCCCCTCACCTCATTTTAAAAACAATTCTCCAAGATTAATACAAATAGGAATAGGTAGTTAGTACGTAAAAATATGCTTTATCGAACAAATTTTAAATCTTAGGATATGAAATGTAACACTTTCCTGTATTACATGAAAAAAAAAAACTATAAATGATCAACTCCGGAAACAGAATTATATAAACTAACATTACAAAACCTAACAAATTGCTAAAGAGTAGACAGACAGGCAGACAAGCGTCCTTATATTAAAAGGATGAACCAGTTCTTTACCTGAGAAAGTTCCAACACCGTTGCTAATACCCATCAGGATAGAGGCGTAGCGGGGGGCAATATCCAGGTGGTTCACATTGAATCCAGAGATGGCGAATCCAGAGCAGCCAACAGCAATGACCAGCGCAACAACGGCGGTCAACTTGTCACGGGTCATGCCGACAACGATCAAAAATAGGGCCTCGCCGCCGAATCCGCCGCAGTTGAAGATTTTCCTAACTGCCGTTGTGCTGAGAATTTTGTTACGACGCAGGTAGTCGGCCAGTTGGCCTCCCAGCGGGACAATAATGGTCATGATGAGATGGGGCAGGGCGGCCAGGGTGGTGCCTTCGGCAATGCTCATGTTGAAAACCTCCTTGAAGTACTTAGGCTGGGTGATGAGGAGCAGATAGAAGGTCCAGGAACGGGCAAAGTTGGCAACGATAATGGCCCAGACAGGCATGGAAGTAAACACCTGAAAAAAAAGAGTCTTGTTTAAAAATATGACAAAAGCACCTAAAATTATATTATAAAAGAATAAAAAAATCATCGGAGGCATATGATGAACCGATTATTTTATGCTTTTTGGAAAGCATCGTAAGATTTTTAATTTTATCTGAGGCTTTACTCGCATTTAATTTTCATATTTAATTTACAGAAAACTCCACACTAAGTATTAAGCCCGTACAAACTTGGATTAAATTCGTTGCTTTTATGTACAGAATTACTATATTATTATCCATATATAGGATTTCTAATGATATAAATTACTAATATTGTTACTGATTAAGCAATATAAGTATATATGCAATACATATATTAATATATTTAATGTACATTATACAAACCCATAAACATTATTGATATATTTAAAAAAAATGAAAGGATATGCAAATGAGCTAAAAGTGTTTTGTTGTAAAAGTGTAAGCAAATGTAACAATGAAATATATATAGAAAATACAATAAAAGTAAGTCATTACTTACCACACTTTCAAAATCATTTAGATAATGTATATTGTATGTAGTGTAAAAAGTAAAAGTTAAAGCATTAAGTGAACATCTAATAAATTTTAGTTTAGAATGAAACAGCGTAAAGTGCCTCCAAAAATGACTTCGTACAATAAAATGACCAATCACAGGTCAGTGTACATTGTAATAAATCAATGGTAAAATTCATACAGGCCTCTCATTAGTTTTGAAGTCATTTTTTTGGTGGCACTTTCAGCTGTTTCATTTAGAATGACAAAAATTATCGGAAATAAGCTTTATAGAACCCGCTATGCATTTATAAAAACAATTAATCCTCAACTAATTACCTTAATCCAGGGAGTTGTCGATATAGTTGGCTGCTTCGCTTTGGAGTCGCCCAATGATTTCTCAATATACATTTGCTCCCTTGGGGAGATAGATGGATGCTTTGCGGGTTTCTCAAACGAGAGCCAAAGCCAGAACATGTACCAGATAATTCCACAGGAGCCGTAGAAATAGAAGGGGGCGTACCAGCCTATACCCTCCGCCAAATACCTAAAACAATAGGAATTTTAGCTACAAACATAAAATTACATGACCATAAAACTTTTTAGGATTTAAAGTTATTATCTGCTAAATTTCAAATGTTTTTCAAAGTAAAGGTAAATAAAAACAAATAGAAGTACATTTTTAAGTTCAAAATGCAGTAAATAATCTCTTTTATAATCTAAAAAATGTGAAATCACGCACCCGCTAATAGGCATGCCAAGTACAGCCCCACCATAGGATCCACTGAGGGCCAGGGTAGCCAGGCGGGACCTCTCCAGGGGAGGAGCCCACCATCTCCAGATTCCGTGACAGGCAGGGTAGGTTACTCCCTCCACCAGGCCCTGACAAATAAAAATTTTGATAAAATATTTCAAAATTATGTGTGTTACAAACTTACTATAGCTATATCTATGTTTTATAGTAACTTAATACACTTTTGCTGAATGATCATATTTTTTTCAAGATTCATACTTCCTACTTACTCTTACTCTTTCTCTCTCTCTCTCTCTCTCTCTCTCTCTCTCTCTCTCTCTCTCTCTCTCTCTCTCTCTCTCTCTCTCTCTCTCTCTCTCTCTCTCTCTCTCTCTCTCTCTCTCTCTCTCTCTCTCTCTCTCTCTCTCTCTCTCTCTCTCTCTCTCTCTCTCTCTCTCTCTCTCTCTCTCTCTCTCTCTCTCTCTCTCTCTCTCTCTCTCTCTCTCTCTCTCTCTCTCTCTCTCTCTATGAAATAGCAAATAAATTAACCTAAATTGTAATAAAAAGACCTAACTTAATCAAACTCTAAAAGCGGTTAAAGTATTGGGATTACGCCTCTTAAATTTTACATAATTACACCTTTCAGCTAATTTCCAAATCTAAACTAAAATACAAAATTTGCTTTTTTGTGTTCACATTTGTCTATTGATTGAGTGAAATGAAATTAAGAGGCTGTGTAACGCTCTAATAACTTCAAATTGTCAGACAGACACCCTGTGTATCTTTAGAAGCGTAGCTATTATATAACAGGAGTACATCTTGACGTATATTCGTCTATACATGTTTGTCAGCAAAATGGGATTTACTCAACTGCTGTATAAGATAGACCTTTGATTTTTGTAATTGTTTCCTTATGAAACATACATATCTTTATATAAAAGTTACAGGATGCCTGTCAGTCTTTATGTGTGTGTTGATAACCGTTTTCTTCCCCAACTTAAATTCAAAGCGTTAGGTTGACCTCCATCCTGTCTCCTCAAGATGCCCCTATGGCCCGTAAAGGGTAGTCTAGGGGCTTGCAACTTGTTAGATTAATATTATCCTTGCTGCGCTACTCATGGAAAATAATTGTTCTATTCTGTCTTAGAAACTAAATTTTAAATTATGAATGGAAATTTGATTAATTATTTCTGGTAATGAGATTATCTAAATCAAAATAAATATATTTTGATTAAATAAGAGTAAGTTTTGAAATGGGTTTATTTGTCTTTAGTATCTTTTACATATAAAGGGCGTGCAAAAAAAAATGCGGACATTTTTAAAATTGAAATTGCGCGGCTTGTGTTAATAGTAGAAAATTCTTATGCATATCGTTAGAACCTGAAATCTAGTTTTTGAAAATATAAGAACGAATTCTGTGCTACGTATAGTTAGGGAGCTACGTGGTGAAATGTTCCTATTGCCTTAAAACTTAACTTGCGAGTAAATTATCAAATATCAAAGTATAAAAAGATTGAATAAAAAAATTGCAAAACAAGTTTATTTTTTATTTTAAAACAATGAATTCAAGAAAAATTATAAAATTAACTAATTTATTAACAAACTAACAACAAACAAAGAAGTTAACAAACTATTAACAAACAAAGAATATTTCTAGCAGTAGAAACACAAACACCTGTAGTGGCAGCAACTTTTCTTAATCCAGGTGTTTTTTATTCAATAACATTTTTTTCACTCTTTTCTGTACACTCTCTGGTGTTTTCTTCCGCCCATTAAATCCTCTATGCTTTAACGACGAACCTGTTTCTTGGCATTTAGTGTAATTTCTCACCAGGAATGAAGATCTTGTTTGTCTTGTAAGATTATTCCATACCTGGGATGCAGATCCACTTTTAAAAAATTGTCTAATCTCTCTTATGCTTGCTCCAGGGTACTTATTCATAAAAGTTTCAATCTTAACTTTTATTTGATACCTTGTTGAAGGATCCATTGTTTACAAATACAGTACAAATATTCGTAGATTTTTTCATATTTAATTAGAAGATTTGTATGACAAATAAATACAAATATTTAAAAAGCTCTAAAAATATGTTTATTTTTTTTCTCAATATTTTTTTAAATTTTCTGGTTTACTCGCAATTCAATACTAAGGCAATAGGAACATTTCACCACGTAGCTCCCTAACTATACGTAGCACAGGATCCGTTCTTATATTTCCAAAAACTAGAGTTCATAACGGTTCTAACCATATGCATAAGAATTTTCTACTATTAACACAATCCGCGCAATTTCAATTTTAAAAATGTCCGCATTTTTTTTTGCACACCCTTTACTTTATAAAACATTAGTTGCTTCGCCCCTGGCCTTTAGAGAAGGGCTGGGAAAGTCAGAAAATTAGCCTAAAACCACATAAAGATATTTATGAATCTTACTTGATCAGTACAACCCATTTGAACCAGCAATTTCCGAGATCTTAAGCTTAAGCTAAAAAAAACTTTCTATTGTACATTATAGAATACATTTCAAGCCTATGCTTTAGGTAACATTTTAGAATAGTACTTTAAAACTAGTAGAATAGTACTATTCAGGTAAAATTTAAAAAGTGTTGCAACTCCATAATCGCTTTTATTGATATTGCTATCCTTGTTTTACATAATAACTAGCGACTTCGCACCTAGCATCTATGGGCTCTGTATTCAAAGGAGTAACAAGGATGACAACATCCGTAAAACCGAAGAACTGAAACGGTAAGACAAACAGACATTAACACTTGTATAGTGTCAGAACTGAATAATCAGAATATAAATGTATAAGAGTAGAAGCAAAATTGAAAGTAAATTTGTTGTCAAACTACTTGATACAGGATATTGTTAATGGACATATCTAAATTTTTAGGACTTGATTATAGAAAAGCTTCGCTTTTAAAAAGAGAGAAGAAAATAGCCTAAAACTTTCCCAAGGCTTAAATTTAAAATAAAATTGACTAAAACCATCGCTGGACCTATGTGAAGCTTACTGATGCTTCAAACAAAATAACCTTATCTTATAGTATTGGGAAAAAAGATTGGATACAATGGTTTATATTTTTATCTATAAATATTTTTTATGGGTAAAACTTGGCGACCCTCATTTTGATTATATTCTCGTCATACTTTACAAACTTAAATCCCATACTAAGCCCTTCGCAGCCTTTCTGAAAAACAACCAAAAAATATTTATAGAACAATTTGTTTCTCTTTCTTATAGAAAAAACAATTATTTGCACACCATCTGTATTTTTTATTCTTTCTTGTGATGAAACATTATTATGAATAGATGGGATAAAATGCCCTGTTAGAAAGAAAAAATGGTTCATGACTAATTTGATTACAATGTTTGAACATAACATTTCTCTTCTCAATTCATCCCTCCAACATTAGCTTTTACATTCAACACCAATGCTAATATTCTCGTTCTATCTATATAATTTACTGTCTATCTATCTAATTTGCTATCTTTTTTTCTATCTAATATGGTATCTATTTGTATATATAATTTGCTATATATCTATAATCTAATAGGCTATCTATCTATCTAGTATACTATCTCTCTATCTATCTAATGTGCTATATCTTTATTATTAACTCTATATTCTCTAATAAAATTCAATTCGAAATTGTATATTTAATTTACATCCTCTTAAAGTACATAAAAGGCATATTAAAAGCAGTTTGATTTCAGAATAACATTTGACTAAATAATATATAATAAGCTTATATTTTGATTTATATTTATATTTTAGGCAAATTAAGGGGTAAGAAAATGTACAATAAAATGATATACATCCCCAATGATGATATAACTTTGGGTACTAGTTTAGTATTCAGTGTAATGTCCCCTCCCTCCATGAGATAACTTTATTCTGTAAAATCTTTTAAACTTACAAATAGCAATAGTAATATTATTGGCTGATTGTAATTATTATCTGATTAAATTTTTTTTTTTTCAAAATTAGCTTTTTATGTCTTTTTAATTACAAGTGGCTGCGCCCCTAGCATCTAAGAGCTCTAAATAGTAAAAGCAAGAAACTAGCCTAGAACCATCTAAGCCATAATAGCCTAGAACTATCTAAGTTTGAAAATAAACTGACCTAAAACCATCCCGGATCCTATTTAAGTGTTTTTTTTTAGAAAGACGGACTCAATCATTTCTTTAGTCATAAACTTCAGTCTTTAACATAAAGCAAAATAAAATCTTATTACTTTATATAATTGGATATAAAGTAAGTATACCTGCATGACTCTGACAGCAATGACTGCCTTCGGATCCAGCAGAGTAGCCGCAGGAATCAGCAAATTCAAGCAGGACGACAGAAAGATGGCAGTTCCAAACAACCGGTTGGCCGGAAACTTTGATGCGAGGAAACCGCCAGGCAGCTGGGTCACAATGTAGCCCCAGAAGAAGGAGGCGTCCACATAACCGATGGTCTCGGGGCTCCAGTGAAACTCTGAGATCTCCGTCACTTTGCCCGTGTTGTCAGTTTTGTTTGACATCATGGAAACTGTGGCAACTCCGACATTGCAACGGATACCAAAGGAAATAATGAATCCGATCATCACCAACAGAGCCTAAAAATAAAGAGGGTATGATAACAAATTTAGGATCAAATTTTGTACAGTACATAATATGTACATTTGGATTATTTCGAGTTTCTGAGAACTCTTTAAAGGTTATATACTAAAATTGTAAATCACAAATATTGATTTAACTTTCTTAATGGTTATTTGATTTTGCCCTATTTGAATATGCGTACAATTTTTGGACTGCTGAGTTTACCTTATTGTTACAAGAATCATCATTCAAAGAAGGAGAAAAAAGAGGAGAAAAACTAAGCAATATGAGAAAACTATACGGATGTCTTTTAGAGTAGCTTCACTACGAAAAAAATTACAATAAATTCCCCGAACTAATGAATAATAATAATGCACATTTTTATTCATATAACAAAAATTACTAAGATTATTAGACAACAAGGCAAATTTTTTCCCAAGGAGCATAGCAATAATAACTAATATTCTAAATGGAAAATTAATAGTAGAGTAGGGTATAGTAATAATATAGTCTTATAGAGAGAAACTGAATAGATACTATAAACGTAGAGATTGTAGATTTTCAACTAGACACTTAAGACAATTAATGAGTGATCGTTGGACAGACGGACGTACAGACAACACCAAGTTATAAAGTAGCTGCGCTACTAATAAATTAGTAGAAGAATATTTGTCATTTCTCACATTCATAAACTTATCATGGGATCAATATTACAAAATTAAGAAAAATGTGAAAGAGAAATATTACGAAATTAATTATTTTAAAAGATTAATTTAGTGAAAAATGTAAAGTTAGAAATATAGGGATAGATATTTAGGAATAAATAGTAAAAGTATTTCATTATTAGCATGGCTTATGGATATAATAGCTGAAGAAAAGCTATACCTTCATAGTTATTTCTCGCATCGTATTATAAACGGCTTTCCGCGGATATAGAATGTACAATTATGAGATTAAAACTAGTTTTTTTAGCCCCGTGGTGCCAAAGCCACCGGCTAAAAAAACTGGTTTTAATCTTATGATTGTACATTTTTATATTCGTAGAAAGCTGGATATAATACGATGCTAGACATAGTTTTTTCGTATGGATAAGAACCGGTTCCTATCCACCGGATTCGAATGAATACGAGAAATATTATTACATAATAATTAGTTTTATATGCTATCCTTACTTAAGTAACAGGATGTTTGTATGTGTGTCTGCGTGTGTATCTGTGTGTCTGTACCGAAGGATCTTGCTAACCGCTGAACCGATCGGGTTCTCCGTAACAGGGTAGCTTCTCATAGGTCCTGGGAAGGTTTATAACTATTTTGGGGGAGGGTACCACCAGCCTCCCAAGAGAAATCACAATAAAATAAAAAATATTAAATATTTCCGCCGCATAGTGTCGCTAGCATAGTCGCGCTACGTAGTCGCGCTGCGTAGACGCTTGAATTTAACAAATGATAACATAGACAAGTTATTTCTTAAATTAGATATTTAAAATAAAAAAAAATTTAAAGGCAACTAGAGGCCTCTAGGGGCGTAGCCGCTAGTAGAAAAGTAAAGTATTTTAAACCCTTAAAATAGCGGTAAATAGCAGGAAAAAATATTTTAAGGCTGCTTAAAAACTTGATGTACAAATTAAATAGTTGTTTTGATTTAAGAAAAAAATTCACCTGTGTATAACGTTTGGTGAGATTACAACAAGGACATTCAGGTTGGCAGTACTGGTCAACTTTACGCAGCTTGGGCCTCTCCAGCTCGGGGAAATCCTCCGGATTTGTCAAATCCGCGGCCGTCAGGTCATTCTCCACCGTCTTGTCCACCCCCTGGTTGGCGTCTTTGAAGTCGTACCTGTCGTAGGCGCCCTCCTTGCGGAACACCCTGCTCGCGTTCCCACTGACCGATGATATTCCCGACTTCACTTTGAACATGAAGGCGCCCTTCACATCCTCTGGACACTCCTCGTGCGCTGTCTTCTCGTCCAGGTGGGCGTTGTTGAAGGCGGCCTCCATGCCCGCCTGTACGCCGGACAACCCCGCTCCTCCCGACATTTCCCTCCGAGCCTGAAATAATTATACAGCATTATTAAAATTATCAATATCTATAATCAGGATTTGGCACTAATAGTAGGTGTTTTTTATATTCAAAAAAATAATAATTCAGAGTCTGGGTCATCATTGAAACAATAAAATCGGTAGAAATGTTGGCTCTTGATTTTCTAAAGTGTATTAAAAAATCCTTATGATGAATTTCAAATAAAGTAACTTGAACAAATTGTTGCAATAAATCTCAATTAACAAAATATTTTATAAATAAGTTTAGTTAAAATTTCATAGGTAAATGATTAAGCAATTTATTACGAAGATTTCATTTCTTTTGGTATGCCTATTCATGATTACACAGTTACTAAAATATAATTTCAAAATAACATCTTAAGAGTATTCAATACCTAAGCGTAGTTCAAACGCCAATTGTAGCTTATTACCTTTAAATAATATTTACATTGACGCAATATAACTTTTTGTTATGAATTAATTTATCAAATATAATGAAACTAAAACTAATTTGTAAATAATAATATTGTAATATTTCTATTGTATAAAAAAATCAATACAGAGCTATAATATTTTTAAAGTAGCACGGTTACTCTTTTAGTAAGACGAGTAGGTCTGTCTACTCTATTTTTCCTTTTAAACCTAGTTGAGTAATTATTTTATAATTAACTCTTTTAAAATTAAAGATATGTTAGTTGAATAGTTTTGTTACCCTAAATAACAGTCGTCGGACACAGACATCTGTTAAGCTTAAGAAAAAATATCAGACAGAAGAATATTTGGATCTACTGCAGTTCACGGTAAAATATTGCTGGTAACGAATATTGCTAAAAATCTATGAATTTTAAAGGCTGCTAGCTGCCAAACGGCTGAACGTACAGATCATACCCGTACACCATTTTAAGCGGTATAAGAAGGCCTACAAATAATCTGGAATAGCCAAGATTCAATGATGCACAGGAAAATCTTCACTGAAGAAAAAACGCGTAAAATAGGCCTTTTTCGCGCATTTCTCTGCACTGCGAGATAATTCTGCATTATTGATTTGTGGCTATTCCAGATTATTGGTAGGCTTTCTTATGCCGCTTAAAACAGTGTGCGGGCATTATCTGTACGTTCAGCCGTTTGGCAGCTAAATTAAAATTCATAGATTTTTGGCAATATTCGTTACCAGCAATATTTTACCGTGAACTGCAGTAGATCCGAATATTTTTGTTTATATTTAGTCTATGGTTCAATTCCATTATACGAGAGATTAAATTTTTGGACAATATAATTACCCAATGCAAAGCTTTATCCAATAAAATTCAACTGATTTTTCGCTGACATATTAAATGGATAAAATAAAATCATTGTGAACATAGTAAAAATACACTACAATTCTACAATATTCTGCTTTGATTTTATTCTTTATGTCCCACATAATCTAAATATTCGTCCCAGGTTTACCTTGTGTTATCGAATAGCTTCGCTACTACTGGAATCTACTATAGCATTATCCTTGTTTAATTTGACAAAAGAATCCCGGTAATTACGTTCAGATGAAAGATTAGAAATTTAATAAAGTTTTACAAATATAATATTATTAATTTCTTCATTATTTTCCCATCACAGGGGAAAGAGATATGGTACATTATATACCATAATGATTTACGTTAGGCTGTTAATTACACTAGTCCCAACAGTTGTATATTAACGTTTAAACTACTAATTGTAATCTACAAAAGGTGTAATTTTAAGCATCAATTAATCGGCCATTGTCTTATCTATTTAGGCCCCTTGCTCCTCTCCCTATCAAATTGTCAATTTACATCCCTAACATTTATCAACCACACTTAGTTTAGAAATTTTCGGCACTCTTTGCACACTACTCTTGCAAATACTGATGAACGCGGTGATTAATTTAAATAATAACACTATATTCTAGTAAAAGCTATTTCAAAATACAGTTTTTCTTCAATTACACTGTCCCTGTTTCCGTGAATGAGGTATTAATCTTAATCCTAATCTAAAATAGGATTTTATTATTAAGAATTGTGTCAACTTTTCTTTTATATAAATTAAAAACAAAAGAAATAATTTTTATGAGAAAATAAAATTTGGTTATGTGATAAGAATATGACTTTTATCAAATATTATTCATTTAAAAATAAGGGGGAGGTCATTTTCTAGTAAATTCCGTAAAAGTGTGTAAAGGTGTGTGTGTTATATGGCCTAAAAATAGTAATAGAACGATAAGGTGCTCCCTTTTGTTCTATTCAATAGGGAATACAAATATATAGAGCACCTTATCGTTCTACTACTATTTTTAGGCCTTATAACACACACACCTTTACGGAATTTACTAGAAAATGACCTCCCCCTTTGTGTACTAAATTAACATACAAAACCTTCTTCCTTCCAATCAATATAAAAAACATTTTTTTTTATCCTATTTTTGTGTTAGTGCAAGTCCGGGGGTTTTATAATAGGATGAAAATTAAGATAAAAGGTGGCCAGCTCATAATCAGTGTTTACGCTTGGCTGAACAAATTATATTGGTGTCACAATATAGGATTTTCAACAAAATATATCAGAAATAGATTTTATTTAGTAACAAGGATGACAACATCCATAAGTAGCGAAGCACAAAAAAATAGTAGATGAGAATACTTACAAGTAGATTTAAAGTGTATTTATTAAAATCAAGTATAGATTTATTGGAAAAAATAAACACAAAACCTTGGTTTATTTTGTATGATGATGACAGTTAAAGAAAATTATATACTAGATGCGCATAACAGTGGAAAAAATATTTTGATACTGTCATCGCAAAAAAATTTGAAAATCGGACCAAAAATACCAAAGATATGGGGAAAATGTGAAAAATATAAAAATAGCCAAAACCTTTAAAAAGGCAATCTCATCTTAATTGTTGTTTTCTTCAAACGACGGGAAATTTAATTTTGATATCTTTAACAGAAAATTTTTTGAAAATCGGACCATAAACACCAAAGATATGGTGAAAAATGTGGAAAATATAAAAATAGCCTAAAACCTGCTAAAAAAGCGGTCCGACCACCATTGATGTATACTTAATTATACTTGCTATTAATGGGAATGTTGACAAGAAATTTAAGCCTTCTATCTATTATAGGAGCCGAATTTAGAATTCTGTTAAGTAATTATTGGAAAAATCTACTTTGTTGAACCCCGTTGAATCAAAACTTTGAACTTTGGGAGCTCGTCACGAATGGGTTAAAATAAAATCACAAAAGTTAGGACACGTTTTTTAAAAAGAGAAAAAAAATCAGAATAAAAGACAAATGAAGATGAAAATATGGAAGAAATTAGAGGGAAAGAGCATCCCCACTAGTTTTATAATTCTAAACATGAGGAGAATATAATATTGCTGATATTAATAACATTATAATTATGATAATAAGATGCTGATAATTCATATTCTTATAATCCTTAATATGTATTACCAGGTGTGTCATCACTTCCACTAAATGTATCACAATATCAAAATAGCGAAACCATAAAAACTTTCATTTATCTGCTAGTGTGCCTTTTTGCGCAATTGTAGGAAACATTGTGGAATTGTATAAGAATGTACAGAAGTGGTAAAAGTGATAGTGCATCTTACAATTGTAAAATACAGTCGGCGTCACAAATAAAACCTGCATTGACAACTAGGATTGTTAAATATGGAAATTATTATTATTTTTCTTAGACCTTAAACCGGAGCCGTCCAAAATATAGAAAGCTCCATTATCTTACATCCGGATGAAGTTGGAGCCGAAGTGGAGCAAAGGGAGGCTCCACATCTTGGAATGTTTGGGTGAAAAGATTGACAAAATTACAGGCACATTTTTATTAATTAACTAAAATTTTTTTAATGTGAATTAAAAAAATAAAGAAAATTAAATATATTGCATCAGATGCAATAAAATGTTGCAGGTTTTTTTCAAGGGGGGAAATAAGAAGAATGAAAATTGTACATATTGTTATGTGGATAAAATAGACTCAATATATCTAGATGGTCCATCTGACCCAAAAATTCGCCCAACTTAAAAACAGATTCTTTAGCAGAGAAACACTATTGTTTATTTTTTGCATTTAATTCTACCAGATACAAAAATTTTCGAGGATATAATTTCTAGAAAGCTAAAATTTTAACCAATGACATGTCTGGAATATACCTCCACTGTTATCTTATTGGCTGATTTAGAGAGTATGTCTCTAGATTATCTCTATTGTGGACAATGTTGTACATATAATATACATAAATATTTAATCCCCTGAGGCATGTTTGCACCATTTACATATTAATATTGGCCATTCTAGATTTCTTCATAACATACAATTACACTATGAAGCAAAACTGTACGACAAAGACAGTCCAAATTTCTAATTTTCTAGATTTCGATCCTTTTACATCAGGGTAAAAAATTCAAAGGCAAATTCAAATAATTTATAAATGCCTTTAGTGTAAGCAAACTCTGATTTTAATGAGTTTAAAGTTAGTTTGGCTCTAAATTCAAAAGTGTAAAGTGAGCAAAAATTAAGTGGATTTCTCTGAAATGTTCCAACCAGAGTCAATTTAGACAGATAGGGAATGGGGGGGGGGGGGACCATAGATAAAACAAAACAATATTTCCTCCGAAAAATAGAAACTAAAAAGTCAAAATGTTACAAATAAGACCGGGGGCGTAGGGAATTAAAATTATCATCAATTGTCCTATCCATGAAATCCCTGAAATTTAGAGGAAATTAATGAGGGACAATAAATTTGAGCTTCTATATTTTCCACTCAGTTGATCTTCACTCCCTACAATTCTGTTGAACTTAGAATTGCTGTAATGACATGCATTTCCCATGTATTTGTGTCAACAACTGACGTATAAGCTTTTCCCTAAATTATATTCAAAACTAAGTTTAACTATAAAGTAACTTTACCCTTATGAATGTTTCTGTATTCATAGTCAGAAAAAGAGGGGGCATTGGCCTTTAAATTATACTTGTACCTAAAGCTTAATAAACAAGATCTCAGATTCACTTGCTTGAAAGCTTTGGGTACTTTTTATTAAATATTGATTGGATTGTACAAACCTTCAGTGTCTAACCTTTTTCAGTAATGAAAACACAGTGGATAATTTTGTTTATCGTAATTACATCTATTTTATATTGTTTTATAACTTTAAATTTCTGATTCATATTGGTCTGTCGATATAATGACAGCACCAAAGCTTAACATGATGCAAAGTATCTCCCCCCTGTCTGATTTAGCTGAGCTATCAGTTCAATCTTTGAAATATCCTTTTAACCTATTATATTACAATATATTACATTATATTACAGGTAATTTCATTTAGTCACCTCTTTCAAAATACATTACTTTGTCTCTTGTTCTTCAATATTTAAAACAAGGATTACATGTTTTGGCGCTTAAAGCAGTACATTTGATTAGTTTGGCATTTTGAGAGCTCTTAAGTAACTTTTCAATTCCTTATGAAAATTAGTAAATTTATGTTGTAATTATCTTTATCTTCATAGTTTCATATCATTTTTTAAATAATGCTGAATAAGATTTCTTTATAATATGTCGGATAAATACAAAAAGGAGAAATGTTTCTTCTAAAATATTTTAAATATGTGAAACATAAGTAGGTACTAAATAAAGAAATAAAATTATATATTTTTATTATAGAATAACATTTAAAAATCAAGATTTAATTTGGACCGAAATTAAGCATTTTTAGTTATTAAAATTATCTTCATAAAAGTAATTTGCCCCAATAAAAAAAGGATAAAATTTATTATAAATCAAACAAGTTCGTCTATCCCTGAAAAATTTCCCCCTCCACTTTTGTAGTGAAACGTCAGAATCCCGTAGCTAAATTAGACATTTTGCTGACGGAAAAGATTCCAATTTTATACATTATATGTCGCGTTTCAACAATATCATATTTTTAGTTGCGAAGTTATTTTTAAAGTTATGTATGTCTGCATTTTATCATTTGATATCTCATTTTTGATATCTATTCTTTTTAATTTTAGAAAATAAGCTTTTGTTGCTTTATTTGATTTGTGGGCTTCATAGTCAAAGGGGTAATTAAGAAGGGGGCATGAAATAGCATATAACCAACCCATTGTAACCCAATGTAAAAATGAATAGCCTGAAACCATCCAGTAGCCTAAGTGAAGCTTCCCTAAAAAGTAGAACTTAATCTACTCATTCCTGTTTAATTCGCAAAGAATATTTTCGATGACAGTCAGATTCTAGGTCCAATTTTGTAGTGTGTAATAATGGGGGTTTTCTCGAGTTTTACAAATGTACAAAACATATTATTTTCTTCAACTTACAGAAGCAGTAATTTAGTGGTTATTTACCCTTGTACTTTTTAAACCTACATAATTTCGGACTAATTGGTATCAGCCACTACATATTTTTATATAAAATTGATATTTAGATACATAAAAAACGCGTCTTTATTCATGATAGTTAATCTTATATTTTTATCCTATTTCATGTTTTCAACAGTTTTTCAATAGGATTTTAATATGGATTAAATTTTAAATATTTCAAAATAATCTGATATTCAATGAATGCATCTACTCTATATGTATAAATTGACATATCTGAAGAGAGTAAACATACTTAAAACCATGTTTAATGTCTGAATAATTATGTAAAGTTCGTGTTTTGTTTGTGAGTTAACCTCGAAACCTTAAAACCCAATATTAATTCATCTTATATAAGCAATATTTCGTGATTTTTTTTTGAATATTTGGTATCAGTCACTGTTATTTGCATTACATTACTTAATAATCAAATAATTTACATAACCAGCTATATTTATTTTTTTTTAACTAAAATATTTTAATTACTGAGCTTCTAAATGACATATTTGATATTAGTCCTTGTTTTTAGTGGAAACTTTAAAAAATGATAACATAATATTTTAGCCATATTTTATTGATTTAATTTTTACATCAAATTATCATTTTTTTACTTCAGTTGAAATACATGATGACAACATTTATTAAGCGAAGCTCTAAAACCAGAAGGAACATTAATTTGTAAGTCTTTACAAATTTGTACATAAATTTGTTGCAAATCATTCATAACTGTTATAATCGTGCAAATTAAAATCAATTGGACAATTCTATCATGTCTACATCACTGAAAAGAGCTATTCGTTACGGACAAATGGACCTACGCTTTTAAAAAACATAAGATATTTCTTTTTTATGTGTATGATATATATAAATATGTTGAGTAGTATGTAAATCCCCACTAAACATATCCATACCCCCTTCCTATTCTTATTCAGTACTCTAGACATCTTCAACAATATTGAAGAATGTTTGCTCAGGAATTTTCTGTGCACGCCCCCCTCCTCCCACCTCCCTTGCAACACACAATGGAGATTTTCAGGACTTTCATTCATTTATTTTCTGTATTTATCATTTTAAAGTAAAAGGAGAAAATTTTATTTTAACAAGGGCAATAATGGTCAGAAGTAGCACAACACGTAAAAGTTCAAATTAGAAATTGACTAGTAATGCATTTTTTTAAAGATTCTGTTAATGAATCATAAGGCACAATCAAATAACCTAGTTTAAGTATATTCAGGAATCTTAAGGGATAAGACAATGGACGATAAATTTTAAAACACACCCAATAATACCCCTTTTGTAAATTAAAATTGTTTGTTGAAAAATAGGGAACGAAATAATGAACGTTCAATAAAAGAACCCAAAGTTTTTAAGCCAATGAATAAAATAAAGTAGTTAAAAAACTTTGGCCACCAGTGTAATTTATATCCCAATGTCCCCTTTCTCTCAGACTTAAAGTAGCTTATTTTAAAAATAAATGTTTATTATTCCACCGTATTCCCCTCCCCCTTTGTTGATCCAGTAATCTTATTTAAAAGGATTCCTAATGTATTTCCAATAAACGTGTTAACCATAAACAAAAAATGTTTTTTTTTTTAAATTCTGATATACTATGTTATGATTTATATGAACTCAGTTACTTTAAAGAAATTCTTAAATATGTCTTTTTTAAAGTTTAATTTTGACGAAATTGAATTTAAGTGTTCCAATATACAAGGTATTTAAATTTTCTAAATCGTATAGTATGAAGTAGTAAGTTTTTTCTTGAGTGTATGTCCGCTAAAGTCTACTTAAACGCTTGATCAATCGATAAAAAGATTATCAAAAAAATGTGGGAGTACCTTCTCCCCCCTTTGGGACTACGGCTCAAGAGAGTTTTTCTTGTAGTCCAATGCATTTGAATGTTTCACCTAAAGATTAGACACTCCAACCCTAAGAAAATAATACAATAAAAACAATATTAAAATATTATTTTTACAGAATGTAGTAGGCCCTACAAATTTGGCAAGTAAGAAATTATTCGACTCGAAACATGAAAATGTAATGAAAAACATGTTCAAAATTTGCATAAACAAGAGATATAAAATTCTGAAGAACCAAATCAGCTTTTATCTCATGATATAAATTTTGACAATCAACCATTTCCTATTTTACAGAGGGAAAACTAAATTAGAATTGACTAGATATTCCATAAATTTCACAAACAAACTTATTTATATGTATCTATGGTAGCCAAATCATCAAAATTATTTTTGTAAAAATCTTCCAAAATCATTTTAAAAATATTCAAAAATTGGATAAAATCTTATATTAATAATCCACCTCAGATGCTATATATTCCAAAGAATTCAATTGCATGTATCACGCTTTTGCGATGTTGATAAAATACCCCCACAATTTCGGAGGGAAAACTACCCCTTTTCTATTCCACTTTAAAAGTAATATTAGCAATGAAGAGAGTTTATTGTCATTTGTCAATGTTAAAAGGCGAGATTTTCAGGGATGAGAGATGTTTAACTTGATATTATGATATAATGGAAAATCAAACCGTGGTTTTCATTATACCTCTCCAATTTCAAACATCAAACATTCCTTATGCTGGGTAGAAATTTTAAAATGTACTCATAATTTATATATTCTTAATAGATTTTAAAAATACTATAGCAAAAGTTGCCCTAACCTTTCACCTCATGCAGAGGGAGGGGGACTTCCCTGAAAAACATATCTCAATCGGACCATCCACTTCATTTTCTTTCAAAACCTATTCTTTAACGCTTAAACGTTAAAAATGTTTCAAAAGAAGGTGTATCAACTATTTTTTTATAGCTAGCCGGTTCTTTTAGTAAGTAGTAGATGTAAAATTTTTCATAGAATTCAGATATGCAATCGGTTTTTTTGTAGACCCCTTATTTTTTAAGTAATTTAAGTTTAAAAAAAAAAAAATTAAGTCGATTTTAAGGTACTAAAATGCAACAAAAAAAAGAAAGAAAATGGTCATTATGAACAAAAATAGTAAGATCTTTAATTTGACACCTTACTTTTTCAATTCTGTCAGGTAATTATTGAAAAAATCGATTTTTTTAAACCCACGAGAATAAAAACTTTGAACTTAATTTTATTATTTCACAAATAAAAAAATATGGGTTCATATATACCATTAGAATCAGAAAAATATTACGAATCCATTGTAAGCAAAATTGAAAAAAAAAGTTTACAATATAGTATATAAACTACAATAAAAGGAATTATATGAAAATATCATATTATGTTGTACAGGCAACGTCTTAATTCTTCAATTGAGTATAAAAAT